>NC_092413.1:78140673-78450316 GCF_040894005.1 Engystomops pustulosus | reverse complement strand
AGGTCACATGGTCATATTGAAATCTCCTGCAAAAATGGTAGAGCCCTGTTTACAAGATTCAACAACATACTGTAGAAGAGCACTGTGCATATACTGTTATTAGTGTATACAATATATCATTTATAGTACTGTGAAAGGTGAGCGCAAGTTTGAGTAGGCTAAATTAACCCGTACAGTTGCACCCCACGTCATGTGACGAGGCGGCGGCGGCCTCGCTGTGACAAATTGGTGGAAGCAGTGGGATAGGGACTCTCAGGAGAGCATCCAGTCACTGGTCCAACCTAAGCCCTATAGTATAAATCGTAAAGAGAGGGACCCCAATACCTTTACAGAGGGAAAACCTAAACACAATGTAACTGGGTACAGTAGTCCTACACTTAACTCCAATGGCATTTTGTCCAGCAGGGAGAGGGTTAAACATTTCACACTTGGTAGAGGGGACACAGAACTTAGTGTCTCTGCAGCACAAAGCCATAAAGTCAGCAGGGGGTCCCAGCACAGCAGTGTACAAGTGACCAGGGGAGATATTACTTGGCCTTATACACAGGACAAAGGACCAGATGGTTGATGTGCACAGGTAATCACATCTTATGAGAATGATTTTTATGGTATTGAACTTCTGCTATGTATTATTGCTTGGGAAAATATAAAATGGCGTGGGTCATTTCAAATTTGCACAATCTTGAAAGGGGGAGGTGTCAAGGAGATATTAATCGTGAATGTATGAGATTGGTTTAACAATAGGGTAATTACAAACTTTGTTTAAATATATGGCATCTATTTGTCACGGGCACCCCCGCGATCCATACCACGGATTGCAGGTGCCCCCGTGCCTCCGTGGCGGGCACCCCCGTGATCCATATCGCGGATCGCGGGTGCACCCGTGCCTCCCTCCGCTGCCCCGGTCCCGCTCCGGTGCACTCACCTCTCCTGGCTCCCACTCCCGCCCGGACTAGGTCTCGCACGCGGCCCCTCTTCCTAGGGCGCGCGCGCGGCACTGTCTCAAGATTTAAAGGGCCAGCGCACAGGTGATTAGTATTGGTCATTTCCTGTTTTGTATATAACCCTTTGTTTCCCATCATTCCCTGCCGGATCTTTGTGCCTCTTAGCCTTAGAGAAAGCTTCCTAGCGAGTATTGCTGTTTTCCTGTGTATTCCACTATTCCTGTGTATTCCTGCGTTCCAGTGTATTCCTGTGTGTTCCCGTTCCTGAGTCCTGTGTTGCCGTGTTACCTGTGTTCCTCCCTGTTGCTGTGTGCCTGTGTTCCCGTTCACACCTGCCTGGACCTCCTGTTGCTGACCCCGGACTTGAACCTGATGTTGCATCTCTGCCGCCTGCCCTGACCCTGTGCCTGGACCCGACTACGAGTTTGTCATCCGCTAAGGTACCTCGACCTCGGCTGCCACCATGGGCTAGTCACACCTGGGAACGACCTACTGGTATCCTGCCGCAGCAAGTCCAACCCGCTTTGCGGCGGGCTCTGGTGAAAACCAGGTGCCGCTAGGCTCCGTTTCCGGGTGTTGGCTAGTTACATCTCCCGCGGTGGTCCAGAGGATCCACTGATCCTAACACTATTGAAGTGTCCAGGCAGCTTTTATGACATCCTGGAGCTTTTACAGCCTGATAACCTCTGACCTGAAGACTGGTCTGTTCAGACCCGAAAGGACATTTGGTCTGCCTGCCGCCCTCTTCTGCATCAGGATTTTGAAACAAAAGACTGTTTAACCCCTTATTGACCGCCGTATCGGCTTTTTACGGCGGTCATTAAGGGTACTTCTTCTGACGCGTACGCCTTTCTACGGCGGCGTGTCAGAAGAAGATTTCGGGACACAGGGTCTCGCTGGTGCTGGTGTCGGCACTAACACCCGGGATCAGAAAAACTCTGATCCCGGGTGTTTAACCCCTTACACCCCGCGGTCAAGCATGACCGCGGCGTGCAAGTGTGTCCCCAGTGGATCGGACCCCTCCGGTGAGCTTACCGGGGGATCCAATCCCTCCTGCCGCTGCCCCGGGTCCCGACGAGTGACCCGAGGATGCAGGCTTCTCTCCCCGCCGGGTTCTGCCTTTCTGGCAGGACCCGGCTGTAAGTAACTGAGCTTGCGCGGCATGCTCAGTTACTTACACTATACACTGCAATACAAGTGTATTGCAGTGTAGAGGCTTGAATAAGCGATCGGATGATCGCTTATTCAAGCCAAGAAGTAGAAAATGTAAAAAAGTAAAAAAAAAAATTAAATCTTTTTATAATATAATTAAATAAATAAATAAAATAAAAGTCCCATGACCTCCCCAGTAACACATAATATGCAAATAAAGTAAATAAAACACAAAAACAATGTACATATTTGGTATCACCGCATCCCTATTAATCTGTACAAAAAATCTAAATCAATATTCAACCCGCTTGGTGAACTACGTAAAAAAAGCTCGGAAAATTTCCCATAATAGACAATTTTTCATCAAACACCATCACAAAAAATGTTCTAAAAAGTGATCAAAAAAAGTTACGTTCCCTAATATGATACGACTGAAAAGAACAACTGTTTTAGCAAAAAATAAGCCCTCAACCAGATCTGACAACAGAAAAATACAGAAGTTATGGCCCTGAAAAGTTGTCAATAGTAAAAACAATGCGGTTTTCTCCAATATTGGTTTTTCTCAGGAAAATTGAGCAAAAATAAGAAAAACTATATAAATGAGGAAACACCGCAATCGTAGTGAACCAGAGAATAAAGATAAAATATTATTTTTACGTCACGGTGAGCGGGGGAAAAAAATGCTAACAATCCAAAATAAAAATTGATGATTTTGTTTGTGTCCCCCTTGAAATAGTTAATTAAATCTCATGAATAAGCTTTAGACTCCCAAAATAAATTATCTATACATTGTATCTCATCCCATAAAAAATAAGCCCTCATATGTTCGCATTACCAAAAAAAATAAAAATGTATAGGTCGTACAATGTGACAATACAAATCTGCTGTGAATGGCGCCTCCATTCATTCTATACTCGGCCATGCGCCCGTACAGCAGTTTATCACCACATATGTGGTATCAGTACACTCGGGAAGAATTGGGCATCAAGCGTTGCAGTGCGTTTCATCATTTAATTTATTCTGAAAATGTCAGTTTTGGCCTAAATGAATGTATTTTCCAAAAAAATTCAATAGTTTCTAAATCGCAAGTCCATATTTTTTAACCCATGTGAAACACTTAAAGGGTTAATAGACTTAATAGAAGTTGTTTTACATATGTTGAGGGGTGAACTTTCTATAGTGGGGTAACTTATGGGGTTTTACTATTATTTAGGCCTCTCAAAGTCACTTGAAAGCTGAGTCGTCCCTCAAAATGTGAGTTTTGGCAATTTTCATGAAAATAAGAAAAATCGCACCTAAAGTTCTGCACCTCATAACATCCTAGAAAAATGACCGGAAGCATAAAATATCATCCCAACATAAAGCAGATATTCTGTAAATGTTAATTATCAAACTTTTTGGGTAGTTTTACTTCCTGTCTGGAAACCAGAACATTCCAAACTTGGAAAATGAAGAATTTTTACAAACTTTTGCCAAATTTTCACTTTTTTTCAGAACGAAACGCAAAACTTATCACTTAAATTTTATAACTAACATGAAGTACAATGTGTCACGAAAAAACATTCTCAAAATCATCAGGATATGTTAAAGCGTTCCGAAGTTATAACCAATTATCGTGAGACATGTCAGATTTGAAAAATCGAGTCTGGTCATTGAGCTGAAAACTAGTGTCGGTGATAAGGGGTTAAATATTCCTGGACTCTCCCCCCTCATTAACTTTGCCCAATCCTGAATGACCCTCTGGACTAATTAATTAATGGGAGGTTCTGAACCTGAACCAAGCTGAGAAGAAATAAAACAATATGAAATCCAGGAATGGGTGTTCACATTTTGGGGGCTGCTTGACAAGCTGAGTGTGTTCCTTATTTCTCCCACCTCCAGGGATCAGGATTTACTTTAAGTTGTAAGTTTCTGTTATTTTCTCCCTTTTTATTTTATAACTGTTTTGCTGTGTTGTGTGTCCTTTTATTTTGTAATTTTTTTGTTTTTAATATCTTTTTTATGCACTGATCAACTTTTTGTAATTAAAGATTTTCACTTTAATTTTGGTCCCTGTATGCTCTGCGAACTCATAGCCTTGTGAAGTGTGGTTAACTGTGTGACTGCTGGAGTGCTGAGCGTGCATGTCTAGTGGTGTGACAAGGTGACTGCCTGAGAAGGAAGAGTTGCGTGGGATACTTATTAGTCCCAGTATAAATGCAATAAGTGGTGGCAGCGGTTCTGGTGCTGGAGCTGTATGAGGTGTGATTTATGCTCAACTTATGTCCTGAGTGAAAGGTTTGTGCAAGTTTGAGTAGGCTAAATTAATCCGTACAGTTGCACCACACGTCACGTGACAAGGCAGTGGCGTCCTCGCCGTGACAAGTACAAATCATAATGTAGATGAATTCAGCTTGTTTGTTACCTAGGATTGTTGTAACCTGATACCTAATGCATACAGTACATATAGTGACACCCAGAAAGTTTCGCACTCAACTGAATTTAACTCAAAGAGATGGTTTAAGAATTTGACATTTCAGGTGAGAATAATTATTTACACTGCTGCTCTTTTTGCTCTATTGCTGTATTGGTTTAATGTATTGTGCTGCAGTATTTAGTTGATAATGTAATTGAAATAGATACAAAGAAAACTTGTACTGAAGTTGTGTCCACCCACCAAGTTTATGTGATTTTCTTATTTAAAATCTGATATATATATTGCTTTGTTTAGTGATTATATATGTGGTTATAGCATAGGATGAACTTCACTATAGTACTAAAAAGCCATTAAGACTTCAATTTGCAGAAACTTTTATAAAAAAATAATTTATAAAAAAATGCAACACACGCATTGAACCTCATATTTACTGCTAGATGCGTGTGACTGGTAAAACCCCTATGATGGTGGTGTGGAGGCTTTGATAGGAGAGGTGCCATGTGTGCTCGTTTATTTCTGAGAGAAACACCGCTGCTCTGGAATTTGCAAGTAGAAAAGCCTATGAATTTACTTTACCGAGAGGCTCCCCTCTCTTACGACTGTATTCTCCATCATACCAAGAGCCCCAGAGACAAGGCCAGCATTGGTGAAGGGAAAGGTTGGTCACTTTATGGGGTCTTCCTTTACTGTAGCATGGAAATAATAGCTGGTCCAAGTATAGATTTTCTTTTATTAAATAATTTCATCAATAATGTTAATTCCATTAAAAATCAATGCTAAATCTGATATTGTTACAGATTCTGTCTCACAAAAAAGTTAAATAAAAATCAAAAGTTCAGATTAGAGATGGGAACATATTTCAAAAATTTGATTTGCCAAGTTCACCAAATTTTCCAACAAAATTCGATTTGACCCAAATTGAATCATGGCGAATCACGTTAAAAAACAGGTATTTCCTGGCTGCAGAGAGACTGTAGGCTGTTGTTGAACGTTGTGCCATGCCCAAATATGCATAGGGAGCGTGGTTTGGTCTTCAAACAATGTTGTGTTTTAGTATGACACGTACATGACAGCCGCCACTCTTTGAATTGCTTCACTCTTCAATTCCATGTGCAATTACAGGGGCCAACTTGACCAAATAAGTGAAGCTGGAACACAGCCTGACAAGGTAACGTCTGTGCCAGCTAGAAAGGACTGATCTAAGGGCGAAGATCCCACTATAACATCAAAGAGTTCTGTTCTGTTAAACGCTGATACATGTAGAAACCCCCCAAAAGAGTAGAGAGGGTGTCAGCAGTAATTTTGCATTGACGTCACTGATCATTTTGCCCTTCATTTCATCCGTCAGTGTCCGTTTTCAATCGGTCAATAATCCATAATCAGTATAGCTAAAGCCAAAAACAAACAGGAATGGATCCAAAACAGAGATGACCAGTAAATAGGATATTTGCATGTCCTCTGTGTGCTGCATCAACTCCTGCTTTTGGCTATCAACCCTGAAGCTTTTCATTCCTTCTGACAGATGAAATGAAGGGGAAAACCAAAAGTAGTGGCAACATCATAGAGTGGTGGAGGGTGAAAACAGCATTATGGAAATTACAGGGTGTTCCAGGGAGACAGCGGTCAGTTGGCAGCAGCATGAGTAGGCCGCAGAGTGGCACAATGACAGAGTGTGGAGGTGGTAGCAACATTGTATGCCACATAGTGGCAGAATGACAGACTGTGGAGGTGGCGGCAGCAGCAGCATGATGTCAGAGAGTGGTACAATGACAAATTCTTTAGCTGGCAGCAATTTTGTAGGCCACAGTGTGGCACAATGACAAAGTGTGGAGGTGGCGGACGAAAGCAGTAGGAGGTCAGAGAGTGGCACAATGACAAATTCTGGAGGTGGCAGCCACATGGTAGGCAACAGTGTGGCACAATGACAGAGTGTGGAGGTGGGTGACAATTCCAGTCACTGGTAAAGATGGTGGGAGGCAGATGGACACCCTGGACTTTGAGAAAAAAATCACTCCACCAACTATGTGGATTTGACACGGATTTCTTGATATCTACTTTAGCAACAAAAAAGAATAGAAATATGGGGAATACAGAACCCCAAAATTAATGATCGTTATTGTGACAGGGGTATCCATGCTATGTTCCGTTGGATATATTTTTATCAAAGTTTTCAATAAAGAAGTCTGATGTTTTTACTCACCGAAGACTGTGCCAGAATATTTGCTTTTTTTGCAGCAACATGGTAGGCCACAGAGTGGCACAATGACAAAGTATGGAGGTGGCAGCAGCAGAAGCAGGAGGTCAGAGAGTGGCACAATCACAGTGTGTAGGTGGGCTGCAGCAATAGCAGCAGCATGAGGCCAGAGAGTGGCACAATGATAAATTCTGAGAGTGGTAGCAACATGGTAGGCTAATTCCAGTCACTGGTAAAGATAGTGGGAGGCAGATGGACACCCTGGACTTTGAGAAAAAAATCACTCCACCAACTATGTGGATTTGACACAGATTTCTTGATATCTACTTTAGCAACAAAAAAGAATTGAAATTTGGGGTATACAGATCCCCCAAAATGGACACCCTGGACTTTGAGCAAAAATCACTCCATCAACTATGTGGATTTAACATAGATTTCTTGATATCAACAAAAAAGAATTAAAATTTGGGGTATACAGATCCCCAAAACGGACACCCTGGACTTTGAGTAAAAGTCCACTCCCTTAGCTGCTGAGTACAAGCAGCTAGACGCTAGAGACAGCAAATGCAGTGTGAAATGATAGGATTGCAAATGGCTGTCTGTTTTTATAGGGCTGTGACATCACATAAGCCTGCCAGTCACTGATTAGATTAAAGGTCTGCACATGTGATCGAGGGTGTTCCTTTCTTCTTCCCAGAGTTCTCTTCCCCATGTAGCACGTTGTGCTCACGGCAATTTTGCTAATAATGGGGAAAAAAATTGTTCCCATGAATCACAATAAACTTTGGATTCGTGCCGAACCGAAGTTCTCCTGAAATTCTAAACGAATTCCACCTCGTTAGAATCGATTCGCCTATCTCTAGGTCAGATGCAAACAAAATGATACCATTTAAAATGTTTTCTTACATGGCAAAAACAACCAAGAAACTGCTCCATTGAAGAAAAACAAATAATGGTGACACATACTCTGCAAAAAAAGATGCTAAGTATGTGTTATATAATAACTAGTGTTATAACTTATAGAAGTTCTAGAAGTGTTAGAGTTCAATCCCAAGCTCCTGCTATTAGAGTTTTTTTAATAGATCATTTTTATTGATTAGCATTTTTTAAAACACGGGGGCACATTTACTAAGGAATTTGGACCAGTTGTCTGTCAGACTTTGCATGTTCTTTTAGGTGCAAACTGCATACACAGCTATTTAAGAAGTGTCAGCAGCACATGTGTGTCGCATGTGACCCTTTTGTGGTGCAGCTGCATTAGGCATCATCCAACACAAATTAGGGGGCGTTCTGGTGCTCCATATTTATCATGCAAAGTCCAACAGAATTGTGTTGCAAGCCCTATGTTAAAGGTGCACCAAAAAAAAAGTGCAGGGAGCACCAGATTCTTGAAGAACATGCACCAGAAGTCCTAAATCTGGCTCCTTCTGCACTATACACAGGCAAACTTTTGTAAATTGTGATTTGTAGATTTTTTTACAAATACTTTATAGTTGCACTGTGTTTTACTATTATCATTATTATTATTATTAATCAATTGTGTACCATTGGATTCTATTATTATATACTAGATAGAAAGTGTGGCATTATATTATGGCAGTGGAGCATAGATTATTTTATTTATAAATAAAGTCACATACTTTTTTTTATTTTGATACTAGATACTTAGTCCCACAATTGTTCTACTATATTCGTGTGCATCTAAATTACTGGATGTGCCTTTCAGTTTCTGAAATGGATCTTGCCAAAACCACATGCACTTTGCCAACATTCTTTCTTAAGTTTGTTGTTAATCCTTAGGTGTGTTTTATTACACCTAAGGTGTGTTCTATCTTTATGGCATACATTAACTGCATAAGGACCAAGGCAACTTTAGATTTAATGTGAACCTGTCACCAGGAATGTCATTTTCAGTTACTGACAGGTACCAATAACCTATAGTATAGTCAATACCTTTATCAGCATTCTGAATCATTTCAGTGCTTTATAAAGTTTAGATTACCTGGCTCCCTGCAGCAGTCTGTGTCCTCATACAATCTTACCCTACTCCACACCAATCCTCCCTCCCTCCCTTGCATGTTCAACACACATGATGACAGGAAGTAGTGAAATGGGGTAAACTGGCAGAGTCTGGAGAAGAGACTGAGACACAGGCACAAAGGTTGCTGCAGAACAATATAAGGGTGAGCTGGGAGGGAAGAATGTGAGGGGGAGGGAGAAACACAGCTTAAGAGCGTGGTGGGGGAATAATGTGAGGAGGTCACAATGTTAGGAGCAGCTAGGGAGTCATCTGTCCCTCTTTCTCCTCCACAAAAGTTGGGAAAAGGGACCCTCTAAGGGTCACTCCAGGGTCTACTTAAAACTGGAGTCTGCACTGATCTCAGGGCTTGTATGTTTGGAGATATAATAAGATCTGGATTGTGTGAGAAGCCTAGTGGATACCTACTAGTGTCTACATATTGGGGGTCATTTACTAAGGGCCCGATTCACATTTTCCCGACATGTTACCCGAATATTTCCGATTTGCGCTGATTTCCCCTGAATTGCCCCGGGATTTTGGCACACGCGATCGGATTGTGGTGCATCGGCGCTGGCATGCACGCGACGGAAAACCCGACGGATTCAGAAAAACCGCCGCATTTAAAAAAAAAATCTGTCGCGGAGCTTGCACTTACCTTCACTCAGCCAGGCTCAGTGAACTCCGGTGCGTTCCGATGCTTTTCAGCACAGCAGCGCCATCTGGTGGATAGCGGAGGAACTACCTTAATGAATCCCGGCCGGACCCGAATCCAGCGCAGAGAACGTGCCGCTGAATCGCGAATGGACCAGGTAAGTAAATCTGCCCCATTGTCTGTTTGTTTTTAAAGGGGTTGGCCACTTCTGCACCTAACCAGCTTCCGATGAGCACACAGTTGTGTGCATGAGGACTAAGATAATGAAGACATGGTAAATCATAGTGGCAAAACATGAGTTTGGCAAACTTTGCTATAATAGAGGATACCGGGGGCTTTGGGAGTGAGGAAGGGGGAGGGGGTTATCCTGGTACTGAGAACTCCTAGATGGCTATATGGCACTTCAGGGCATTGTTGTTGGCTGTCTCCGTCAGAGCTTGGAGAGCCTTGTCTGTTGACAGGGGAAGTGGTATGGAGTATACCCATATACAGACTCATTGTTGGAATTACAATATTACACACAATAAATCACCACCTGATTTATTGAAAGTACAAATTTTATTAACATATGCAGAGTTCATAAACATTACAATCACCACGACATAAAATCAACCCATAATATATAGAAGACTAGTGCATATAGCTATACAAAACATATATAAATGAGTAAAGTGCCAAGTGCCAATATAGTATAATTACTAAAGTAACAGTGTATCAATCAAAAAATAGAGCATATACATATGCAAATACAACAAATACATATCGGTGGCAGTACAGGACCCGGCTGTATATCAAATACATATATACCATGATACAATAAAACATTAAAAGTGCATAGTGCATGCAAACTATTATTTAGCATACCAATCCGCCTGCATAATTCAGTAGACACAAGTGATGTACAACAAAGACCCCGACGCGCGTTTCGCCGTCGTTTCCTCAGGGGGCACTGAAGTGGTATGGAGGTCCTCTTGATTTTTGATGTGTAAGTGCCATGAAACCCATGTTTTTAAGTATTTTTTCCTAGTACCTGATTCCGAGTGTGCTAGTTTTTCAAAGCAGCATATTTCATTTACTTTTCTTAGCATTGGGAAATTGTTGGTGGGTTTATTGTTTCCATAAAACAGGTATTATCAATTTAGCTGCAGTAATGAATATTGTAGCTAGGTTATGTTTAGTAGGAATATATGAGTCTGTAGGCTTGTTTAAGAGAATGGTACTAGGTAGGTGCGGTATAGTGATGTTACTCACTTCAGAGGCTACTTTGAGTACTGTGTCCCAGAATTAGAGTAGGCTGGGGCAGGACCACCATATGTGTGTCATGTTTCCTAAATGGCCTCCGCACCTCCAACATTTATCCTCTATCCCATATACCATTTGTTGCCAATTAGGTGTTTTATACCATCGTGTGGTGTAGGAATTTTCTTTTATATGAACGCATCTTGAGAGTTCTCAACGATAAATTTATGTTCTTGTAGTGAAAAAGTGTCTCCTAATTCTGCTTCTCACTTATTTATTAATGAGTCCAATCCCGTATTTTGGGAGATTAGAATCATATCACTTAAAATTTTAAAGGGTTTCTTTACCTCGAGTTTATGGGAGTTTGTTGAATAAGTGTTCAGTTGTTATTATGGGTTCCATGTCCATGAAAGAGGAAACAGTGTGATGTTTTAGCAGGTTCCAGAATGTGTGGTTTGGAGGTTTAGTGTCAGAGACCAAGTATCGTACCATATCTAAGGGTAGGATTGGGTGGGCAGGTGACATTAAACCTAGCTTAATTTTGTATTTCTGGAATGTTATAAGGGGTCATTTTAGTAGGACACTTGCTAAGGAGGTAGGTAGTGTTCTTAGGCCCCATAGTTTCACCTATTCATGAATTGTTAGTAAGCTTTCTTCCAAGGCGCAATATATGTCCCTTGGAGGATTTTGTGTTAAGTCAATCCATCTTGACAGGTAGTAGGCTGAGTATAGGGTGTAGATGTCTGATAGACCCATTCCTCCTCCTGGTGGTCTTTGAATAAGTAATTTATAGCTTAGCCTTGGTTTCTTGCCATTCCATAGGAATTTGGACAAGAGTTTATTTACTTGGGTGAAAAACGATTTTGGGGGTCAGATAGGTATGGTTTATAGTAAATACAATATTTTAGGGATGACATAGGTGAGGAGGAGATTTTTTTTCCCCATCTAAGATATGTAAGGGACTTTTAGGGTCTGTAATTAAAGGGCTATTCTCATCTGGACATTCACATTCAGTTTCATTAACCCCTGGGCGCACCACGACGTTATACTACGTCCCCGGGGCTACATGCTTAGCGCACCGGGACGTAGCATAACGTCCAGCTTCTGGGACCGGCTCACGAACGGAGCCGGTACCAGAAGCAGCGGCTGTCAGCTGTCTATCACAGCTGACACCGCGCTGTAACACCCGTGATCGGAGCCGACTCCGATCGCGGGTGTTAACCCCTTACATGCCGCGGTCAAGCATGACCGCGGCGTGTAAGGGTGTTCCTGCTGTGGATCGGATCCATCGTGCCGCTTACCGGGGGATCCGATCCTCTTCCGGGCAGCTCCAAGGACTGGCGTGTGCCCCGGAGCTGCCCGGTCTCCATGGCAGCCAGACCCCTTCCGGGTCTGACTGCAAACTGTCTGAGCATGCGCAAGCTTGCTCAGACAGTTTACACTGCTCTACAATAAAATAGTATTGTAGAGCAGTGTATTGGACTTAAACCAGTGATCAGAGCATCACTGGTTTAAGTTCAAGTATGTATAAGTAAAAAAAATGCAAAAACAGTTAACACTACACATTATAATAAATAAAAAATAAATACATAAAATATAAGCCCCTAAAATGTCACTTTCCCATAAAAAACTAGTATAAAGTATAAAAAACATAAAAACACAAAAAACCCGCATATTTGGTATTTATTGGTATTGCCGCGTTCGTAACAATCTGCATAATAAAACAGAATTGTTACTGGACCCGCACGGTAAACGCCGGAGGAAAAAAACGTTCCGAAAAAAGATAATTTTTAATTAATACCCTATAAAAAATGCTCTAAAAAGTGATTTAAAAAATTTTATGCACTCTAAAATAAGCCCACTAAAAAGAACAACTGTTCTCGCAACTGTTCTCGCAAAAAATAAGCCCCTAACAAGATTTGTCAGCCAAAAAATAAAAAAGTTATGCATATAAAAAGATGGTGATGCTAAAATGAATAAGATTTTCTCCAAATTAGTTTTTATTCAGTACAATTGAATAAAATACACAAAACCCCCACATATTTGGTATCCCTGCGTCCGTAACAATCTGTATAATAAAACAGAATTGTTATTAGATCCGCAAAGTGAACCCCGTAAAAAACAACCTAAAAAAACTCTCTCTGATAAAGATGATTTTTTATTAATGCCCTTTAAAAATGCTCTACAAAAAGTGATTTTAAAAAGTTACACAATCTAAAATAAGACCACTAAAAAGAGCTATCATTCTTGCAAAAAATAAGCCCTTAAACAGATTTGTGAGGTGAAAAATAAAAAAGTTATACATATGAAAGACGGTGATGCTAAAATTAACAACAATTTTGCCAAATTACTTTTTATTCAGTAAAAATGGTAAAAAATAAAAAATATATATATAAATGAAGTATTTTCATAATCGTGGCGACCCATAAAATAAAAATAATATACTATTTTTATGGTATGGTTAACGGCCAAAAAAAAAACACATAAAAATTTTCCTAAAAATTGATGATTTTCATTTCCTCCACCAACAAAGAGTTAATTAAATCTCACCAATTAGCTGTAGATGCCCCAAAATTACATACCAGAAAAGTGCATCTCATGTGGCAAAAGAAATAAGCCCCTATAGGTCCACATTAAAAAAAATTACAGCCTGTACAATGTGACATAGCAAATCTGATTTGGATGGCGCCTCCTGAGAAATTGGGTATCAAACTTTGTGGAGCCTTTTTTAATTTAATCCATTTTAAATGTTTAATTTTCCACCCAAAATGAGTGTATTGTGAAAAAATATTACAATTTGCAGACTCCACCTCCGTTTTGTTTTAACCCCTATAAAACACGTAAAGGGTTAACAAACTTCTTAAAAGTAGTTTTTCATACGTTGAGGGGTGTAGTTTCCACAATGGGGTAATTTATGAGTCTCGCTATTATTTAGGCCTCTCAGTGTCAATTAGAAGTTGAGCAGGTCCATCTAAGTACGGGTTTTGGCGATTTTACAAAAAATGTGAAAAATGGCACCTAAATTCTGAGCCTCATAACATTCTAGTAAAATATGTGGAATCTTAAAAAACCATGCCAACAGAAAGCAGACATTTGGGAAATGTAAGTTATGAATTTATTTGGGTGCTTTGACTATCTGCATCAAAAGTAGAGAATTTAGAACGTTGAAAATAAAGAATTTTTCAAAATTCAAATTTTGTTTTTTTTCATAACTAAACGCAAAAGATTTCATCCAAATTTGTAAACTAATTTGAAGTACAATGTGTCACGAGAAAACAATCTCAAAATCCCCTGGATATCTCATAGCGTTCCAAAGCTATAACCACTTATAGTGACAGAGGCCAGATTTGAAAAATGGGGCCGCGTCCTTTAGGCCAAAAGATGCTGAGTCCCCTAGGGGTTAATCTGCCATATATAAACATTTCTTCAATTAGATGTTATTAATTTTTTTTTACTTGTGTGAAGATAATTTCTTATAAATGTAGTCATATGGTCCCTCAGAAACAAGACTGTGTCCTTAGATACGGCCACCTCTGCTGGAGTGATTGCACAAAGAAACAAAGTTTTTGTATATGAAATGTCCGGGAGTTCCTGCATCTCCTACAGCCATCCTGTGGTAATGATCACTGAAGCCTAGCAGTCAGGCAGGACTCTATAGCACATGTCTGGCCACTGCTGCCAAAATGTGAGGTGGTTGTATCCTAGGAAGCTATCTCGCTTCTAAGGGACAACATGGATACATTTATGAGAAATTATCTTCACACAGGAACATTTTCTTAAATAACATCCAATTGAATAAATGTTTACAGATGGCAAATGAATTAAATTAAATGTGAATGCCCAGATGGGAATACCCCTTTAAGTTTGTATTGATGCGACTAAAGGTGTGTAGTTTAGGGAGTATAGTTTATCTGGGTTAGCTGGGAGTTGTATTCCTAAATATTTTATTTAGGTCTCCGGCCACCAAAAAGGGGATGTTCTCTTCAGGTAGTTCATGTCAGACTGTGGGGCTGTTATATTTAGTACTTCAGCTTTGGAGAGATCTCCGAACTCCGAGATTAGATGCATAGGTCTAGGGACTGCAACAATCGGGTTTGTTGTTATAAGCAGCAGATCATCTGCAAATGCTGCTGTGGAGTTTGTGTACTGGTCTACCATCAAGCCTTTTATCAGGGGATAATTTCAAATTTTTTGTATCAGTGTCTCCATACATAATTTAAATAGGGCTGGGGATAGGGGACAGCCCTGTCTCATCCCGTTACTTATATTGAACATTGCGGACAGGGTGCCATTTATCTTGAGTCTCCCACTTGGGGAGAAGTATAATGTGAAAACAATGTTGACAATTTTTTGGGGAAGGACAAAATGTTCTAATGTAACTTTCATATAGGGCCTATCAAATGCCTTCTCGGCATCTGTGCCAAGAAGGGTTAATGGGACACCTGTCTTGCATGTTCTGTGAGTCTTATAAGGTGACAGGTATTTTCTTTTCCTTGTCTGCCTGGGACACACCCTGCCTGTTCAGGGCAGACAAGTTTGGTCAGGAGGGGGTTTAGTCTCATTGCTATTGCTTTTGCCCACCATTTCAAATCAACATTTAAAAGTGAGATAGGGCGATAATTTGCACACGATTTGGGGTCCCTACCTTCTTTGGGGGAAATTGTGATGTGGGCCTCCAGCGATTGTGGGTGTAAAGTTCCCTCATCTAGTAAATAATTGCAAGCTTAGTAAAGTGTGGGAGCGTCATTTTGAAAACCTTGTAATAGGTTGTAGTGATACCATCTGGGTCTGGACTTTTGTTGGGGGCCATAGAATTTAATATTTTCTCCAATAACTGCTCTGTGAAAGAGGCTGCCTATTTTTCTATATCTTTTTTGCCTAGTTTTGGGAGATTGCAAGTAGAGAGAAAATTTGACAATTTATCTTGGAAGGAGGTGTTATTTGTGTTATTGGTCTTGGGTTGTGGTAGGTTGTAGAGGTTATTTAAGAATTTCCGGAAGGCTTCTGCTATTTGTGGTTTATCTCTGGTGGAGGATAGGGGGCCTGTTGAGATTTTTGCAATTTGGGCCTTTTCACTTTGACCCCTTAATAGGGCCGTCATAAGGGAGGTAGGTAGGTATGGGGATGGGGGTGGGGGGGTATAAGGAGCCCTCTTCGGTTAATGACCATACTCACAACCTCCTCATTGAAAAGATTATAAGAGACTCGGTTCTAGTATGTTCTCGCGTGGGTCTTCTTCAGCCGGGGCGATCTGGAGTGGTTCACGGTGGTCCACGGGGTGAACAATTCTTGCTCCAACGGCAACCATGATGGGATGTCAATTGGTGCAATTCCCAGGAGCGACCAGGCTGACGAGAGATCAGCTGTTGTCTTAATTATAATTTGTTGATAATCTTTAGTTATAGAGAGTACAAAAGGATATAGCCACCTGAAAGGTAGATGTAGGCTGTGAACCGCATCTAGCAGTGGTTTAAGCAATTTTCAACGTGGTTGAGGCCAGATCTTGGAATAGTAAAATTTTGGAATCCTCAAATTTAATGTCTCCTGCTTCCCTTCCTGCTTAACTTAATGCTGTGGTATCCGTGTATTTCTCCAGGCCGCAAATTACATCTCTGGGCTGTTCATTTGCTCTGGGCTGAGTGCGGAGCGCTCTATGTATGCATTCTATATGAACCTGCAAAGGTCTGTCTGGGCCTATAATGGATGTTAATATGGCGTCTGCTACTGCTGGCAGCTGGTCATGCTCTGTACTTTCAGGAAGGCCTCCCAGGCGTATGTTTCTCCTTCGGCTCCTGTTTTCCTGGTCTTCTACCTTTGTTAATGCCTTGTTAATGAGGCTGTAGTGTATAAGTAGAGAGTCTCTCACCTTCACGTTAAACAACAGCAATTCACTCTGTACTGTCTCCACGTGTTCTACCCAGTGGCCGAGGTGTTTGATGTCTGTTTTTATTTCAGCTAATACTTAGCCAGAGGGCTTAGCGCTTGAATAGGATCTTTTTAACAAAGAATCTTGAGGCTGGCCCTATAATACAGTAGAAACATAGAGCAGACATAATATAATTGAGATCCCCAGAACAGACCTACAATATAGGAGACCCCCAGATGTATAGTACTGGAGACACCCTGCCATCAGAGCAGACGTATAATACTGGAGACCTTCCAAAACCAGACAAAGAATACTTGGAGACCCCTCAGAACAGGCACATAATACTGGAGACCCCCCAGAGCAGTCACTAATAGTGGAGACTCCCCCAGAGCAGGCAGATAATACAGGAGACCCCCCCCCCCCAGAGCAGGCACTAATACTGGGAACCGCCCAGCACATCCTAGACAGGAGATGCGCATCCAACCTGACAGTTGGGATGAGTTTATGGTCAGATACATAAGAAACCAAGTTGCAAAGAACACGACAAAAAGAAAAACATAAAATAAAGGGGCACTATTAAACAATCTTCCACTGAGAATTCAGTATATGAAAAAATCACTAGACAATTTTCTGAGAGTAACTGGGATCCTGTAGGTGGTGCTCTAATGGATGGATCGTGTTAGATACAGAAATCTTCAATCACAAGGATATTAGTACGCAGAAAAAAGTTGGCTCTCACCATCTTTTAAAAAACTTCTTTTTTCTGTATTTTAACCCATTAAAACATTTTCTGTTGTACAGGGAGAGGTAGGACGACAGGAAGGAAGGGAAAGTGAGAGGGACGAGTTGTTTCGCGCTGTCCTAGCGCTTCATCTTGCCTGTTTTTGCATGGCGTTCCACCTGTTTTTAAATGGTTCGCCCTGCAAAAGAAGCAATGACGTCATAGGTACACTCCTTCAACCTTAACATACTGCAATTGGTTAAAGATAAAAACAAAGGGTGGAGCCAAACATGGTTACTCCCCAAAGAAGGCCAAATGTTGCATTGGACCAATCACTACATAGGTGGGTGGGGCTAACCGCTAGGACTACATCGGACCTGAAACGAAACTGCGTTGTTGCTTTTCTCCAATCACTATTTAGATGGGCGGAGCTAAAAGCTAGGACTACTTCGGACCTGGAAGAAAACTTCGGTACAGGAAAAATCACATGATTGTTGGTACAGACTGAACGTCATTTTCGGGGGCATGGTCTAAAGAAAGGAGGAGCTAGCTATGACGACATAATATCCAATGGGGAGCTAAGGGGGCGTATTTTAAGATGGGAAACACCATGGGACCTAAAAAGAGACTGATCGATTTTATTTTGAAAAATCTATGCTGGATTATGATCAATATGGAGTATTAGGGGCATGGCCAAAGACAATGATGTCTCGAAAGACTTATAGTACATATTCAAAACGAAATTTTACCCTAAACACATTAAAACATGGTAAACAAATGGCAAAAATTATTCACAAGAAAAATATGCAACATATGCAAAGGGATTCATAGGAAAACTCCCATATAATTTTTGTCATTTAACCTCAGTGCTCCCAGAGCCTTTGTCTTCATTATCCACCAAGCTTCTCTCCTAAGTAATCATCTCTGCCTATCTCCCCCATTGACTGGAATAGGTACTGATTCTAAACCTGCAAACGAGAACATGTTAACATGTTCTATTAGCCGAGGAGCCCCTTTTCCATTTTTGATGAAACGGGTGAACAAAGTTCTAATTGTTTTGCCTATATTAAAACGTCCACATGGACAAAAAATAATGTAGACAATGAAACTAGATCTGCATGTAATAAAGGAGTGCACTTTGTGGTTTATACATCCTATTTGTAGCATTTTCCCCAGAATCATTTGGGGGCAGTGGTTACAACTGCCACACCTTTAGTTCCCCCATAGGACCATTTTCTTTAGCCAGGTTCCCTCATTTTTGGACCCGCACAGTCTGCTACACACTAGGAGGTCCTTAATGGTCCTGCTTTTCCTGAAAGTGACAATAGGGCTATTATCGGCTACTGCTTTAATCTGTGGGTCAGATTTTACAATACAGGCAGTCCCCAGGTTACATAGAAGATAGGGTCCGTAGGTTTGTTCTTAAGTTGAATTTGTATGTAAGTCGAAACTGTATATTTCATAATGGTAGATCCAGACAAATACATTTTTTGACCCAGTGACAATTGGAGTTTCAAATTTTTTTGCTGTAATTGGACCAAGGATTATCAATAAAGCTTCATTGCAGACATCATTGCAGCTTGGGGCTATAGTAAAGCATCCAGAGAGCTTCACCATATTTCACAGTGGGCAGAGGGGTCCGTCTTTAACTATGGGTCGTCTGTAAGTCGGGTGTCCTTAAGTAGGGGACCAAGATGGCTTCCCTGACCCGTCAGAAGTTAATAACAGTGAATTAGAGAATGTGTTATTTTTTTATCCTGAGTATATATATGAAACTTGTCTGGGTATACCCCTTTAAGCAGGGTAATTCTCTTCCAGAAACCAGGAATAGGGGGCATAGTGCCATAAAGGCACCTTATGCATGTCACACACTGGGGTGTGGGAAGAATCTCTGGGGCTAAAGTCTGTGGACTCCCTGGAACACCGCGGGGGATAACGGTGCTAGTCGCAACCCGGGAGCGGAGTCTAAGTGGACTCCTGGTCTACGCCAGAGCCTGCTGCAAAGCAGGATGGTCTCCACGGGTGCGACCAGGCCCGCGGTGGCAGCCAAGGTAGGGACACGGGTAGGCAGGACCACTGGTAGACAGGACCGCCACAGGACCACAGGACGGCCACAGGATTACAGGACCGCCACAGGACCACAGGACGGCCACAGGATTACAGGACCGCCACAGGATTACAGGACTGGAACATGGGAACACCACAGGAACACCAGAGGAACATGGGAACACCACAGAAACACGGGAACACCTACAGGAACACGGGAACACCTACAGGAACACCACAGGAACTTGGGAACTCGAAGGCGCCTGGAAACGCTCAGGAATCACGGAGTCATCTGGAAATGCTCAGGAGGCTTTCTCTTCAGCAGAATGACCTGAAGATCCGGCAGGGGATGTTGGGAGTCGCCAGGCTATATAGCAGAGTCGGGAATGCCAGCACCAATAAGGGGGATGCTGGCCCTTTAATTCTTAGAGCGTAGTCAGGAGACAGACCTGCGGCCTGGACGGGACCGCGATGGAGCCATCAGGAGCCGGGACAGGTAAGTACTGACCTGGGGGAGCACATGGCGGAGCACGAGTGTTTCCCGCGATCCGCAACATGAATCGCGGGGGCACCTGTGCCATGACTCCACAGCGGAACCGGGCAGCGCATGGGTGCACCCATGATCCGAGACGTGGATCGCGGGGTCACCTGTGACAATGCATTTCCATGGAGAACGACACATTTATGGAAATAATGCAGATAGAGAAAAGGGGCACTCCCGACGACAGTCTTAGTGAGAAAGGTACACCTCCTTCTTAGTTTCTCTGAGCCTTTTCTATTGGAGGGCTGACAACATGTATTTTATGTGGTGGTGCTCATACCCGTAACGGCAATAGATATACAATAGGTTGTCCATATGAAATATAGAAGAGAGGAAAGGTAGGCACTCACCACGTATTCTTAAAAATTCTTCTTTTATTCAAACATCTTTAAAAATTGGCACACACAGGGAAGGGAGCATAACATGCTGTGGAGCGTTCCAGGGACGAGTCGTTTCGCGTTACTGTCAACGCTTCATCTTGCCTGAAACCCTTGGCGTTCACGCCTGATTTTTAAATCGGGCCGCCAAGGGTAGCTTGGACACACCTTCACCTTAATAGATATGCTATTGGTTAAAAACAGAGTGGGGCGGGGTGACGTCACGTCAACTCCGCCCTTTTAATCTAGCAGGATGTGTTGTCGGACCTGAATGAAAACTGCTGCGCTGTTCGCAGCCGATTGGATCAGAGTATTACTAGCGGGTAGGAGGAGCTTCGCTAGATAGCGAGAGCGGACCTGAGAGGGAACAATACTTGCTAGCGTCATGAGATATGGGCGTTACTGATCGGTTTAGGAGAAGGACCAAAGGGAGGCTGGGCTAAATCGAGATACATTCTAGAAGGGCGTTATCATACATTTTTATCGTCCTACGTATGTGAGGGAGAGGTGGAATTACACAGTACATGTGTCTAAGGTGAGTTGATACTCATTACATCCATTTAGATTCGCATTTTACATAACGATATTGTGCAGTTCTATTGTAAAACATAACATGATCATCTATCACGATATTCTGCAGTTCTATTGTAAAACATAACATGATCATCTGTCATATTTTAAGCCTTGTTTAGGCACTGTCTAGATACTACGTTTTATGACATTCATTTGAAGACGATATTCTTATATTTTGAACATGTATAGTGGGCAAGGTGGTAAAGTCAAAGGATACACATATAGACATATCATAGCAATTGGTTTTAACGTTCCTTATACTTCTACAAGAACACTCCCATGTCGTTTTTGTCGTTTAAGCCTAAGTGGCCTAACGCCTCTGTTTTCATAATCCATTGGGCTTCCTTTCTCAATAGTAGCTTATGTCGATCTCCTCCGTATGTAGGTATGGGAACTTGTTCTATGCCTGCAAATGTAAGTAGATTAACGTTCCCTTTGTGTATTAATTGTATGTGCTCGATCAGACGTGGTGCTCCTTTACCGCTTATGATTGAGTGTTTATGTTCCCTGAATCTTGTGAACATGGCTCTAGTAGTTTGACCTATGTAGAATCGCTTGCATGGGCAAAAAATGGCGTAGACAACATAGCATGTTCTACAGGTTATAAATTGTTTAACTCGGTGTTCGATTCCTCCTATTTTGAGCAGGTTCCCTGTTGACATTTGTGTACAGTGATTACAGCTACCACATTTATAATTTCCGATTGGAGTGCTTGTGTTTAACCAGTTCTCTTCTCTTGACGACTTTGGAAGTCTACTGCGGACTAGATAATCTTTGATCGTATTGCTCCTTACGAAATGTAACTAGTGGTCCATTCTCTGCTACGGTTTTGAGTATGGGATCGGATTTTATCATATACCAGTTCTTTTTGATAGCGTTCTTTATTTTCGGGGCTAAAGCGTTGTATTCAAATGAAAATATAAAATTTTCGGATTTTTTTGATTTTTGGGTCTTGTTTAATAGTTGTTCTGGGGTCATTTCTGAAGCTTTTTTGAATGCTTGTTTCAGAAGATGTTGTGGGTATCCTCGTTTTAGTAGGCGGTCTGTTAGTTCTTTTGCCTGAATCTGGAACTGGTTATCGTTACTATTGATGCGTCTAAGACGAATGAATTGACCATATGGAATCGCTTTTTTTACATACTTCGGGTGGTAGCTGGAATAATGTAAATAGGAGTTAGTAGATGTTGGTTTTCTGTACATGGTTGTTGTAATACTGTTATTCTCTATGTGCACTTCGACGTCAAGAAATTCAATTTTCTGAGGATCTATTTTGTGAGTAAATGCCATGTTCATTGAGTTTTGATTTAAGTAGGACATAAATTCTGTAAATTCGTTGATGTTACCTGACCAGACAATGAAAATATCGTCTACATAGCGATAGTATGTTATGATGTTTTTGAGATATGGATTACTGAGTGTATAAACATATTTGTCTTCAAGGTAGCCCAGAAAGATGTTTGCATATGTACATGCCGCGGGTGTACCCATGGCAGTACCTACTAGTTGTTTAAACCATGTGTCTGCAAATTGGAATGTATTGTTGGACAGTATGAAGTACATAGCCTCGCAGATAAAGGAAGTTACATCACTATCTTTTTTTGCGTTTGTAAGTATGTTTCTGATGGCTTCTATGCCAATTGAGTGTGGGATTCTGCTGTATAGGCTTTCTACGTCTACTGTTGCTAAATATGCCTCACCTTGCCATGTCCTGTTTCTTATTGCTTTTAAGAAGTCATTTGTGTCTTTCAAATAAGATGGAATTTTTAGTAATAGTGGTCGGAGCATCCAATCTATATATTTGGATAGTGGTTCCGTGATTGAGCCGATGTCGGCTACAATCGGACGTCCTGGCGGGTTTGTTCTGGACTTAATAATTTTTGGTAGGAAGTACCATCCTGGTTTATTGGGGTGAGGGGGTATAAGTTTCTCCGCCGTGGTCCGGGAAATTACACCTTTTATGACATAAGTTCTTAATAGGGATTCTAACTTACTTTTGGTTTTAGGAATGGGGTTGTGATTTAACTGTTTGTAATTTTGGGGGTCTTTTAATTGTCTTTCTGCCTCTTTAATGTAATTTTCACGGGTCATTATTACGGTGTTGCCCCCTTTGTCTGCCCTTTTTATGACTAATTGTTTGTTATCTTTTAACCATTTAAGTGCCTTCCTTTCTTTGTCAGAGATATTGTCACTGTCTTTCTCTGTCACTAGTGATTTAATATCTTGTATTACTTTTTGTTGAAATAGGTCAATGGAACTACCTGGTGTGATGGGGAGGTTGAAGGTGGATGGATTGCCTCCTTTGAATGGTTCTATTTCTGAGTGTTCTGTATTATCTCCCTCTGTGAGAGCTAGTAAACATTCAGATTCTATCTCATCGGGGGGGTTATGTACGAAGAAGCCTAAGGGGCCTATATTGATTGGAAGTTCTCCTTTTTCTTTATTCCTCTCTTTACGTGTGTTCGAATTAGAAAACCATTTTTTTAAATTCATTTTTCTTACTCCTTTGAAGAGGTCAATTTCAAAATTGGCCTGGTCAAAGTTTTGTTTGAGGCCGTAATTTAGGCCTTTTGATAGCACTGACAGACAATCGTCACTGAGAGTGTGTTCTGTAAGGTTTATGACGGTCAATTCTTCTTTTTCTTCGGTTATCGTCTCCAGGAGACTTGTTTCCTTTTTTTCTCTATGTTTGTTCTTCTTTCTGCCTCTCCTGATGGTCCTCCTAAAGGGATATCTCTCTTGACATTGTCCGTCTTGTTGCAGGTATGAGAGGGGGGTTCTTCTGATGCACTAGATTCGGAGTCTGTCGTCCAATAATCTTTTTGTTTTCTTTTTTCGAACCGTCTTTTCATCTTTTTTTGTCGCTGAGTACCCCAATCAAAGACTTTTCCATTGTCGAAGTCTTGTTTATCTCTTATATATTTATCCCTTTTGCGATCTTTTATGTCTGCTTGAATTGGTAGGAGTCGTTTTTCTACTCTTTTGATGAATGTTTGCATTTGTTGCTCTGAAATTCTTCCTCTTAGCTCGATTTTAGCTTTACATAAGTCTTCCGTTACTTTTCCGTACTCAGTCTCGTTTCTTCGTAAAATTAATTTGGTAAGATTCATTGAATGATCTAAGTGCAGTTGTTTCCATTCTGCTACAAAATCTTTATTGTCTCCGAATTGTGAAACTTCTTTGTATACTCGGAGTCCTCTTGGTACTCTTCCGCTCGTGCAATAAGATCGTAGAGAGTTCAAGGTCCAAAACAGTCTAACTTCGCGTTCGGCTAAATTCATAATTTTCTGTTCTAGGTTCTTGGTACTAAGAACCTGTAGTTCATCTTTGAGGTTACATTGTGTGAAGAACGCTCCTGCATTCTCCCTCCCTGTTTGTAGTGTTGCCTCTTCTATATTGTCGGAAGTCTCCATGGCTAATTTTGTAGTGTCCGAGGTCCTTCTCTTGACTGATTTCTTTGGTGTGCTCTCCTTCGTAGTAGGTTAGGAATCAATGCAGATAGAGAAAAGGGGCACTCCCGACGACAGTCTTAGTGAGAAAGGTACACCTCCTTCTTAGTTATGGAAAAAGTTATGGAAATAGATAGAACCAGGTTTTGGAACCTACGTCCCAGCACAGCATCCTCTTACACCAATAGCATCCTTCATAAAGGTTTGTTTCTAGGGTCGCGTCTGTTGCTGCCACTTGACACTATACTTAGTGTCTCACAAACAAAGCCATTTACCTCCTCCTGGAGAAACCTAAAGCATTATACGTCTCAGAGTACATTGAAAAAGAGGCTTCATTTGATTCTGATCATCTCCTTAGGAAAACATGGCTATTGCTGTCTAACTTCATTTATATAAGGTTCTTTGACCCCATAGCACAAAAAGACGTACCTGTATGCGTAATGGGGAGTATGAAGAGGGCTCACGGGCTTCACAATGAAGCAAAAACCCATCGCAAACACCTGCGATCAGTGCTAACAGTAGTATGTAGTATGGAAATGCTTGATCTATCAAAATATAATAACGTTTTTTCACTGCATTTAACCCTGAACCGGAAAATAGAACCCAAAGTCGAAAATGGCAGTTTTTTATAAAAAATTCTATAAAAAGTGATCAAAAAGAAGCGTATTCAAAAGTCGCTAAAAATGACACCACCCTCAGCTCCGTACACCAAAGTTTGAAAGATTTATTAGCAATAGAAGATGGCAAAATTAAAAAAAATTTTTTTTTGTATAGGAGGTTTTAATTTTTGTACATGTATGAAAACATTATAAAACCTACACAATTTTGTTATCCCCGTGATCGTACTGACCCAATGAATGAAGCAGACCTGTCATTTGGGGCACACAGTGAAAGCCTTAAAATGCAACAAAAATTGGCGTTTTTTCATCATTTTCACTGCATTCACAGTACACGGCATAGAATATTAAATACCATCATTATGAATTGCGCTTTGTTACGCAGAAAACAAGCCAATACTCAGCTCTTTACATGTAAAAAAGTTATAGATTTTTGAAGGTGGGGAGTGAAAATTAAAGACGCAAAAACAAAATAGGGCCTGGTCCTTAAGGAGTTAAAGACACATGCTAGGACTTTCTCCAGTATCACCAGAAACCCACTTCACTTACCTGGCTGGAGAAAGTTTGCGCAAAACCCAACTTGAAAAGAAGCTCCTTTCTGTAGCTTACAGTGACATACTCATACTATATAATGCCTCTAAACCACATTTCTTAAAACTGAAAATTAGAAATAGGCGAGCAGTTCTCCGAAATGGACTGTAAAGCTATTTTCTGCAATTCCAGTGGCCTCTCATTCTGTATAATGATAAAAGAAAATGCATGTAAAATCACCTCCAGGTGGTATAAACACCAGCTAAGCATCCCCAATACCTGTTCGAGATGCAATATAGAGATAGGTAATATGGACCAAGCAAGCACCGGTGAAATTGTTTTTGGGGGCCTACCTACTGCTACATGGGAATATTAAATGTACCGTATATATCAGGAGGGGCTGTAGGCTATATACAGGGGGGAAGGGGCAGCTGGCTATATACTGGGTGGCAGGGGCTGCAAACTATATACTCAATTGAATAGGTTTTCTCAGTTAATACTAGGGTAGGCTTATACTCAAGTATACATGGTACATTTTTAGGCCACACTGAAAATTTGTGGGTCCCCTCTTATTTCCCCCTCTTTTTGCTGGCCATTACTTCTCTTCCTTCTAATTATGAGTCCCTTGTATATACCCCTCTTATTGTGGATCCCCTTTTATCCCCCCTTATTTTGTAGCCCCTTATGCCCCCCTCTCATATCTACCCCTCTTTTTATGACCTGCTTGCATTGTGGGCCCCCTCATTTTCTTTGGCGCCTTTTATCTCCCTTCTCTTAATGTTGGCCATCACTCTGTCTTATTGTGGGTTACCTGGTATCCCTTCATCTCCCCCTCTTTTTCTAACCCACCCTCATCTCCCCTTTTCTTGTTGCCCCCAATCATCTTCTGTTCCCGCTCTCATTTGTAGTTTTCTCATCTCCCTTCTCTTAATGTTGCCCCCTTGTATTTCATACTCTTTTTATGGGTCCCCTTTCATCTCCCTCTCATTTTGTAGCCCCCTCATCTCCCCCTCTTATTGTGCGCCCTCTGATATCTCCCCCTCTCACTGTGGGCCCTACTGATTTTCTGTACTCCCTTTCACCCCTCTCATTTATGGCCCCTCACACCTCTTTCCTTTTAATGTTATCCCTTTGTATCTCCCCATCTTATTGTGAGATCCCTGGTATCTCTCATCCGGGGCCGACGCTATGGGTAGGCAAAGTGGGCAATTGCCTAGGGTTCCCTGAAAGGGGGGAATCTATTCTTTCAAATGAATCTGGAATTTTGTTTCTAGGTGCTATGGATCCAGAGATTTAAAGTGAGAATATCCGGTACCATTTTTATATATAAAAATCACTCCCGACGGCAGTTAATATCTCTGTTTTCCTGACACTTAGAAACACAAATTTAGATTCATATAAAAGAGGAGACTCTATTCTTTCATAGGAACAAAGAAGTGAGGTTTTTAGTGATATAATATATGTGATCTATTTATGTGAACATATCAATATGGGACATTTGTGAACTCTACACATGTCCATTTATTACATTAAGGAGATGTGAAGGTAAATATGTTCTGTTTGGAGAACATTTTTTGCAATGAAAGTCAAATTTTAAGTATTTTTTATACAATGTTTCAGTTTGAATCAAAATTGCATGAAGGCGCCTATGTCTATAAACTCTTTAATGCAATTTTGAAAATGGGGCAAGTGTGTGCTTTCAGAAAATATGTGGTTTGTTGGGTTTACTTTAATTCGTTTTGCTGTAATTTCGATTTCATTTTTAAAAGTCAAAATTGTAAAAATTGCTCTGGTCAATAAAGTGACAAAAAATCCAGAAATGCCTGGCGGTGAAATGGTTAATACCCCTTGGTTGAATACCCGGGTGGAGATGCTTATCATCTCTCTCCTGTCTATATATCTGTCATCTATCTGTCTAGTTATCTATCTCCTAATAATCTGACCATTTATATATCTGTCTTTATTAATCAATCTTTTATTTCTCTTCTACTGTATTTACCTCTCATATCTATCTACTGTATATATAATCTACTGTATATATCATCTTCTTTAATGTTCTGCATCTAGAAATCTCTTTCATCTTTCATATTAATCTTCTATCATAATAATTATAATTAATAATTCTTTATTTATATAGCACACACAGATTACACAGCGCTGTACAGAGCTTGCCAAATCAGTCCCTGTCCCCATGGAGCTCACAATCTATTCAACCTACCAGTAATTTTTTGGAGTGTGGGAGGAAACCGGAGGACCCGGAGGAAACCTACGCAAACACAGACAACATACAAACTCTTTGTAGATGTTGACCAGCGCTTCAAGGCTGTAGTACTAACCACTGAGCAACTGTGCTGCCCATCAATCTCCCTATCATCTGTTTATCGCCTATAAAATTATCCCATATTACAGTTTGTTTTATCATACTAAAGGGAGCCTCTTACTGACTGTGGCTTGTCATAAAATAGTTTTATTTTGGGGACCCACTTTTAGTTTTGCCCAGGGCCCCACTTTGTCTAGAACCAGCCCTGCTCTCATCTCTCTCATCTCCCCCTTTTTTTCTGACCCACTCTTAACTCCACCTCTCATCTTCTTGAACCCCATTTTATGGGCTCTCTCTCATTTCCCCCCTTTTTTGTGGCCCCTATCATTCCTCGCCTCTTAGTGTGGCCTCCCTCTTATCTCCCCATATTTTTGTGGGCCACCTCTCCTCTTTGTAGCATAGTTAAAATAAAAAAACAAACACCACATGCTCACCTTTCCATGTTCCCCAGCAGCTCCTCTTCTTCTTTGCTGTTGTGTACAACAAGCTGGAAGGCGATGATGTCATCATATCTCGCCTGTCAGCCTGCTGTACTCAGCAGCAGAGAGGCAAAATAATGATGTAGAGAGCTCATAGCTCTCTGCATCATCATTACTTTCTACTCCATCGGACACAGAGTTAAAATCTCAAATGGAAAAGGGGCGGAGTCGGTGTGGCTAGGGCACACCAATGGGTCAGTCAGACCCTGGGTGGGAGTGTTCAAAAATCGCGGCGGGCCGACTGGGAAATCCTGGTGAGCCGACTAGCTTGGGGCTGGTGTGGGCTGGTTTGGGACTCATGGGGCCGGTCTAAAAATAATAAACCATGAACTCACCTTTCCGACGGTCCCTGAAGCTCCACTGATGCAGTCCGGCTGGCTGTGACAGCACTGTGTGCGCAGGCTGGGCACACAATATGATGTTGGCAAGCATCTGATGTCACAGTCTGTTCAATGCCAATGCTCACTGAGTTGTCACTGCTGGCCCGACTGCATCAGCGGAGCTTCAGGGGTGTCGGAAAGGTGAGTTCATCGTTTATTTTTTTATGTGGTGGGCAGGAGACTGGATGGCTGTATACAGGGGGGAGATGGCTGTCTATATACTGTGAAGGGGGGGCTGGCTATCTACAACTGCAGGGGCTGACTGGCTATATACTTGTGTGGGATGGCTATATACTCTGGGGGCAGCTGGCTGGCTATATACTGTAGGGGGGCAGACTGGCTATATACTGTGGGGGGCAGGCTGGCTATATACTGGGGGGCAGGCTGATTACATACTGGGGGGCTGGCTGGTTATATACTGTGGGGGTGGCTGGCTGTCTATATACAGTGGGGGGGCAGGCTGACTATATACTGGGGAGGCAGGCTGCTATGTACTGTGGGGGGGGTTGGTTATATACTGTGGAGGCTGGCTGGTTGAATAATGGGGGGTTGGCTGGCTTTATACTGGGGGAGGGGGCTGGCTGGCTATATACTGCAGGAGGTGCTGGCTGGCTGTATACTGGGGGTCTGGCTTGCTATATACTGGGGGGCTGGCTGGTTATATACTGGGTGGGTGCTGGCTGGCTATATACAGCGGACTGGCTGGTGGTGATATATGGCATAGTAGCAGTAGTAATAGTAGCTTTATTCTTGTACATAGGGGGAAGTATTATAGTAGCTATATTCGTGTACATAGGATCAGTACTTGGGCGATGGAGAAGCAGAGAGCAGCCAGAGCTTAGACTGTACAGAGGAAGGACATTATTGGATAAAAGTACATCGATTATGAGACTGTGTACAACATTGTGGAGCATGTATCATGTAGGGCAGTGATGGCGAACCTATGATACGCGTGTCAGTGCTGACAAGGGTAACTGTTTTCACTGACACGTGGCTGCCCGAGAGTTATGTTTCATCCTACACTGCCAGGTGCAGTAGCCGGGAGGCTGAGAGATTGCACTGAGCTCCCAGCACTTCCTCCTCTTCCTCCCCCGAGCCGGCCCCTCCCCCCTGTGTGAGCTGTGTTTCGTGTCTCCAGTCAGCACAGGTATCATCCCCGCACAGCACCAGGAGAGGTGACCCGGCCATACACCCAGGAGACTCCTCTGCAGCTCCTGATAGTTGTGGTGGGGGGAGGGAGGCAGCACAGACAGAGGCTACATCGCTGCTGCCTTCTGTCAGCTCCACAGCTCCACAGCAGGGACCAGGGAGGACAACAACTCCCATCATACAGTGAGTAAGGTCAGTGCACTGTATGATAGAAGACAGTCATCAGGGCTTGTGACTGAAAGTTCACAGGTTACTAAGCATTTCCACATGTGTCTGATTGTAATAGTTGGTTACAATGTGCTATTTGCACATAGTAATAGATGATGTGGAAAATCCCCAAATACTGCCATATTGTAGTATGGCAGTACAAGGTAGGATCAATGAGACAACCTAGGGTTAAAGTACCCTATAAGTTAAATAATTATAAATATTTGTTATTTACACTATAAATATCACAAAATTATGTTTTTTTTTTTTGTTAAGGTGACACACCACCCGAGTTATGCTTGGTTTTTTGGCGAATTTTGACACACCAAGCTCAAAAGGTTGCCCATCACTGATGTAGGGTGAAGGAGTTGCTAAAGATGGACACTGCAATGTGATCCTGGTAATACAGGGTTTACTCCAGCAGGCTCTGTGTGCACTGTGGCTGAGGGGAATGGCTCTCCTATGTGTGATCCTGAGAGTTCCCCCTGTACAGACTTTGTTAGTGAGAACTCGCTCAGTGCTGTGAGTGAAACACCATTATCACAGAAGCCATCGTCACAGACTGCAGCGAACACTGTACAAAACCCTCAGCTGGGCACAGCTCAGTGGAGAGCAGGTGGCACAGCAGTCAGGAGTAGACACTGTACCAAACCCTCAGCTGTGCATAGCGTCAGTGAGTGGGAAGCAGGCTGCACAGCAGTCAGGACCTGCATCAGGTGTCCCTGCAGAGCAATCATCTGAGGAGAGGCCCAGCACTGAACCAGCTGCAGGTGATCCCACTGTCCAAACCAGAGGTGATAACGGCCACCATCTTATTCCAGTCTGAGGTGGTGGCTCTGGCGGATCTGGAGCTTTGGCTGAGTAGACAGTGTATGGTGAGGAGTAACCCAGTCAAGATTTATGATAAGGAGGATCTTTGGAATGGAGGCTACACTGTGAGGATCACCCTGCTGCGCCACAATGGTGTTACTAGACATCTGCCTCATTCTTTCTATTTGGGATCAGAGAGGGGGATATGCTTCTACCGTGGGCAGCCACATCTGTGCCATAGATGTGGGGGTAGACACCTCGCAGTAATCACAGAGATTACATCTAGGTCCTCTATAAGGAGGCAATGAGTCAGCCTTTAGTTAATGGTCACCTTGGAGACCCTTTCCGAATCATGTTGCGTGTGAGACAAGGCTGCCCCCTCTGCCCCTTGCTATATGTCTTTAGTTTAGATCACTTTTTAAGAAAATTGTTTGGCAATAAGGAATTTACAGAACTGAAGTGTAGAGTAAAGTTGAGACGGTAAAGTTCTGTGCCTATGCAGATGATGTGACAGTCTTCATGTCCTCTAGAAATGACTGTGTGGCTCTACAGCAGGAGATGGCAGCTTTCTCCAAGGTGTCCAACTCAGCCTTGAACATGCAGAAAAGCGAGACTCTGTGGCTGGGTGATGAAAATGGGGTCTTCTCAGTTCCCTTCAGGACCGTAGAGAAGAAGATAAATATTCTGGGAGTTGTGTTTGGAGCTATAGATGAAGGGAAAGTAAACTGGGATGAGAAGCTGGTCGTGTGTAAGTGGAAGGTGCGGAGCTCGGAGCACTGGAAGCTGACGTACTGAGTGAAGGTCAGACTGGTGAGGACCTTCCTGCTCCCCATCTTCTTGTATGTCAGTGTGGTGTTCCCTGTGCCAGACAATTTACTTCCCAGACTAACCATCGTCTTTTTCCACTTTTTGTGTGGCAGTGTGGTCAGCAGAAACGTTGTTTATCTTCCTCATAAAGAGGGTGGTCTCTCAATGCCATGTCCAGAGCTTTTCTATTATCTAATGTTTTTGATGGAAAAAAATGTCATTTTTGTAAGAGCTCAGAGGTAAAGCAGTGGTGCAGACTGTTTAACCCCATAGCGCAATAAGACGTACCCTTACGCATGGGGGAGTATGAAGAGGGCTCACAGGCTGAGCCCTCTTCATACTCACCGGGCGTTTGCTTCATAATGAAGCAAACGCCCGTCGCTAACACCCGCGATCGGTGCTTGCACCGATCGCGGGTGTTAACCCTTTGATTGCCGCCGGCAAAGCTGCCGGCGGCATTAAAGAGCCGGCGGCGCGTGGGCGCCGCCATCTTGGCTCCGATCGTCACTCCCCGTGACGTCACCGGGGAGCGGCGATCCGTTGCCGTGACAGCCTGGGATCACACAAAGATCCCAGGCTGTCATGATCGGGGCTATCTATTATAATGTGCGATCTGCACATTATAATAGATGGTATGCAAAATCCCCATATACTGCCATACTGTAGTATGGCAGTATATGGTAGGATCAATCAGACAACCTAGGGTTAAAGTACCCTAGGGAGTCTGTAAAATAGTAAAAAAAATAAATAAAAAAAAGTAAAAAAAAAAAAAATTATATTAAAAAAACATAAAAATTCAAATCACCCCCCTTTCCCTAGAACTGATATAAATATAAATAAACAGTAAAAATCATAAACACAATAGGTATCGCCGTGTCCGAAAATGCCCGATCTATCAAAATATAATAACCGTTTTTCACTGCGTTAAACCCCGTAGCGGAAAATAGCGCCCGAAGTCGCAAATGGCATTTTTTTGCCATTTTGAAAAATAGAAAAAATTCTATAAAAAGTGATCAAAATGTCGAACAGTCCTAAAAATAGAAGCATTGAAAACGTCATCAGAAGTCGCAAAAAATGACACCACCCACAGCTCCATACACCAAAGTATGAAAAAGTTATTAGCGCAAGAACACTGCAAAATGAAGAATTTTTTTTCTGTACAGGAGGTTTTAATTTTTGTAAATGTATGAAAACATTATAAAACCTATACAAATTTGGTATCCCCGTGATCGTATTGACCCAATGAATGAAATAGACATGTCATTTGGGGTGCACAAGGAAAGCTGTAAAAACCAAGCCCACAAGAAATGGCGCAAATGTGTTTTTTCATCATTTTCACTGCATTTAGAATTTTTTTCCTGCTTCCCAGTGCACGGCATGGAATATTTAATACCATCACTACGAAGTGCAATTTGTTACGCAGAAAATAAGCCATCACACAGCTCTGTACATGGAAAAATAAAAAAGTTATAGATTTTTGAAGGTGGGGAGTGAAAAATAAAAACGCAAAAACGAAAAAGGGCCTGGTCCTTAAGGGGTTAAGAGCCAGATCCAGAAGTTTGTGTCCGTGTGGTCGGTCGGGGACCCGATAAAGAGGGTGACTGCCCCTGTAAAGCATAATGTTTCCTGGGGTCCATATAATTGGTAAAATCATTAGATGGAAGATCTTGTATGAGGACATTAGACAGCTCTCCAGGAAGCAGTTATACAATGATCTTCTGAGGTTTAAGTTTGGTGTCCAAATACAATTATGTGGAGCCTGTGAAACAGGCTGCAAAAACCCTGGAGGATCCCAGAGTCCCCCCTCATATGAGGGATGTGGCCTGGCTGGCATTTCACGGGAAAACCAGTACAATGCCAACCTTGCAATAAAATAAAAATCAATAAATCATTTAATAAATGAAAATATAAAGCAAAGGTTGGCATGGCCGTTGTTAACGTTGTTTAGTCTAATGAATTCATCGGTATAAATAAAAGTTTTATAGAAATTTGATAATACTTGTATTCATATGCCCTTTTGATCTGTATTGCAGGAGAACAAGTCAATCAGTAACTCTTTTGAATATCGCTGATCTTTTCATCTTCAAGTTCAGAGTATTTCACAAGACATCAACAAAACATTCTTCATCTTGCAGATACGAAAACCACAGGTTACACTGGAACTACTGGACCTAAAGAGCAAAAAGCGAAAAAAAATGGATAGACACTTAAAAAATATTCTTGTTGTATCTTTTGGTTTTTTGTTATTATTTACAGCTTTTGGAGGGCTGCAGAGTTTGCAGGTAGGTAAACTGTATTTCCTTACATATTGCATATGTCATTTATTTATTTGTTAGGTTGTTCCGTATATATTTCTCATTATTTATATGTTAAATGAAGATTTATAATGTAAACATAAGGATAAGCAGAGGGCCGGAGAGCTAGGTCATGTGGATAGAGGATTTGTGTGAGGCTGCTGGCAGTTTCACCACTGAAACCCCATCAATTATAAAAAGCAGATTATCTGAGCCCCAACATGGACACTAGGCCATTGACGTTTTTGAAGTGTGGATAAGATACAACTTCGCTGTTAGCAGAAAAACCCTTTTCAATCTGTACCTCCAATGTTTAACCCCCATTTGGTTTTTAATAGAGATATTTTCCTCATGGTTAAAGGAAACCTGCCACATGAAATAGTAGGTGTAAGCTCAGGGTGAGCTGGTGCCAGAGCATATTTTCGTTATTGTCATAAACCGCTGTATCGCGGTTTAAGCACTTTTTATTCTTTATATCTGAAGCAGCTTTGGCGCACCAAGTGGTCGTGCGCTTACATAAGAAGTGCCGGAGAGCCGGTGACATCACGCGCGCATGGTCGTGCGCATGGTGCACCGAAGCTGCTTAACATATAAAGATTAAAAAGTGTTTAAACTGCGATACAGCGGTTTATGACACTAACGAAAATAAGCTCCGGCACCAGCTCACCCTGAGTTGGTGCTCGGTATTTGCAGCTTACGCCTACTATTTCATGTGGTAGGTTTCCTATGATTTAAGGATATATTCCAGCAAAATCAAGGATCATAAACCAGGGGCACTTACTCATAGATCCAGGAACAGTGACTGTGGTAATTTTCTCCTACTTGTTATTCATGGAAGCCTTATTTCTAAAATAAAAATGTACTATTATGCTAATGAACCTCCTCCATGCTATAACTTCACTGGCTGTTACAATGTCTCCCCATCCCCCTTGCTCTCCCAGCACTTCCCCCCTCCTTCTGTTTTATGTAATCTCACTCCAGCAGAGGAAGTTTCAGCTCACAGTGGGAGAATTATTCCTGCACAGGAGATGGAAGATGACCACAGTCACAGTATCATGAATGATTTTTAAGGTAGATTTCCTTTGAAATGTTTTTAGGAAACAACAGACTCTATGCTGTATGAGCAGTGAGACTATGGAACTGCAGAATGTTATAACTGGTTGAGACTCTGGCCAATTCTTGAGTTGAAAAATATCACGTTATGGGAACTAGATGATGAAAATTGGACATGTGCAAAATTGGATTCATGAATTTGGCAGTGTTTTTTTTTGCCTTTCCCGGGATCAGTAGTGTAGGATTATTGGTTGGATAGACATGTGTATTTATTCAAACTAATCTACTGTGATAACCATATAGGGTAATACATACATTTCCTTGTTTTTTGTTTAGAGCAGTCTCAATGCAGATGAAGGGCTTGGTGTTGCTTCACTGAGTATCATCTATGGAGCTCTTATTATATCTTCAATGTTTGTTCCCCCAATTGTAATCAAGAAGATTGGATGTAAATGGACAATTGTTGGTTCTATGTGCTGTTATATTACATATTCTCTTGGCAACTTCTACCCTAGCTGGTAAAGTATTATATGATAACCTACCTGGTAAAGTATTAAGTCTAAATAGTTCTAGATAAGTGACTTGGGTTTAAAAATAAAAAAAATGATCTGTCTATTTTGTGCATGACATTGACTGCAGTACCAGTGCGACATCAAGTGGTGACTATTATGTAGCTGTGTTTACAACAAATAATTTTGAAAGTGATGTTATAATATAAGGACTTGAAAATGAAAAACATAACCATTTTTCTGCTTTGGGATATTTAAAGAATTTTCTTGGGTGCGAATAAGCTTTTAATTCATTTCTACAGATGAAATCTGTTATTGTAATCCTGTCTTTGATACATTTGAAGTGACCCTCACCAAATTAAAAACTGTTCAGTGGGCATAGTTAAAAATTGTAGCTGTATTGATGCATAATTGTTTAAAAACTGAGCCCCCAAAACATCTTAAAGCACATCTATACTGAGCATTAAATGACCAATGCAACTGGGCGGAGATCGCAAAGAGAATAATGGCTCAGGGGTCTCGCCAGCAGTCAGTGTACCCCACCTTTATTATTGCTTATGATGTTTGGGCTCACAATTTAACAAGTGGGGTATTCCACAGATGCATTTTACCAAGATGATCTTGTGATTGCACTTAGTTGAGACAGATCCCAATTTAACATTGTGGAATGTCTCTTTTATCAGCTAGCCTTTGCTGAAAATACCAGAATATATGCAGAGTTAACTGTCCCGCCTACATGACTAGACCTACCCAACTTATACATATCTACCCAGAGATCTGCCCAGCAATGTCCTGCATAAATTTCAATTGCTACAGTTGTGCCCACTTCCACACAGCCCAGGTGGAACTGACAGTTGTGGATTAGTGGAGGCTGGTTTGAGGTGGAAGCTCCCTCAGGATGGTGGAACTAAACCTGTAAATGCCAACCGTGTGCAGCCATAATGGGGCCAATGTGACTGGAGCTAGCATAGTTAGGCCTCTTCCACACTAGCGTTGCGTTTCACGTCAGGGTGCAATGCGTGAAAAACTGACGTTTTTGGCTGCGTTTTTGTTCCATTTTTCCTTGGAGTAATTAGCGTTTTTGCGTTTTTCACGCGCGTGTTGTTAGCGTTTTTTTGCGTTTTCGGCGCATTTTTCACGCGCGAGTCAATGGGAGACTCAAGCATTTTTCAAAGGGACCATGGTTTGGGATTAAAATGTGTTATTTAATTGAAAAATAATGTCTTCTGATAAGTTGCAAACATCTGCGGTCTATTCTTCACTGTTCCCCGTGTATATTATCTCCCGACAAGTTAGCAGATGTGAAGAACAGTGAAGAATAGAATAAAACCAGTGAACACAGTGAAAACAGTGACCACAGGATCATTTAAGAGAAAAACACAGTGCAGAACACAGTGCAGAATAGATTACAGATGTTCGGCACATCTGCTTACTTGTCGGGAGATACGCGCGGAACGGTGCGGCCAAAATAGCATGTGAAGAACAATATATATGTGTGTGAAGAACAAATTGCAGATGTTTAAATACATCTGCAATGTGTTCTTCACACATATATATTGCTGCGATTTTGACGCGCATGCAAACGAACGCAAGCACGCGCGTGCAAAACAACGCTAATGAAGAAAGACCCATTGAATACAATGGGACAGAGTGCAATGCAAGTTCTGCGCGTCAAATGCACGCGCAGAACTCGCGCGTGAAAAACGCCAGTGTAGAAGGGGCTTTAGGGTTAGCTAGAGAAGTAGAAAAAAGGTCAGAAAAGGGTTAGATAGTAAAACGTTTAAATGGAATATACTAGCAAAAATACTATGGCTGTATAGTGCATCCATGTCTTGGCCACCTATGTCATTAAGTACCTTCGATATATTAGTGGCCAGAAGTACCAGTGCTTTTGATGTAAATGCAATGGGGGGACTAGATTTGCTGAGAAAATTGATCCTGTACGGCACAAAACACACAGGACATTGCTTGTATATCACTAGACAGGCTGCACTCACAGGTTATCACAACTGTGATTGGGATATTAGTGACCATTGCCGGTCCAGCCTGAGGACACTGGTGAGGCCTGGTGGGTCTGTGAGCCCACACATCATATACAATAATAAAGGTGGGGTTCATCGACCGCTGGTAAGACTCCTCAGTCATTGTTCTCTTTGAAGTCTCTGTATTTACAGTAATACACAGTTGACAGAGCTGAAAGCTAGAGATGGGGAAATTTATTGAGATTGGTTTTGACCTGATTCACGGAATTTTTTGAAAAAATATAATTTGACCTGAATTGAATTGTGATGAATCACATTAAAAAACAGGTATTTCCTGGGTACAGAGAGACTGTAGAATGTTGTAGAACGTTGTGTCATGCTCAAATATGCATAGAGAGCATGGTTTGGTCTTCAAACAATGCTGTGTTTTAGTATGACACGCACATGACAGCTGATGTTCTTCGAATCGCTTCACTCTTCACTTCCATGTGCACTTACAGAGGCCACCTTCACCAAATAAGTGAAGTGGGAAAGCAGCCTGACAAGGTAACGTCTGTGCCAGCTCGAAAGGACTGAGCTGAGAGCCAAGATCCCACTATAACATTACAGAGTGCACTCTTTTTACACTGACATCAGATGATTCCATAGATTACGAGAGAACCTGTTCTGTTAAACGCTAATACATGTAGAAACCCCCCCAAATAGTGGAGAGGGTGTCAGCAGTAATTTTGCATTGACATCACTGATCATTTTGCCCTTCATTTCATCCGTCAGTGTCCACATTCAATCGGTCAATAATCCATCATCAGTATTGCTAAAGCCAAAAACAAACAGAAGTGGATCCAAAACAGAGATGACCAGTAAATTGGATATTTGAATGTCCTCTGTGTTCTGTATCCACTCCTGCTTTTGGCTATCAATCCTGAGGCTTTTTATTCCTTCTGACAGATTAAATGAAGGGGAAAACTAAACAAAGTGGCAATGTCATAGAGTGGTGGAGGCTGAAAACAGCATTATAAAAAATTACAGAGTGTTCCAGGGAGACAGCGGTCAGTTGGCAGCAGCACAAGTAGGCTGCAGAGTGGGAAAATGACAGAGTGTGGAGGTGGCAGCAACCTGGTAGGCCACAGAGTGGCACAATGACAAAGTGTGGAGGTGGCAGAAAATTCCAGTCACTGGTAAAGATGGTGGGAGGCAGATGGAGCAACTGGCAGAAGATGTGTGGCATCAGGTGGGTGGCAGCATCAGAATAGTGGCTGCGGCAGGTAATTAGAATCCAAACTCATTTCTCAACGTTTGTGGGAGGCGTCGTGGCTGACCTAATCTGATGCATAAGGCATGGCTGTGATCAAATCCTGGCTCATCCAAGCCTGATTCATCTTGACAATGGTAAGTCTTTCCACATTATGGGTGGAGAAGTGGGCTCTCCTTGGGGTAAGGATGGCCCCCACCGCACTGAACACTCGCTCTGATGCCACACTACTGGCCGGGCAGAACAGCTTCTCTACTGCAAACTCCACAAGTTGCGGCCACGCATCAAGTTTGGCTGTCCAATAGTCCATGGGATCCTCTACCTGATATGGTATATTGCTGTCCAAGTAGGCCACCACCTGCTCATGCAGGGTCTGCTCCATGTCCTGTTGCTGCTGGTGGCAGCTACCCTCCTCACTAGGCAGGTAAAGGAAGTTGCTCATTAAGGACTCCAGACTTAAGCTGCTGCTGATGGAGCTACTCCCCCCTCCATCTCCCCACAGCAGCTATGGCAGTAGTATGTGAGCAATGAATGCCAGGAATGCACATAGGCAGCGGCCAACTGTCTCCACAATATTTCTCTATAGTACCATTGACTGGTAACGAGGGTCCAAGAGGGTGGAGATCCAAAAGTGATCACTTTGGCGGATGTTCTCTATTCGTCTGTCACTGGTTAGACAAAGCAGTATACTGTGGGCCATCTGCGCAAGTGACTCTGCGGGACTCCCGGCCTCCATCTCCACTGCATACTGCATGGGTCATCTGCCTCGTCTTCTCCCTCCTCTAGATGCTCCTGCTCCTCCTCTCTTGTCACCTGAGTGGAAAAACCACTGATGTCACCAGACTCTACTTGTGCTCCAATGGTCCCCTCCTCCTCCGCCTTCTCTTCCAGTTCAGTACCCACTGGACTCATGTGGCCTTGAGAGCTAGTCAATACAGTGCCCTGAACAAACAGATTTTGCAGCATGAGTTCCAGGACATAAAGCAGTGGAATGACATTATTCATCCCGCAGTCCTGGCAACTGACAAATAACGTGGCCTCTTCAAAGGGCCTGAGCAAACAGCAGGTGTCACGCATGAGCTGCCAGTGGCTGACATCAAAGTTACACAGGGGAGTACTCCTGGTCACTTGCATCATCAAAAAAATCTCTTTTTATAGAGGCGGTGTCAGAACCGTTCAGTGTGAATTGTGCCTCTGGAGTCTGGACACACCCGATGACTATGGTCCAGCAGTTAATGAGTTACCTGGTCTTTGCTGGACTGATGCAGCTGATTTCAGCTCCAATCAGCACTAGTCCTATCAGCTTCTTGTCTGTCTCTCCAGCTTTACTTATAAGGCTGCCAGTGGCTCAATTGTGTGCTGGCTATTGTCTAGTTCTTACCTGGATATCCCAGCTCCCCATATTTCCCTGTGACCTCTTTGTACCTTCTGTTATCGTTGCCGAACCTTTGCCTGACTTTGACTACCGTTTTTGCCTACTGAATTTGTACTGCGATTCTTCTGGTTTTGATTCTGGCTTGTCGACTACCCCTTATTGTGTTGTCTGTCTTGTCCAGTTACGTGTGTCACTTACATAGTATAGGGACCGCCACCGAGGTTGTCCGCAGTTGCTAGAGCTGTCTTGAGGCAAGTAGGTAGGGACAGTGGGAGGGGGTTCAGCCTCAGGGCTCACTGTCTGGTTGTCTTTCCCCCCACCTACTGACAGAATAGCCAGCCCAAAATATACTGTCGCTGTCATGGACAGCAGAACTGCGTTGACAAATATTGTGGAACAGATGCAGCAAATCAACACCATGGTGCAGGAACTAGCTGTTCGGCTTCATGAGCAGGAGACGGCCCCACGTCAGTTTACCATGGCTTCCCCAGCACCACCTGAGCCACCTGTACAACTCCCAGATAAGTTCAGTGGGGATAGAAAGAGATTCTGTGCCTTTCGGGAGGGGTGTAAATTGTTTTTTAGATTGCGCCCCCGCTCTTCTGGGGATGAGGTCCAGAAGGTGGGCATAGTTATGTCTCTACTCCAGGGGTCACCACAGGAATGGGCTTTCTCGTTACCTCCTAGTTCTCCTGAGTTGCAGACGGTGGATGGGTTCTTTCAGGCCCTAGGGCTACTGTATGATGACCCGGATAGTGCAGCTAATGCTGAACGTCACTTGACAGGTCTGAGGCAGGGTAGGCGTCCTGTGGAGGAATATTGCTCGGAGTTTAGGCAGTGGAGTGGTCCCTCCACTTGGAATGACTCGGCACTCCGATTTCAGTTTCGTGTCGGACTGAATGATCGGTTGAAGGATCTGTTGGTAGCTTATCCCACTCCTAGTTCACTTGAGGATAGCATGACATTAGCTATCCGAGTTGACAGACGCTTGAGAGACAGGCTAAAGGAGAGAGGTACATCAGACGCTTTTAGACCTTCACCTATTCGTGTTACCAACCCTAGTCCTTCCCCTCCTGCTATACCCCCATCAGAGGAACCTATGCAAGTGGATTCTACTGATGCCAAGACCAGACGTGCATATCGTGTGTTGAACAACTTATGTTTCTACTGTGGGAAAGCAGGACATCGAGTCCGGCAATGTCCATCCCTTCCTGGACCACCGCCGGAAAACTTCTACGCCTGAGTGACTATCGAGGGGGTCACTCAGGCGAACAGGTAACCTTCACCAATAAGAATAAGTTATTATTGCCTATTTCATTGTCTTTGGGAGGGAGATACATCTCTGGTTATGCTCAGATTGACTCGGGGTCTTCTGCTAATTTTGTTAACCCTATGTTCTTTTCCGGTCTAGAGGTGTGTCCCCTTCTGCTCCAATCTCCTGTTAATGTCACAGGAGCAGACTCAGCCCCCTTTGCTCAGGGGGATATACGTTACATCACCCCCTGCCTTGAGGTTAAGGTGGGGGCAGTTCATGTGGAACGTATGAAGTTTTTGTGTCTGCATAACCTGTCGTCTGATGTGATCTTAGGTTTGCCTTGGTTGGAGAAGCACAATCCTGTTTTTAATTGGGCAAACCGGGAACTGGTGAAATGGGGTACTGAATGTGACTCCCATTGTGAGGTGGTTTCTTTTGCTGAGTGCTCTTCCATGGAAGAGGATATTCCGAGTTTTTTGTCCGATTATGCGGATGTATTTGATGAAAAAACTGTGGACGGATTGCCGCCACACAGATCATACGACTGTGCCATTGAATTAATTCCCGGCGCCAAGTTTCCTCGAGGTCGTATTTTTAACTTGTCTTGTCCGGAAAGGGAGGCTATGCGGGAGTATATTAAGGAAAGTCTCCAGAAGGGTCACATTCGCCCATCTTCATCCCCATTGGGAGCAGGGTTCTTTTTTGTGGGAAAGAAGGATGGGGGATTACGACCCTGTATAGATTATCGACAACTTAACAGAATCACTGTTAAGAATCAACACCCTCTACCCCTGATTCCTGACTTATTTAACCAAATTGTGGGGGCCAAATGGTTTTCCAAGATAGACTTGCGAGGGGCTTACAATTTGATTAGAATCAGAGAGGGTGATGAATGGAAGATCGCTTTCAATACACCAGAGGGTCATTTTGAATATCTAGTGATGCCTTTCGGTCTATGTAATGCCCCGGCGGTCTTTCAACATTTTGTGAATGATATATTTCGTCAGCATCTAGGTCGTTTTCTTGTGGTCTACTTAGATGACATTTAGATTTTTTCTCCCGACTGGGCTTCACACATAAAACATGTTCGTGTAGTGATGGAACTGCTTAGACAAAACAGTCTGTTTGCTAAGTTGTCTAAATGTCAGTTTGGTATCCAGGAGGTCTCTTTTTTAGGTTACTACATCACCCCTAATTCCTTCCGTATGGATCCCCTTAAGGTGGTGGCCATCGAAAAGTGGGAACGTCCCAATAATTTGAAGGCCTTACAAAGATTTCTGGGGTTCGCTAATTATTATAGGAAATTTATTAAGGGGTTTTCTGTTATAGCCAAACCACTTACTGATCTCACCAGGAAGGGGGCAGATCTTGTCAACTGGTCTCATGAGGCTATCCGAGCTTTTGACAAGCTCCGTAAGTGTTTTTCAGAGGCCCCAGTATTGACTCAACCTAATTTTGAACGTCCATTTATTGTGGAGGTGGACGCATCAGAGGTAGGGGTAGGAGCGGTGTTGTCCCAAGGATCGGACACTCTTACTAACCTGCGACCTATTGCGTTCTTCTCAAAGAAGTTCTCTCAAGCTGAATGTAACTATGATATCGGTAATAGAGAACTATTGGCCATCAAGTTGGCATTTGATGAATGGAGGCATTTCCTTGAAGGTGCCAAACATAAGGTGGTGGTACTCACTGATCATAAGAATCTGGTTTACCTAGACAATGCTAAACGTCTCTCGCCACGTCAAGCCTGATGGGCTTTGTTTTTTACCAGATTCGATTTTGAAGTCACTTACCGACCTGGTTCCCGTAATATCAAGGCTGACGCCTTGTCTCGTAGCTTTGATATAGAAAGTTCCCCCAGGACTCAATCTGATACTGTTTTAAGACCCGGGGTAGTAGTGTCTATTTTGCAACCTGACTTGGTGACCCTGATTGCAGAATCTCAGGGTCAAGCACCTCATAACACTCCAGACTCTTTGTTGTATGTACCGCCTAACCTTCGACTCCGAGTTCTTGAAGAGATTCATAGTTCAGTTTTGTCTGGTCATCCAGGTGTGGCAGGTACTAAGTATCTGCTCTCACGCCATTACTGGTGGCCATCTTGGGCTCGAGATGTCAAGGCTTTTGTCGAAGCTTGTGAGGTTTGTGCTAGGTCCAAGGTCCCTCGTAGACCACCCGAGGGTCTGTTACATCCTCTACCGGTTCCTACGAGACCTTGGACGCATCTTTCTATGGATTTTATTACCGACTTGCCACTATCTAAGGGTAAGACAGTCATTTGGGTAGTGGTGGATAGATTTTCTAAGATGTGTCATCTCATCCCACTACGCAAACTGCCTAACGCTCGCACACTCGCCACACTTTTTATTAATCATATTCTACGTCTTCATGGGGTGCCTGAGAATGTTGTTTCCGACAGGGGTGTCCAGTTTGTGGCTAGGTTTAGGAGGGAGTTCTGTGGCAAATTAGGTATCTCTCTGTCCTTCTCGTCTGCATTCCATCCTCAGACCAATGGACAGACAGAGAGGACCAATCAATCGTTAGAGCAATTTCTAAGATGTTTTGTGGCTGATACTCAGAATAAGTGGAAAGACTTCATTTCTCTAGCAGAGTTTGCTATAAACAATCATGAACAACGTTCTATTAAGATGTCACCTTTCTTCTGTAATTATGGTTTTAACCCCAGGTACTCGTCTGTTCATTCTGCAGAATCTATTAATCCCTCAGCCGAGGTCATTTTCTCTAAACTGTGCACAGTTTGGGCCCAAGCTCATCAGAACTTGGTAAAAGCCCAAGAGGCTTATCAAAGACATGCTAATAAAAGACGTATATCTGGTCAGCAATATGTACTAGGTGAGAAGGTCTGGCTTTCAGCTAAAAATCTGAAACTTAGGGTGCAGTCAGGGAAACTGGCACCCAAATATATTGGACCTTATACCATTGTGGAAATCATTAATCCGGTAACCTTTAGGTTGAAACTACCCAATGCTCTTCGTATCCATCCTGTGTTTCATAAGTCTCTTCTTAAAAGATATGTGCCATCGGTGTTGCCTTCACCTCCTCCGGCTCCACTCATCGTCCAGGGGGAATTGGAGTATGAGGTGGAGAAAATTTTGAATTCCCGCTGGGTACAGGACTCCTTACAGTATCTGGTCCACTGGAAGGGTTTCGGACCGGAGGAGCGCACGTGGATCTCTGCTAAAGACATGCATGCGCCCCGTCTGGTCCGGCGGTACCATTTACATAATCCTTCTAAGCCTGGTCCAATGATTAAGGGTCCTGAGGCCCCTCATAAGAGGGGGGGTACTGTCAGAACCGTTCAGTGTGAATTGTGCCTCTGGAGTCTGGACACACCCGATGACTATGGTCCAGAAGTTAATGAGTTACCTGGTCTTTGCTGGACTGATGCAGCTGATTTCAGCTCCAATCAGCACTAGTCCTATCAGCTTCTTGTCTGTCTCTCCAGCTTTACTTATAAGGCTGCCAGTGGCTCAATTGCGTGCTGGCTATTGTCTAGTTCTTACCTGGATATCCCAGCTCCCCATATTTCCCTGTGACCTCTTTGTACCTTCTGTTATCGTTGCCGAACCTTTGCCTGACTTTGACTACCGTTTTTGCCTACTGAATTTGTACTGCGATTCTTCTGGTTTTGATTCTGGCTTGTCGACTACCCCTTATTGTGTTGTCTGTCTTGTCCAGTTACGTGTGTCACTTACATAGTATAGGGACCGCCACCGAGGTTGTCCGCAGTTGCTAAAGCTGTCTTGAGGCAAGTAGGTAGGGACAGTGGGAGGGGGTTCAGCCTCAGGGCTCACTGTCTGGTTGTCTTTCCCCCCACCTACTGACAGGCGGTCTAACATATGGAGGCTGGAAACATCGCATATCAGACTATGTTGGGGGAGGCCGTTTTGCCGCTGCAACTCGAGGAAGGTATTGTAAGAATGGCTATTTTCCTGGCCATTTTTAGAATGTCTTGTTGATGGGTGGAAGGCTTGAGGAACCTGTTGACAACCACATTGAACACATGGGCCATGCAGGATGCATGGACCATCCCTCCTTGGTGCAGCACGGACACGATGTTCCTCCCATTGTCTGTCACCATGGTTCCAATTTTCAGTTGTCGCGGAGAAAGCCACAGATTGATTTCTTCTTACATGACACTTAGCAGTTCCTCCTCTGTGTGACTTTGTTCACCCAGGCAAACCAGGTATAGTTCAATGGATAATCTCACCACCTTCCTTCCAGTTAGAAATTGAAGATCTCCTAGGTTCCTTGCTTATTTCTCCGTTTCACAACGTTAGGACTCCAGTGCAACCCCCTTGTCACTTTCGTGCCCGGGGAGCACCTTCAATCCTATGTCATGCCCCGGAAAAAGCCTGAAGAGGCGAAACCTGGGTCGGGTGAGGTGTTTGGCGTTTTTATGCTGTGATACACGCGTTTTTAATCTTATTTTGTGACTATATAAAATTTTTAAAAATCTTCCTTTTGCCTTGGAAACCTGCACTGTTCATCTATTTCCTGACATAGGATTGAAGGTGCACCGCGGGCACGAAAGTGACACGGGGGTTGCACTGGAGTAATATCGTTGGGAAATGGAAGAAAAAGCAAGGAACCTAGGAGATCATCAATTTCTAACTGTAAGGAAGGTGATGAGATTATCCATTGAACTGAACTTTTTCTTGATGAGTAGAGCACTGACGTTTTTGTGGATTGTGTGAATTGGTGGCTATTGTGGGAGAGCACCTGATCAGTAGCTCCTCTACACTGCACAACATTAAACCAGGTATAGAAGTGCGTGACATGTGTTATTATGGAGCAGCACTTAGGAGCAGCAGTTTGACAACGTGCAGGAGAAAGCGGCGTCTCATGTTCAAGTTGTTGATGTGGCTGGGCAGGAAGCACATTCACCCGGTGGCCAGTAAAGGACATGTACTGGCCCTGACCGTAGTATTATTTCACATGAATCTACTTTATCTAATAAAAAAAATATTGAAATTTGGGTTATACAGAAGCACATGAACTGACACTCCAGAAACTATGTGGATTTTACACAGATTTCTTCCTATTCACTTCAGCAACAAAAAAAAATGCTATTTGGGGTATACATATCCCCCAAAATTGACACCCTGAGATACGTTGTGCTCGTGCCCATTTTGGTAATAAAGGAGGAAAAAAAACCTTTGAACTTTGTTCCCACGAATCACCGTAAACTTCGGATTCGTGACAAATCAAATTTTCCCTGAAATTCAGACTAAATTCCACTTCGTTAGAACTGATTTGCCCATCTCTACTGAAAGCTGATTACTTTGTTTAGTGTCTCTGCTTAGCTACTGCAGCATTTGGAGCAGAAAAGCGCTGCATACACATGGTATTAAAGAGAACCCATCAGGCAAATTAACCCCCAAAACTAAAAATATTTTCATAAACTGCCATTAGAAAGCATTGCCCCTACCCCTTCATTGTCTCTCTGCATGCCTGTAAACTTAATCAATCAGGTCCTAAAGCTGTATGCAGATGACCTGAGAGATGTCCAATGAATCATTATCATATTCTGCTGTCCAGCTTATTCATAAGTGGGAGGCATAGCCACATCTCCAGTGCTTGATTGACAGCCTGTATAATGGTGCTGTGATGGCTGCCTCAATGTGCTTCCAGGTGCTGGAGGCCACACCCCCTGTAGCCTGTGTGTATAGGAGAGATAGAACTCCAGGCAGCCATGTTCTAGAAGAACATGTCAGATTCATGTGTAGCTGATGTCTATGTAGCAGATTGTTAATAATGTTAATATTAACAAAATCCTTCAAATCCGAAGTAGTCCACAGTAGGCAAGATCCTGGAAGACAAAAATAACAAACGCACACACACAAAAAAATGGATCGTTGCCATAGGACAGTGGTGGCGAACCTATGGCACCCTTGCCATCACCCCAGGGTAGAGTTTGCCAGACAGGAGTCAAGGTCTCTTGCAGTCCCAGGCAGCCCAGGACCCCAGAAGGAAGCTACAATGATAATCCAAACTTATTCTCCTTCTTTCTACTGTATTGTTGTCCTTGGGTGCCTAGATAATTTAAACCTGTGAAAGGGCAGGTAGTGACAAGTTGCTGCTTAAATTGTCGCATTGGCACTTTGCGAAAAATATGTTCGTTTTGGTTGTAGTTTGGGCACGCAGTGTCTAAAAGGTTTGCCATCACTGCCATAGGGGGTGGGTAACATGCTTGTTGCCAAGGAGGACATGCTAGTTGCCAAGGGGGAGAGGACAGGCTCATTGCCTAGGTAATTTTTTGCAGCAGGTAAGAGGTTAATGGTACCCTAAGGGAAAAAAAAGTTGGTAGGAACAGATACATTTGAGATGTATGGAGACAGAAAAGCCAGGGTGGGGCGTAACTATACACTTGTGGACTCAGAGATGAGCGGAGAGTGCAGGAAGAGGATGGGTGAGGGGACAGGAAGAAGAAGATTACAGAGACGGGTGATGAAAGACACAGAAGCACTTCACAAGAACATGGCCAGCCAGCCAAAGATTTATGCAGAACGTGTGCCACAAATCCTGAATCTGGCGCCCTCTGCACACTACACAGGCAAATCGCACATAGTGCACACTGCCATGTTCTTAGTAAATGTGCCCCAATTTGTGCACAGGTCTCCCTAACAACACACAGCACTATCCAAACGAAAACAACATGCATATAGAATTGCTGGCCTCGGACAGCCGACCCATTCTCTGTAAGTCTGCATGGAGTAGATATATTTTAGCGCCAGCATAAGCGCAAGTTTAAAAAAAAGCTGAAAACAAAAAGGTGAATACAAGGAAAATCTTGATGTGAAGATAGATACAGCGCAAAGGAAAAAAAACAAGCGTGCAGCGGAAAAACAGTGCCATAAAGCCCCTGGCAAAAATTAGAGCAAAGAAAAAATGTGCAAGGAAAAAAAACGCAAAAAAACCCCACACCAACCCACTCAAAATAAATTAAGATAAATCTCCCCCTGTAGTAGCAATTGACCCACATGCACCACCTCCTATGTGGTGTAGTTTTGCAATTAAATTTGTGTTCTTTTGAAAATTCTCAATTGATAAATTTGAGATGTGCCTCTGTGGTGTATTTTTTCTGCCATTGTGTGACTTGCCTTTTTTATTACTTAAAAAAACAGCAAAAACAATGTTTGCACAAAAATGTGCAGCACTTATACGCCAAGAAGCTACATAGAACTAATGATAAATCTCCTCCATAGTGCTAATTGCCAAGTGTATGCAGTGCCTTTCTGCACCAAATAACTCCCGATCTAAATGTGCCTTTTCTGACTACAAGTGCGTGCCTGAGGGATCCGACACTATATTCATATCACTTACTTGTGGAGATACCTTTGAATCTGGTGTGCTTTTGTCTTCTATTTTGCTTCTCTTTGCTTTGAGCACCTCACAAGAATTCTTGAAGTCTGTAAAGAATTCCCTGCCTACAAATGAATACATGGTACAGCATGTTATAATAGTTATCTCATGCCACTTGATGTCACTGTGGTACTACAATATAAGAGGCATACAGGCTCGCAAAAGACAAATCCCTAGAATTGTAGCTATAATTATACACTGCCTAGGAGTTTAAAGGACATCTATCAACAGGGTTAGGGATTGTAAACCAAGCACACTGACATACTGATGTGTGCTCCTCTGGCAGTATCTGCTCTTCTTTTAGCTTCTTATTCCCTGGTTTTTACCAAAAAGTATTTTAAAATTATGCAAATTAGCCTTCGGGGCTACTGGCTCCATATGTTTTAATGAAGCCTGGAGCCACTCAGGCTCATTTGCATAATGTTTAAAGCCTCTTATTACTAAAAACAAAGCATTAGAAAGTTAAAAAACAGTAGATACTGCCAGAGGGGGCACACAGCAGTATGTCTTTATTAGATAATCCTTCATACTGTTGGTCGATTTCCTTTAACGGCAAAGGATCAACCACCATTTGGGCAAATAATATGTTCAATAAAGCAACTATGTATTATAGACAGTACTTCTCAAATAATGTAACATTCTTTCTGTTGTATCCATGTAAATTATGACCCCTAGCTGAAGCCAGTTTACACCGGCGTCCAACTATACACACGGTATCTGCTTATTGAGATCTTCTATATGTCACTATCTGTATGTCACAAATACTTGTTCTTGTATGATCAGGATGTCTAAGCTCACCCTAAAATCACCCCATACCACAAGACACTGCACAAATAAAAAGGTGTATTGTAGAAGGACGGCCCCATTACAGATGTTATGTATCAAAATATTCCCTTATGATAAGTTGTATAAGTAATGTAATAATTAATCTCCATACTTATCCATGTTGAATTTACTAATGATAATTTTCTAATTCTATTGTCTTATTGTTGTAAAATGCTTGGCAGTAACACAACCGTACACAGAGCATGGGCTAGAAAGAATGATTCTTAGAAACTACCAGCAGTTGAAATTTTATTTTCTTAGGTTCTATTGTTCTTCTGTAAATGTAAAATAGTTTATCATTTTCTAGGTATACTCTTATTCCAACATCTGTGATTTTGGGATTTGGTGGTGCACCATTGTGGGCCGCAAAATGTACATATCTGACCTTAAGTGGAAACCGATATGCTGAGAAAGCTGGAAAGGTGGGGAAAGATATTGTCAATCAGTATTTTGGACTTTTTTTCCTAATCTTTCAATCATCTGGCGTATGGGGAAATTTAATATCATCTTTAATATTTGGACAAACACCAGATGCAGGTAAATACAGTAAAATGTGTGACACATTAGAGAGCGGTTTCATATGAGGAAATGTAACACAATGTAGACAACATAATAACTGTATGTGCAGGTCCCATATTTTATGATAGACCCTCTTTTCTAGATCTGTGGGGTTCTAACGAAGAACTGTTTATAAGAGAGGGTTGGTTAAAATTCAGGTTCAACAGGTTCATCTGAACTTTGCGACAAAATTTGTTTCAGGACCAAGACTTTGACATGAATTTTAACCTAAATATAAACCCAATAGAAGTCAACAGGGACCTGGATCTTAAAGGAAACATACCACTTGAAATTGTACTTCTAAGCTTCAAATACCAAGCACCCGTATCCTTTTGTTATATTATGACACTAGAAAGATCACAAATCAAACAACGTTCTCTCAAATTTTCAAGAAAATTTTAGAATCAATTATTTTAGGGACCATTTCATTTCTATAGGGGTTTTGGGAGTTCTGTAAATAGAACCCCTCCCACATATGATCCCGTTCTAGTAACTTCACCCCTCAAACTATTGAAAACAGCAGGTAGGAAACTTGTTTATGTATTTTACAGAAATTAAAACAAAATGAAGGTTTGATTTGGAATTACATTCATTAAGCCACAACATTTACACACATTAACTGGATAAAAGTAGAAAATGCATCTAGGAATATATTGGGCAGTTTTTTCAGAGTAAGAGGACACCCCATATATGGATGTATCCCGCTGTCAGGGCACATGGCGGGAGTGGAAAGGAAGGAGCCATTGAGCTTTAGAAGGGCAGAATAGTTTTGAGGTGCCATGATGTGTTTGCAGACATTTGTATATCAGTTAACATGTTGGAAACACAATGTTACCAAAATACGTTATTACTAAGGGAGCCTTTGGGTGAGGTCACACGTTGCAGTTAAAACTGCATCACAATTTATTTTGGGGTGGTTTTGGATGGTATTACTTATTTTAACAAGTAAAATACATCAAATCAACAGGTGAATGAATCTGTGGAACAGCTTTCTCCTTCAAAATGAAATTCACCCATTCAGTTCATGTCTTTCACCTGTGAAATTGACAAAACTTCACCTAAAACCACCTCAAAACTAATTGCGATGCAGTTTTAACTGCAACGTGTGACTGCACCCTTTGGATTGTGTTTCCAAATGTAACCAAAAGTGTGAACGTGGCCTCAGGTACCACAAACCTTAATCTCAGAGAATGTGTACATTTTTTCTAATGTGGTATAGCGGGCATATTAACCCCTTGCCACTAATATGCTTTTTCCATTTTACTTTGTGTTTATCGCTCCCTACTTTCAAAAATCATTAACTTTATTTTTTCATGTACAGACCTGTATCAGGGCTTGTTTTATGTGTAACAAATTTAACTTCCTAATGACAGTTATATTGCATCCCTTGAACTGGGAAGTGGAAATACAATTCAAATTGTGTTAAAATTGACATGAAACAGCATTTGCATTTTCTTGTGGGCTCTGTTTTTACATCTTTCACTGTCCAATTTCAATAGCATCTCTAATCTATTCGTTGGTTCGGTACCGTCATTGGGATACCAAATTTATATAGGTTTTATTAGGTGTTATAGATTTTACCAAAAATTAAAAACTTATGTACCAAAAAAAAATTATTACCTTTACCATATTCTGACTCCAATAACTTTTTTTATACTTAGGAGTTGCCTAAGGTGTGATTTTTCCAGAACAAGCTGACTTTTTCATTGCTACCATTTTGGGAACTGTGCGACCTTTAGATAACTTTTTATTATGTTTTTTATGTGTTGTGAAACGGCACAAAAGTGTCAATTTGGACATTTGAGCGCATTTTTTCGTTACGGGGTTTACAGTTGGGAATAACAGTTTTTATATTTTTATAGAGTGGATATTTTGGGATGCGTTGATACCTAATATGTTTTTTTACTATTTTAAATGATGTAATAATAATAATAATAATATAATAATAATAATATAATAATAATAAGATTGTTTTATACATGTTAGGGGCCTTTGGGACATTTTTATGGTTTCTATTTTTTATTTTATTAATTTATAGTTTTTTGAAGTTTTAAAAACTTTTTTCATATTTACATTACTTTTGTATGAACTAGTGATCATGTGATCACAAGTTCATACTAATGCACTGCAATAACCACTGTTCGTGGGATAGGAGGAAGCTAGAATAACAGTAAGAGACAGCTAAAAAATTTCAAATAATTGGCCTTTTCAAGGCAATATGAAGTACTGCATGTGTATTCCCAGAATAAAGAAACCAGACTAAGTAAAAGCATGTATCAACTACATCCCAAGGTTGCCTTAAGATCCATCGTTTCAAACCACTCCACCTCTTTTGCGCAAAGTCCTCCACATCACCCTTGTTCAAAACAACAAGGAAGTCTCAACCACAGCTCATGGATCATCCACCAGCTCCTGCCCCAATTGCAGACATTGGGATATATTTATCAGGGCCTGTGCACCCTGAAATAATAGTTTATTGCTAGCACGTGCAATTATTTGCCCTAATCCGCCACCTTCATGCCAGTGGGGCGTGAAGTGGCGTGAAGGGGGCCGCGGCACGCCGGGAGTGGGCTGTGCAGGGCGTTACTGTCCCCACACCGGCGCACTCGCCACTGCTGGCGACTTTTCACCTGTCTAGTCAAGCACTTACCTCCACATTTAGTGTAGGATTTGCATTATTTCTGGATATGTCATTTCCCATTTTCAAAGTTAAAAACAGTTAAAGGGGTTGTGCCACCATAGCAAATGGCTTTAATTGGGTCCAATGCATTGTGACAAGTACTTTCACCATTTACACTTGCAACACCCTCGCCGATGCAATGGCGAGGGAGGGTTTGCGAATACGTCCCACCTGCATGTAATCCCATTACACTACATGGTCCTTATAGGACATAGGGGTATTGCAGTGGTTAATCCTGCCTGGCAAGGCAGGAGTTAAGTATTTTGTATGATGCAAGATGCTATTGTCCAATGATATGTGTTACATCCTGTGCTCTGTAAGCTGAGATGTGATTGGAGGAGCAGCCACCACCTGACCAAAGGGAGGTAATAAAACTCCCTGGCCAGGAATGTTCTGGAGAAGTCTCTCCCAGAAAGAGAGAGGTCTCAGATTCTGGGGAATCCTAGAGGAGATCTGTTCAGAGAGATTCTGTTGTAGGAGAATCCTAGAGATCAGTGAATGAGTGAGTAATCTCTGTCTAGCCCATACCAGAGCAGGAAGAGCCTAGCCCCTGCCTCTGAAGAGTGGAGCATCAGACTAGAGTTAGTGTAGTGAGGAAAAGGGGTATCATCTTACCTTTAAAGGTGATACCTGAAGCCCTACAGGACGAGCTGAAGCTTCCTACCAGGACACAGCTGCCTCCCAGCCTGCCCTCTACATCCAGGCTGGTGAACTATCTCCTGAGGCTCCCTCCAACTCACATCTCAGCACTCCATCTACCTGTTAAAGGCACGTTTGCTGCGGTTCCTGCCGGTTCAAATAAAGAACTGTAAGTTGTTTTCTTCAACTTCTGTCTCCGTCTGGTCCCTGCTAATACGGCTGCCTTCATCACCGGCACCCCGTCCATCACCCAGAGACTCACACTCGGGACATTAAGGGGTTGCCCCAGGGAGATCCGCTATAGCAGCCTCTCCCTCATCATTTCTTGCCAACACCACCCTGCTGGAGACCTGCCAGGCTGTAGGACAGCCCTCCGGTTCCCCCGTACCAAGCACCGTGACAATAGCGTGCTTAGGCCGCAACCGCCAGCCACTCCGGTACCGCGGGCCCCGGCTGTCTCCAGGCCTCACCTCAAGGGCTAGGCCCCGGTGGGGGATGTTGCACACTTATTACAAAATCTTCAGGCTTACTGAGATTACTCCTCTTGTTCTGGTTGCTGGCACCGCCTGATGGTAGCTGTGTCCGTCCTGAGATCAGAGATCAGCTGACACACTGCAGCCAATAGGAGGTGAGAGAGGAGAAGGGGCAGAGAGCTTAGCTGTCTACACAAGTGATGTAAACTCCACTGTTTATTTCAAGCTTTAATTTCACCAGGGCTTACAGCAGTACATGCCAGGTTAATTCAGCCAGACCTGGGGATCTGATACACAGAGGACAGTCCTCCCCTAACATGTAAGTTCATAGCAATGTAGCAGCCCTCTCCTCCCTCCACCATTAGGCAGGTCACACAGGAGGCTGCAGAGATAACACAAGTAACAGGCTGAGCTCTGACCTCTCCTGATGCAGTCCTCCTCCTGTACTCTCCACCATGTTACACTGCTCTCCTTCAAAGGGGCCCCTGTCCCTGACTAGCAGGAAAGTTGCTCAGTAACATGTGAGAAGCTGTCACCTATTTATCTATTCAAGTCCTATTATCTATCACCTGTCATTTATCTATCTATCTATCTATCTATCTATCTATCTATCTATCTATCCATCTATCACCTGTCATTTATCTATCCATCCATCCATCTATCCCATATCTATCTATCCATCTATCCCATATCTATCTATCTATCCCATATCTATCTCATATCTATCTATCTATCTATCTATCTATCTATCCATCTATCCCTCTATCCCATATCTATCTATCCATCTATCCTATATCTATTTAATATCTATCTATCCCATATCTATATATCCATCTATCCTATATCTATCTTTCTATCTATCTATCTTGTGCTTTAGTTGCAATTCCTTACAAAATACACAGAAAGAGATGCAATTAATGGCCCCAAAGTAACATACAAAAATACAAAAGTTTATTAGTAAAAGTCATAAAAACAACTAAAGTGGTCCATGTTATTGCACCTAATTTTGTACAATCAATGCATACAAGTAGAGCAAAACAATGTATTCTCACAGCATCAATGTCGGTCAGGTGGACAGTAAAGTGTTAATATGTCGGAGGTCTAGAAAAATGCAGGGACGGCAACTCCATGCGTATCCTCACTTCGAAGTGACTTCCTCAGGGGTCAGTGGCGCTTACACCTGAGGAAGTCACTTTGCAGTGACGATACACGTGGGGTTTGCCTCCCCTGCACCCACCTAGACTTCCGCCATGCATGTCAACCTGACTGACAACGGTGCCCCCTGCACTGCTCTTTTAACATGGGGCGTGTGACACATTTCTATTGGACTTTGCATGTTAAATCTGGCGCACGGTCAGACTGAGCACCGGAATGCCCCCTAATTTGTGTCACATGAAGATTAGTGCAGCCGCACCACGAAAGGATCACGTGTGACACAAATGGCCCCTAGTAAATGTGCCCCTCTGTGTCTAGTGTCTGCTACCCAGGGCCGGATTAAGGTTGGTGGGGGCCCCTGGGCGCAAAATCTGGTGGAGGCCCCCACTGAGTGAAGCGTATACACACGTCCTCCTGCTTCCTTTCCACTATCCCAAGAGTAACACAGCTACATACAGCCGCCTCACCCCCAGTAACACAGCTACATACAGCCGCCTCACCCCCAGTAACACAGCTACATACAGCCGCCTCGCCCCCAGTAACACAGCTACATACAGCCGTCTCACCCCCAGTAACACAGCTACATACAGCCGTCTCACCCCCAGTAACACAGCTACATACAGCCGCCTCGCCCCCAGTAACACAGCTACATACAGCCGCCTCGCCCCCAGTAACACAGCTACATACAGCCGTCTCGCCCCCAGTAACACAGCTACATACAGCCGTCTCACCCCCAGTAACACAGCTACATACAGCCGCCTCATCCCCAGTAACACAGCTACATACAGCCGCCTCATCCCCAGTGACAGAGCTACATACAGCCGCCTCATCCCCAGTAACACAGCCGCCTCACCCCCAGTAACACAGCTACATACAGCCGCCTCGCCCCCAGTAACACAGCTACATACAGCCGCCTCGCCCCCAGTAACACAGCTACATACAGCCGCCTCGCCCCCAGTAACACAGCTACATACAGCCGTCTCACCCCCAGTAACACAGCTACATACAGCCGCCTCATCCCCAGTGACACAGCTACATACAGCCGCCTCATCCCCAGTGACAGAGCTACATACAGCCGCCTCATCCCCAGTAACACAGCCGCCTCACCCCCAGTAACACAGCTACATACAGCCGCCTCACCCCCAGTAACACAGCTACATACGGCCGTCTCGCCCCCAGTAACACAGCTACATACAGCCACCTCGCCCCCAGTAACACAGCTACATACAGCCGCCTCACCCCCAGTAACACAGCTACATACAGCCGTCTCATCCCCAGTAACACAGCTACATACAGCCGCCTTCCCGCAGTAACACAGCTACATACAGCCGCCTCATCCCCAGTGACACAGCTACATACAGCCGCCTCACCCCCAGTAACACAGCTACATACAGCCGCCTCACCCCCAGTAACACAGCTACATACAGCCGTCTCGCCCCCAGTAACACAGCTACATACAGCCGCCTCGCCCCTAGTAACACAGCTACATACAGCGCCTCATCCCCAGTAACACAGCTACATACAGCCGCCTCATCCCCAGTAACACAGCTACATACAGCCGCTTCATCCCCAGTAGCACAGCTACATACAGCCGCCTCATCCCCAGTAACACAGCTACATACAGCCGCCTCATCCCCAGTAACACAGCTACGTACAGCCGCCTCGCCCCCAATAACACAGCTACATACAGCCGCCTCGCTCCCAGTCACACATCTTTACATCCTTCACCCGTACCAGATATACAGTCCCATATAACATACACCTCAGCCCACACAGCCATGCAGTCCCAAGCAGTGGTGTAAATAGGAGAGTTTGGGCCCCATAGCAGATTTCTTCATGGGGCCCCCCTTCCCCTTACAAAAATATAAACATATGTCGGCTGCATTCACATAAACGTGTGGTGGCCAGACTATCGCCTGGCAGGCACATGTTGGGCGTTGTGGAGAGGAGGAGCGGTGATCGCGGCTCACCCCTCCCCTCTCCATAGAGAATAGAGCCGCATGGTCGTTCTTACGGCCATAGACAGAGCACGCTCTCTCTCTTTTGCGGCCACAGCACGAAACAGTGAGTACTCGTTGTGCTCACCGTACCGAGCCCATGCGCTATAGATGCCTATGAGGGAAGTATATCCGGTAACAAATTTGCGGCCAGATATACATCCCCCATACGTTCTTATGAATGTACCCTTATACAGACATGTTTATACAATTACACAAATTTATATGCTGATACATACACACTTTTATATACTTATATACACACAAATAGTTCTACACACGTATACTTGCACCCATATATATATATATACACACAAGTATACACTTACACACATTCAGTATATAGAGCTTATAAATACATACCATATACACAGCATATACAAAAAACACATCATATATATATAAATGTGCACATATATATGCTTATGTAAATATGTGTGTATAAATACAGTAGATGCATATATACACAGTATATACACATAAATAAACAGTATATACACCTATACACAGTAGATGCATATATACACAGTATATACACATAAATAAACAGTATATACACCTATACACAGTAGATGCATAGATGCATATGTACACATATACACAGTAGATACATATATACACAGTAGATGCACATATACACAGTATATACACATATACAAAAGTAGATGCATATGCACACAGTATATACATATATACACATATACACAGTAGATGCATATGCACACAGTATATACATATATACACATATACACAGTAGATGCATATGCACACAGTATATACATATATACACATATACACAGTAGATGCATATGCACACAGTATATACACATATACACAGTAGATGCATATGCACACAGTATATACATATATACACAGTAGATGCATATGCACACAGTATATACATATATACACATATACACAGTAGATGCCTATATACACTGGATATACATATATACACATATACAGTGTATGCCTATATACACTGGATATACATATATACACATATACAGTGTATATACACATATACAGTGTATATACACATATACACTCATATACATATATATACATATATACACACAGACAAATACATGTATATACTTACCCCCGATGACCGGCCGTGGCGTCAGGCTGGCGTTCGGGCGGGTGCTTGTTCGGGCGGGCGGGGGGTGTCGGTCGGGGAGGGGGGTTTGCTTGCTCGGCCGGGGAGGAGTGGTGGCGGGTTCTTGTTCAAGCGGATCACGGCGGGGGGGTAGCGGTTCGAGCGGGGCTGCTTGCGCGTGACGAGCCGGCGGGGGGGGGGGCGGGTGGCTTGGGGGGCTTTGGATGCCTCGACCATAGCGGGGGATGGGTGGGCCAGGAGGCGGTTACCTGTGTCGGGGGGGGCAGCTCCGCCATGCTGTGGTTTGTAATGGCGGGGAGGCCATGCAGGGGGATGGGCGAGCTGGGAGGCAGTTACGGGGGGGAGGGCACTTGCAGAGGCGGAGTCACCTGTGCCGTGCGGGGTGGGCGGCGAAGGTCGGGCAGCGGGCGGCTCCGCCATGCAGCGTTATGGACAGGCGGAGAGGCCATGCAGGGGGATGGCCGAGCTGGGAGGCGGTCACCTATGCAGAGAGATGGGCGGGGAGGCGGTCACCTATGTCTAGGGGCGGTGGGCGGCTCAGGAGGGTGTGCGCGGGAGGAGCGGGGGTGCGGTCTGGTGGAGGCCCCTAGGGGGGGCAAGATGGTGGGGGCCCCGGGGATCGAGCCCCGCAAGCCCCGCCTATAATCCGGCCCTGCTGCTACCAACTGCTGGAGACTGATGATGTTATACAAGTGCAAGACATCAAGTGTCTTGATGCAAGTGCAGCCAATCACTGCAGCCCTCAGCAGTGACCTTAACCCTCATGGCCTGTCACCACCATATATACTCCAGTAAAAGTCCCGTTTTTCAGCACAAAAAATGTGCTGAAAAATCCTAACGCTGCTTATACTCAAGTCTATAAAAAAAAAAACCTTCGGCACTCAGCTTTCTGACACCCCATGCAGATCCTCTTCCGTCTTCAAGTCCCCGTGGCAGGGGGCTGCTGGCTATATATACGGGAGGTGGAAGCACTCACTATATACAGGGGAGGGGCAGGCACTGGCTATATACGAGGGGGCATGCACTTGCTATATATGAGGAGACAGGCACTTGCTATATACGAAGAGACAGGCACCTGCTATATACGAGGAGGCAGGCACTTGCTATATACGAGGAGGCAGGCACTGGCTATATATGAGGGGCCAGGCACTTGCTGTATACTGGGGACTGGCTGTCTATATACTTTGAGGTTGCTGGCTATATACTGGGGCAGGGGGCTATTGGCAGATGCTGTCTATATACTAGAGGGTAGAGGCTGGGTATATACTGGGGGGCATGTGCTGGCTAGTTATATACTGGGTGGAGGCTGTGAAAATGCATTTCCCACCCTAGGCTTATACCTGAGTCCACAGGTTCTGCCTGTTTCTGTGTTAACAGATACCTCGGCTTATACCTGAGTCGGCTTATGCTCGAGTATAATCCTTGATGAAGGTATAAATATGGAGCGGCACTCACCGAATACGTGTTCAGTAGTTTATTTCAGCAGAGTGGTGACATGGACATAAAAATCAGACTGCGACAAGGACACATCATAGGGGAAACCCATTTAAGCATGCCCTCCGGTGACGTACCTGCCGTGTATCACACGAAATGGCACTTCCGGGAGTCGTGCATAGGTACACACCCCCCTTGTGACATACATTTCTTAAAAAGTGGGTGAGTAGTAAAAAAAGAGATCACATTGCAATTACACATTGTTTTTTGCTCTTTTCTTTTACGTACATTCATCTCCCCTGCTTCCTATTCTTTATTTTTCCTTCTGTGTATATAAACTGAAATTATTGCTTATGGTCAATCTGTACCTGGAAATACACTTAAAGGGAACCTACCACCCCAATTCTACCTAGGCTAATCCTCATGTCCCGGGTGTCTTTTACAAAACTTTATTACATCTATATGCTAATTTTTTTATGCGGCTACTGGGGCGTGGAGTAGCCGGACATGAGGCTACTAGTCGCGGCTACTCCACGCCACAGTAGCCGCCTTACTCCGCCTACCAGATAATCTTCGGCAGCTACCAGGAGCCCTCGTCCTGCGCGGCCGCGGCTCCGGGGCCGGAACTACTGCGCATGCGCAGTAGCCGGGGGACTCGGACGAGGGCGCGCAGCTACCAGGAGCTGCGCGCCGAAGAATATCTGGTAGGTTCCTGGTGGTATCTGGTGGGTTCCTTTCCACCTTTTCAAGACAAGCAAATTGAAGGACCTCCGGGTCTCCTCCGTTTTGTTCCCTTATATGTTCTATGACCCTAGGGCAACCGTCTCAATGGACCTACAATGTTCCCTAAAACGTACGAATAGATTCCGAATTGTCTTCCCTACATAAAATCAACTACAAGGGCACCAGAGGATATGCACTACATATGTGGTTCTGCAGGTGATAAACAAATTAATTTTCCATGTGTTTCCTCCTAAGTCAATGTACTTTGCCTGACTGTTGAATTTACAAAAGTTGCAAGACCTGCATCTATAATTCCCTTTTGGGGTACTTTTTTCTAACCATGTTCTTCGTGAAGTGGAGAGTTGGCTACTGACCAGATATGTGTATATATATATATATATATATATATATATATATATATATATATATTTTATTCAAGTATATATTGACAATGATTAAAAGGAGAGGAAACAGTGTCAGGGCTTTGGTTGGTGATACTCAGCACCAAAAGCAGATTCCTGCTGTGCTGGAAATCAGTAAATGCAGGGACTGTTTGAGCACAGCAGGTGGAAGGAGACTGAAGGCTAAGCGCCCTGTAACACTGAGCTGTGGAATAACTGCCGCTGTCAGTGCTGTGCATTTGCCTGGCTAGGCCCCTCCCACATCTGCTTCTGTGTGGAGCAGGATAGAGGCTGAACAAGCATCATAATAACAAATAGAAAGGTATTTTTAATTCCAGGCAACCATTATAAATAGAAATATTTGAACCTCTTTGACAGCTTTTTGTAGTAAATTGTTTCGTGGCATAACCCCTTTAAGAAGGGGTATATGCAGTAAATGGTCGGCAATCGGCTCCTTTCCCTCGTGCACGTGGATATACTTTAACAGTATAAAAATTAAAAAATCCCCTCGAGGTGAAAGCAAAATTCCTCCTTTTATTTTCGGAGCATGTAACAAATCAAGTATACACAAGTCACGCAGTAAAACGTGTTTTTTCGGCTCTCCTGAGCCTTCATCAGCTGGCGTCTTCCTCCCATGTGTGAGCTTTTAAGGCATCTGACATTCCTGCAAATTATGTCACTTCCTGTGAGCCACGTCAATCAAAGTATGTCACATCCTGTGAGCCGCATCAATCAAAGTAGGTCACTTCCTGTGAGCTGTGTGATTCACTCTGTCACGTCTTGATCACATGACTATGTCACGTGACCCGACATTGATCATGTGACTATTAACTGCTAGTACAAGATTCTCACGTTTTTCAATATTATAATACAAATATTACAATACTGTTAGTACAAGGTTAGTAACTTCACTGAACATGATATTAGTATGTCAGTGTAAGAAAAAGAACAAAAGTTTTTTTCTATACCATGTCTTCTCCCCACTATTCTGATGCGCTCAAACATTCTGTGTCTGTAGGAGAAAATAATAATTAGTGATGAGGTTACATTTGGCAGATTTCATAATCCCTATTTAAGCCATGTGGCTCCAAGGTTTTTAATTCATGTATCCAGAAAGCCTCTTTCCGTAGCAAAAGTTTTGTTATGTCTCCCCCCGTCTCGGTGGATCCACTTTATCAATTACCTGATATTTTAACTGGGGTAAAGAATGATTATGTTTTTTAAAATGTGCCGGCAGTGGGAGTAATAAGTTTTCCCTCCTAATTGTGTATTTGTGTTGACCTATGCGGTCTCCTACACGCTGGCGTGTTTCGCCCACATATAGAAGGCCACATGGACATTTTATAATGTATATAACATCCTTTGAATTACATGTGAAGTAACTTTTAATTTTATATGTCTTCCCTGAGTGTGGATGAAAAAAGGAGTCTGCCGTGTTCACATTACTACATTGTTGGCAACCCAGGCATGGGAAAGTGCCATTTTTTCTTGTTGCTAATAGCTAATAGTAGGGGCTCCTGAAACTCCAAAATCTGTGGGTATGTTTCCTTTATCACGTGCCAATGTTTTCGAATGACTTTGTCAATTCTGTAAATTAATGGGTGAAACTGTCTGACAAAAGGTAAATGGGGCTTAGTCACTAGTATACCTCTAGTTTCTGTCGCTAGTGTCTGACTCGATTCTTCTAACAATTTCACGGGGTATCCTCTCTGTATGAATCTATTCTTCATCTCAAGAATTCTTTCGTGTTTAAGTGCGGGATCCGTAACTATGCGAATCACCCGCTGAAATTGTGAATCACACGGCTCACAGGAAGTGACATACTTTGAGGCGGCTCACAGGAAGTGACATACTTTGATTGACGCGGCTCACAGGAAGTGACATAATTTGCAGGAATGTCAGATGCCTTAAAAGCTCACACATGGGAGGAAGACGCCAGCTGATGAAGGCTCAGAAGAGCCGAAAAAACGCATTTTACTGCATGACTTGTGTATGCTTGATTTGTTACATGCTCCGAAAATAAAAGGAGGAATTTTGCTTTCACCTCGAGGTGCCGGGATTTTTTCATTTTTATACTCTTTAAGAAGGCAACATTCCAACATTGCCCTGTCCCTCATCTTCCTCTACCATGACCCCCTCAGTTTTTAGTTCTTTACTATTTATGAAATAATTTGGGATTATTTTTACTTTCCTTGGCAATTTTTTTCAGTCTTTATTTTTGCTGCCTTTATCTGTTTTTTTTTTACAGGATTTATTTAATAATCTTGCAATGCCTCACCACTATCTTCTTGATTTAGTAATTTAAAGGACATCTACCATCATAATACCTGATGGTAGATGCTTATACTCACCTCCCCATCTCTTGCCAATGTGCAGTTTTTTAAATAAAATGAAATAATGAAATAAAGTGAAAGTCCCTCAAATACCACTATTCCCTATACACATCTAATAAAGTAAAAAAACAAAATCACCAAAAAGCTCAAACATTTGGTATCACTGCATCTGTAACAATTTGTACTATTAAAAAAAACCCGTAAATGTTTCATTAAATCGCTTTACAAAAAATGTTCGAAAAAGTGATCGAAAAAAGTTACGAGCACCAAAAACTAAGAAAAAAACAAACTGCCACACAAAAAATAAGCCCACAACCAGTTTTGTACACTGAATGGCCTCTCAAGAAATGCTAAAAGTCCGAAAGAAGAATTGATTTTATTTTTCTCCACACATTAAGTGCCTCTCATCTCAAAAAAATAAGCCCTTATTTGTCCAAATTGCAAAAAAAAAACCAAAAAAACATAATATTGTAAAGCATTTAAACCCCTTCCCGACAATGACTGGGGCAAGATGGTGGCTGTTCCTGATGGCCATTTATTTTGCCCATTAGATGAGATGGTCGCACAATACCCCCCAGTTCATGATTGCTGCTACTGGCTGATCAATGCAGACTAGTCAATAGCACGTACCCCTGTATTCCCTATTTGACAGCCACTTATAAAGGGAGACATCTAGTAACTCAGCAATCATAACATGGTGTTGGTTTATAAAGACCCCATTCATGGGAATTCCAGTACCCTCACTCCTATACGAGGTACCACCACTGCTAGGCCCCAAACTGCACGGCATCCTGGCTTACAATAAATACATGGGGTTTGACCTGTCAGATCAGGTACTGAAGCCATATAGTGCCCTATGGAAAACTAAGATATGGAACAAAACGGTGGCCGTGTACATTGTACACAGGGCCAAATTAAGGGTTGCAACGGTATGGAGCACCTCATTTAGGATGCCCCGCCAGCTTGGCAGCCGATGTGGGGCCCCCTCCCAAAACAATATTTGTAACCAGATACCACATACTTAGGCTCCATTCACATGGATGTATGCCCCCTGTCCAGCACTGGAGAGGAGGAGGGATGACCACTCCCCTTTCCAGAGGGATGTACGCCGCACAGCCATACCAACTGGGAAGGATAGGACATGTTCTATCTTTTCCTTGTGCACGGAGCGATACGATGCCTCACACGTACGGCACCGTATCGCTTTGTGTACCTATGGCCATGTATGGGGATGTATATACAGCCTTATACTGTTTCAAATATCAGCCGAAGCTCTAGAGATTTTAGAAACATTGGTATCTTGAGTTTTAGATTGGTTTATAAATGACTACTTATTGGTAACTAAACCTATTCCATTTTTGGTCCATGACAAACCAAAAAATACTCTCACCATATTATTACCAAATAATGATGCCACAATACTGTTAACAATTAAAACTGCCATAAGACCAATATTCCAAAAAGTAGCGCTACAATTTCCAAATGATCTCACCAAACTGCAACACAGCATCACGTAAGAGAATGCCAAGCTACTGATAATGAACACAAGAGTCTATACAAAGACCAGTATTATCAATAATTCACCAAATATAAATTCCACTTACTGATGATCTTTACCGCCACATTGTTATTATAAACCACCATGATAGTCATGATATCACTACATCATGACTAGAGATGGGAGAATTTGTTAAAATTCGGTTCTTCCCGATTTGACGCATTTTTTTTTAAAATTTGATTTGACCCAAATCGAATCATGACGAATCACGTTAAAAAACAGGTATTTCCTGACTGCAGAGAGCCTTAAGGTGTTGTAGAAAGTTGTGCCATGCTTAAATATGCATAGGGATTGTGGTTTGGTCTTCAAACTCAAACAATGCTGTGTTTGAGTATGACACGCACATGACAGCCACCGCTCTTAGAATCGCTTCACTCTTCAATTCCATGGGCACTTACAGAGGCCAACTTCCCCAAATAATTGAAGCGGGAATGCAGCCTGACAAGGTAACGTCTGTGCCAGGTCAAAAGTACTAAGCTGAAGGCCAAGATCCCACTACAGACTTACAGATGACCCATAGTTACAGACGGACTCCTCTGCCCCCTGTGACCTTTGGTGAAGCTCTCTGGATGCTTTACTATAGTCCCAGACTGCAATAATCAGCTTAAAAATGTCTGTAATGAAGTTTTATTGATAATCATTGGTCCCATTACAGCAAAAAATTTTGAAACTCCAATTGCCACTAGGGTAAAAAAACATTGTCTGTAACTACAATTATAAAATATACAGTTTCGATTTACATACAAATTCAACTTAAAGGGGTTATGCCACGAAACAATTGACTGCAAAAAGCTGTCAAAGAGGTTAAAATATTTCAAAAATCTATTTGTAATGGTCACCTGGAAGTAAAAGTACCTTTCTATTTGTTATTATGATGCGTGTTCAGCCTCTATTCTGCTCCACACAGAAGCAGATGTGGGAGGGGCCTAGCCAGGCACATGCACAGTACTGACAGCAGCAGTTATTCCACAGCTCAGTGCTACAGAGCGCTCAGCCTTCAGAGTCTCCTTTCACCTGCTGTGCTCAAATAGTCCCTGCATTTACTGATCCAATAGAAATGTGTCACACGCCCCATGTTAAAAGTGCACCAAAAAAAGTTGGTGCAGTCTGTCAAAGCAGTGCAGGGGGCACCAGATTCATGAAGAATCCTGAATCTGGCGCCCCCTGCACTATACACAGGACACTGCACATAGTACACATGTACTATGTATTCTCACAGCATCATGGTCGGTCAGGCTGACATGCATGGCGGAAATCTAGGTGGGTGCAGGGGAGGCAAACCCCACGTGTATCGTCACTCCAAAGTGACACTTACCCCTGAGACCTAGCATGATGCTGTGAGAATACATTGAATTGCAACTAAATCACTAGATAGATATTTATGAGATAGATATGAGATGGATAGATAAATGACAGATGATAGATAATAGGACTTGGATAGATAAATAGGTGACAGCTTCTCACATGTTACTGATCTTTAGCCCTGTCAGTGCCAGGGGCCCCTTTGCAGGACAGCAGTGTAGCATGGAGGGACAGTGAATGGTGGAGAGTGCAGGAGGAGGACGGCATCAGGAGAGGTCAGAGCTCAGCCTGTTACTTGTGTTATCTCTGCAGCCTCCTGTGTGACCTGACTTATGGTGGAGGGAGGAGAGGGCTGCTACATTGCTATGATCCATGTTGGGGGAGGACTCCTCTGTGCAGCAGATGCCATATCTGGCTGCAGTTACCTTGTATCTGCTGCTGTAGGCTCCTGTGGATCTGGTAAACAGTGGCCATCACAGCACAATCTCTGCCCCTCTGCCTCTCTCACTCCCTATTGGCTGCAGTGTATCAGCTGATCTCTCAGTGTGAAGAGGAGCTGTGAGCCTGTGGAGTGATCTGTAGTGCAGAGCAGCTGCTGACTCCTTGAGCGCAGACTCGGCCAGATCAGCTGTTGCTCCGGACACAGCTACCACCAGGGAGCGCCAGCAACCAGGACAAAAGGAGTTATCTCAGTAAGGCTGCAGATTTTGTAATAAGTGTAAATGGTGAAAGTACTTGTCACAATGCATTGGACCCAATTACAGCCATTTGCTATGGTGACACAACCCCTTTAAGAACAAACCTATGGACCCGGGAACTGCCTGCATAACATCAAAGAGTGCACTTTTTTATACTGACATCAGATGATTCCATAGATTACGGCAAAACCTGTTCTGTTAAACGCGGATACATGTACAAACCCCCCCAATAGAGTGCAGAGGGTGTCGGCGGAAATTCTGCATTGACGTCACTGATTATTTTGCCCTTCATTTCGACCGTCAGTGTTCGCTTTCAATTGGTCAATAATCCATCATCAGAATTGCTAAAGCCAAAAACAAACATGGATCCAAAGTGGATCCAAACAGATATGACCAGTAAATGGGATATTTGCATGTCCTTTGTGTTCTGTATCCACTCCTGCTTTTGGCTATCGATCCTGAGGCTTTTCATTCCTTCTGACAGTTGAAACTAAACATAGTGGCAACATCGTAGAGCGATGGAGGGTGAAAACAGCATAATGAAAATCACAGGGTGTTCCAGAGAGACAGCTGTCAGTTGGAAGCAGCAGGAGTGGGCCACAGAGTGGCACAATGAGCAAATTATGAAGGTGGGGGAAACATGGTAGGCCACAGAGTGACACAATGACAGAACATGGAAGTGGCGGCAGGAGGCCACATAGTAGCACAATGATAAGAGTGTGGAGGTGGCGGCAGCAGCAGCAGGAGCCCACATAGCCCACAGAAGAGGAGGCTACATTGTGGCACAATGACAAAGTTTGAAATTAATTTGAAGTTGAAATTTTCCATTTAAATTTGAATTTGAATATCAGGGATGCCACATCCATAATACATTACAGTTTTCCTGAAAATATCAGGTCTTTGCCAAAAAAAAGGACTGCAAAGGTGGCACCAGCAGCAGCAGCATGAGGTTACAGTTGTGGAGGTGGTGCCAACATGGTAGGCCACAAAGTGGCACAATGATATAATGTGGAGGTGGCATCAGCAGTAGCAGGAGCCGACAGAGTGGCACAATGATACAGTGCGGAGGTGGCGTCAACAGTAGCAGAAGCTCACAGAGTGGCACAATGATATAGTGTGCAGGTGGCATCGGCTGTAGCAGGAGCCCACAGAGTGGTACAATGATACAGTGTGGAGGTGGCGTCAGCAGTATCAGGAGCTCACAGAGTGGCACAATCATATAGTGTGGGGGTGGCGTCAGCAGGAGCCCACAGAGTGGCAGAATGATATAGTGTGGTGGTGGCATCAGCAGGAGCCCACAGAGTGGCACAATGTTATAGTGTGGAGGTGGCATCAGCAGGAGCCCACAGAGTGGCACAATGATATAGTGTGGGGGTGGCGTCAGCAGTAGCAGGAGCCCACAGAGTGGCACAATGATATAGTGTGGAGGTGGTATCAGCAGCAGGAGCCCACAGAGTGTTACAATGAAATAGTGTGGAGGTGGCGTCAGCAGGAGCCCACAGAGTGGCACAACGATATAGTGTGGGGGTGGCGTCAGCAGTAGCAGGAGCCCACAGAGTGGCACAATGATATAGTGTGGGGGTGGCAGCAGCAGGAGCCCACAGAGTGGCACAATGATATAGTGTGGAGGTGGTATCAGCAGCAGGAGCCCACAGAGTGGTACAATGATATAGTGTGGAGGTGGCATCAGCAGCAGCAGGAGCCCACAGAGTTGCACAATGATATAGTGTGGAGGTGGCGGACAATTCCAGTCCCTGGTAAAAATAGTGGAAGACAGATAAAGCAACTGGCAGCAGATTTGTGGCATCACGCGGGTTGCAGCATCAGAATAGTGGCTGAGGCAGACTCATTTCTCAACGTTAGGGGGAGGTGTCAAGGCTGATCTAATCTGATGCATAAGGCATTGGGTAGTTAAAATCCTGGCCAATCCAAGCCTGATTCATCTTGACAAAGGTCAGTCTCTCCACATTACGGGTGGACAAGTGGGTTCTCCTTGGGGTAACGATGTCCCCCGCCGCACTGAACACCCGCTCTGATGCCTCACTACTGGCCGGGCAGGACAGCTTCTCTACTGTAAACTCCGCAAGTTGTGGCCACACATCAAGTTTGCTTGACCAGTAGTCCATAGGGTCCTCTACCTGAGGTGCTAAAGTGCTGTCTAAGCAGGCCACCACCTGCTGCTGCAGGGTCTGGTCCATGTCCTGCTGCTGATGTTTGTGGCGGCTACCCTCCTCACTAGGAGGGTGAAGGAATTCACTCAATAAGGAATCCATACTTAAGCTGCTGCTGCTCCTACCCCCCCCCCCAGCTCCCTACAGCAGCCGTGGCAGTAGTACGTGAGCGATGACTGCCAGGAATCCCCCATTCAGACCCGACAGGGGATGGACAATGGTGCACATAGGCAGCGGCCAACTGTATGCACAGTATTTCTCTATAGTATGCCGGTTTTCCTCCCTCTCAGCAGAGTGGAGAGCCAAAAGTCATCCCTATGCCACATGTTGACTATTCGACTGTCACTAGTGAGGCAGAGCAGCATGCTGTGGGCCATCTGCGCAAGTAACTCTGAGGGACTCCCGGCCTCCATCTCCACTGTTTACTGCCACGGTGCTTTTGGGTCATCTGCCTCTTCTTCTTCCTCCTCCAGATGCTCCTGCTCATCCACTCTTGTCACCTGAGTGGAAAAACCACTGATTTCACCAGACTCTGCTAGTACTCCAATGTCCTCCTTCTCCTCCTCCAGTACAGCCCCCAGTGGACTCATGTGGCCATGAAATGTAGTCTCCACTTCTCCAGTGCCCTGACCATACAGATTTTGCAGCCTGGGTTCCAGCACATGAAGCAGTAGAACAACTTTATTAATCCTGCAGTCTGTTGACTGACAAATAACGTGGCCTCTTCAAAGGGCCGTAGCAAATGGCAGTTGTCACGCATGAGCTGCCAGTGGCTGACTTCAAAGTTACACTGGGGAGTACTCCATTCCACTTGCATCATCAAAAAATCATGAACGGCTGAAGTGTATGCACAGTTTCCTGGCCATTTTTATAATGTCTTGCAGATGAGTGGAAGACTTTTGACAACCAGATTAAACACGTGCGCCATGCAGGGTGGATAGGCTATCCCTTCTCGGTGCAGCACGGACACCATGTTCCTCCCATTTTTTTTCACCATGGTTCTGATTTTTAGTTGTCACGGAGAAAGCCACACATTGGGGCAAATTTACTTACCCGGCCCATTCGCGATCCAGCGGCGCGTTCTCTGCTCTGGATTCGGGTCCGGCCGGGATTTAAGAAGGTAGTTCCTCCGCCGTCCACCAGGTGGCTGCTGCGCTGAAAGTTATCTCATCGCGCCGGAATCCACCACCTCGGGCCAGGTGAAGGTAAGCGCTCCCCAAGCGACACTTTTTCGGTTTTTAAATGCGGCGGTTTTTCCGAATACGTCGGGTTTTCGTTCGGCCACGCCCCCCGATTTCCGTCGCGCGCATCCCGGCGCCGATGCGCCACAATCTGATCGCGTGCGCCACAATCCCGGGGCAATTCAGGTACAATCGGCGCAAATCGGAAATATTCGGGTAAGACGTCGGGAAACGCGAATCGGGCCCTTAGTAAATGACCCCCATTGATTTCTTGTTGCATTACGCAAAGCAGTTCCACCCCTGTGTGACTTTGTTTGCCCCAGCCAAACCAGGTGTAGAACTGTGAGACACCGCCGTCCTCTGCACATGTTGTGTGATGGAGTAGCACTTGTGGAGGCTGAGGTGGTGGTGATGGCGGACACTGGCGCAGTAGCAGCAGTTTGACAACGTGGAGGAGAAAGCAGCGTCTCTTATGGAAGTTGTTGGTGTGGCTGGACATGAACTAGCCCTGACCATAGTTACAGCTCCACACGTCCGCGCTGCCATGCACCTTGGAAGAAACTGATAAGCTCAAGGACTGGCCCACCTTCTGTTGTACATAATGGTGAAGGGCTGGCAGTGCCTTTTTGGAAAAAAATTTCTGATTGGAAATCTCCACCTCGGTTCGGCACAAGCCATTAGTTCTCTGAACGGTTGCAGAGTCCACAACTTGGAAAGCGAGGGACTGCAGTACCAACAACTTGGACAAGCGCACGGTCAGCTTCTGCACTTTAGGATGGCTGGATGCATACAGTTGTCTCTTTGTAAACGCCTCTTTCAACGACTGCTGGTGCCATGCGTAGCAAGGATCAGGAGCATCTGGATCGGGAGATGATGTCAAAGCCAAACAACAACCTTCGGCAGAGGTGCTGGTGCCTTGACTGGCTGAAATGGCATGTCTGCCCCTAGGCTCTGCTGCTGCTGTTGCTGCAGCTGCAGGATGGACCACATCTGTTCCACGTTTCTCCAAGGCCATTGGATGGTGACGTTGCATGTGTTGACGCAGGGCCGGGGTGCCAACGTTGGCTCCCTGGCCATGCTTCACTTTCTGCCTGCAAATTCTGCATATACACATGCTCGGCTCCTCTGGCGCCTTAAAAAACTTCCACACTGCCGAGGTGGTGATTTTACTGCCAACACTCTGCACTGAGCGACTACTAATGCCTCTGCCTCGCTGAGCCCCTTTACCACTGCTTACTTGGACCTCCAAAGCGGGGTTTGTACCTAGTGGCCGTTTGGCTCCCATGCTCACACTGCTGCCACCCGGCTGACTTTCGGCAACAGTAACGACTTGCTGCCTGCTCCGCAGCCTGACGCACAAGCTGACACACTCTTCGCCCGACGATGATGAATCCCTTGCTACACCTGGCTCCCAAGTGCGATCGGCTACATCATCGTCAATTTCCATTTCTCTGTCACTGCTACTCTCCTCAATGGTGTCAGTATGCACAGCCTGCCTGCTGCACGAAGAAGAGGATGTCTGCCCCATCTCTTCACTGCCAAGCAGCTGCTGACTGTCCTCAAACACTTCGTCCTCGCTGAATAGTGGCGCTGAACCCACACCACCTAGTAGCTCTCAGGCTGAGGGAAATGAACAGGAAAGAGGCTGGTTGAGGACAGTTAAGGGCTGCTGACCTGCTCCTGGGCCATGCCAACAAAGTGTTATATCTGACAAACCCAGGGACTCTTGGCTGGGGCTGTCAGATGTTATGTTTGAGGAATTGGGTAACCTAGTCAACCAATCAACAACCTTTGGGTTGTTGATCAACACACTGCCCCTAGTAGACAATGGCAGTTCTGGCCTCACAGAGTCACTCCTGCTGCGACGTCCCCTTACTGTGCTGCGACCTCTGCCTGCTTGACCTGCCACCTTTCTGTCTGACATAGTGGTTAATGAACTACGTGGATTTGACACTTATTTGTTGCTCTCAACTTTAGTAACAAAAAAGTATTGGAATTTACGTTATACAGATATCCCACAATGGACACCCTGTAATTAGAGCAGAAATCAGAACAGAAAGTGTGTGGATTTCACTCTGATTTCTTCCTATTCACCTCAGCAACAAAAAAGAACGGCTATTTGGGGTATACAGAAGTACAAAAACTGACACCCTGGGATTGAAGCAGAAATCACTACAGAGGGTATGTGGATTTTACAAGCATTTCTTCCTATTCACTTCTGCAAGAAAAAAGAACTGCTATTTGGGGTACACAGATCCCCAAAACAGACACGCTGGGATTGGAGCAGATATCACTATAGAGAGTATGTGGATTTTTACAAAGATTTCTTCCTATTCACTTCAACAAAAAAAGAACTGCTATTTGAGGTATACAATCCCCAAAACGGACACCATGGGATTGGAGCAGAAATCACTACAGAGAGTATGTGTATTTTCCAAAGATTTCTTCCTATTTACTTCAGCTACAAAAAAGAACTGCTATTTGGGGTATACAGATCCCTCAATACGGACACCCTGGGATTAAGCAGAAATCAGTACAGAAAGTAGGTGGTTTTACTCAGAATTCTTCCTATTCACTTCAGCAACAAAATATAACTGCTATTTGGGGAATACAGAACCCCAAAATGGACACCCTGGTATTGGAGCAGAAATCACTACAGAGAGTATGTGGATTTTACAATGATTTCTTCCTATTCACTTCAGGAACAGAAAATAACGGCTATTTGTAGTATACAGAAGCACAAGAACTGACAGCCTGGGATTGAAGCAGAAATCAGTACAGAAAGTATGTGGATTTCACACTGATTTCTTTCTCTTCACTTCAGAAAATAACTGCCATTTGGGGTATATAGATCCCCCAAAACGGACAGCCTTGGAGAAAAATTCACAACATCACAGTACAGTAGAAGCAGCTGGACGCTACAGGCAGCATATGCAGTGTGAAGTGCCAAGATTAAAAAATGGCTGCCTCTTTTTATAGTTTGTGTGATATCACATAAGCCGGTCACTGATCAAGGGTGTTCCTTTCTCCTTTCCAGAGTTCTCTGCCCCATGTAACACGTTGTACTCGTGCCCATTTTGGTAATAAAGGACGAAAAAAAATCTTCGTTACCACAAATCACCATAAACTTCGGCTTCGCGACGAATCACATTTTTCATGAAATTCGAACCGAATTTAGAATCGTTAGAATCGATTCACCCATCTCTAATCATGACCATTACATAATGATTTAATAATACTGCAATACTGAATGATAACCTACACACACAGAGACCATATAGTCACCATATAGTAGTAGATACCAGTCCTGTACCTAGGCTGCAAATTAAATTACTTACAGGTGACATCCCTGATTTTGCCTCTTCCCTTCTGTCTGATCTTCCAGATGACTTCTTCCATCCATGACTCTCTGCGGGTTTATAAAACAGACATGGTCGGCATCATCCTATATACACCCCACACTTGACCCCCACATATACAACTGACCACACTGTGCCCCCAATATACACTCACCGGCCACTTTATTAGGTACACCTGTCCAACTGCTCGTTAACACTTAATTTCTAATCAGCCAATCACATGGTGGCAACTCAGTGCATTTAGGCATGTAGACATGGTCAAGACAATCTCCTGCAGTTCAAACCGAGCATCAGTATGGGGAAGAAAGGTGATTTGGGTGCCTTTGAATGTGGCATGGTTGTTGGTGCCAGAAGGGCTGGTCTGAGTATTTCAGAAACTGCTGATCTACTGGGATTTTCACATACAACCATCTCTAGGGTTTACAGAGAATGGTGCGAAAAAGAAAAAACATCCAGTGAGCTGCAGTTCTGTGGGCGGAAATGCCTTGTTGATGCCAGAGGTCAGAGGAGAATGGGCAGACTGGTTCGAGCTGATAGAAAGACAACAGTGACTCAAATCACCACCCGTTACAACCAAGGTAAGCAGAAGAGCATCTCTGAACGCACAGTACGTCGAACTTTGAGGCAGATGGGCTACAGCAGCAGAAGACCACACCGGGTGCCACTCCTTTCAGCTAAGAACAGGAAACTGAGGCTACAATTTGCACAAGCTCATCGAAATTGGACAGTAGAAGATTGGAAAAACGTTGCCTGGTCTGATGAGTCTCGATTTCTGCTGCGACATTCGGATGGTAGGGTCAGAATTTGGCGTCAACAACATGAAAGCATGGATCAATCCTGCCTTGTATCAACGGTTCAGGCTGGTGGTGGTGGTGTCATGGTGTGGGGAATATTTTCTTGGCAATCTTTGGTCCCCTTGGTACCAATTGAGCATCGTTGCAACGCCACAGCCTACCTGAGTATTGTTGCTGACCATGTCCATCCCTTTATGACCACAATGTACCCAACATCTGATGGCTACTTTCAGCAGGATAATGCGCCATGTCATAAAGCTGGAATCATCTCAGACTGGTTTCTTGAACATGACAATGAGTTCACTGTACTCAAATGGCCTCCACAGTCACCAGATCTCAATCCAATAGAGCATCTTTGGGATGTGGTGGAACGGGAGATTCGCATCATGGATGTGCAGCCGACAAATCTGCGGCAACTGTGTGATGCCATCATGTCAATATGGACCAAAATCTCTGAGGAATGCTTCCAGCACCTTGTTGAATCTATGCCATGAAGAATTGAGGCAGTTCTGAAGGCAAAAGGGGGTCCAACCCATTACTAGCATGGTGTACCTAATAAAGTGGCCGGTGAGTGTATATCTTAAATAACCTCACACCTCAACTGACCCGACTGTGACCCCCAGATATATCATATATACTTTTCACACCACAACTGACCACACTGTACATCCATAATCCATTATGCAGGGTCCCTCAGTAGTGCTTCATTAAGTTGGCCTCCCCCATAGTATTTCGTAGGCAGGACTCTCTTTTAAAAAATCATTAAGTAGGACCTCCCCTTAGGAATTTATTAGGCACTGGGGTTAATACACACAGTGGTGTCCCAGCACAGGGGGTTAATAGACATGTACACACAGTGATAGCACAGGGGGTTAATAAACACACAGGGGGCTGATACACACACAGTGATGTCCCAGTAGAGGAAGTTAATACACATACAGTTATGTCCCAGCACAAGGTTAATATACACACAGTGATGTCACAGCAAAGGGGGCTGTTATAGTGATGTCACAGCACAAGAGTTAAATACATACACATAGTACTATGACAGCACAGGAGGTTAATACACATAGTGATGTCACAGAACAGGGGGTTAATACACACAGTGATGTCACAGCACAGGCAGTTAATGTATACATAGTGATGTTACAGCACACAGAGTTAATATACAAACACAGTGATGTTACGGAACCGTTATCAATAAGAAAATGCTGATGATAATAACCCCACACCCCAATGGTGGCTAACTATGGACACAGAGTACAGAGAGCTGTCTCACAATTGAAGGTTAGTCAGTAAATACAATACTGATCTGACACAGGAAGAACAGGCATCAATAATACAATAACTGATGACAATAACCCCACACCCCAGTGCTGGCTCACTATGGACACTATGAATATAACAGGACATGTACAGTACTGAGAGCTGTCTCACACCAGAAGGTTAGTCAGTAAATACAATACTGATCCGACACAGGAAGAAGTTGCATGTAGTACCTCACAGGTGACATGTCTTGACTAATTTTCCACCAGATTTTTTCAGCTCGTGGTCTCTGTGACAATTGGATTTTAAAACCTTTTGATTGCTGATAATTGTAGCCTAGGGCTAAAGTACAGTAAATTACCAACATCCAGAGGTCTGCTTGTAACTTGGTTTTCCAGGGGACAGAGACGGTGCGAATGCCCAAACTCCTTCTTTAATCGGTTTAGTACAGGGGATGGGACCCCATGTACCGATTGTGATGGGGATACTGACGAGGAGGATTTTAGTTTGGGAAGTATGACCAATAATGATGTTGGTTTCTCAATTTCGGAAGAGGATGTAATAAGTGAACTAAACAAATTAAAGGTTAGAAAGTCGTCAGGGCCGGACTGCGAAGGTGCTCTTGGGAACTTGGCCCTGTTTTCTGTGAACTGTTTAATCGTAGTATGTCAGCTGCTGTGGTTCCTACGTTATGGAAGACGTCGTGTATTATTCCGGTACAAAAGGTCAGGGCTCCAAGAGAACCAAATGACTACCGCCCGATAGCGTTAACACCGATAATTATGAAGGTGTTTGAACGTTTTATTCTGTGACATCTTGCTGAAGTAGTTGGACCGTATCTTGACCCTCTACAATTCGCATACCAACCACGTCTGGGTGTGGAGGATGCGATTCTATACCTACTTCACAGGGTATACCTGCACCTGGACGAGCCGGGGTCTGAGATTAGGATAATGTTCTTCGACTTTGGGAGTGCTTTTAATAGGATAATCCCGAAACATCTATGTCAGAAATTGGGTAAAATGGGGGTTGGTTCTGGCCTAATCCAGTGGATCTTTAACTATCTGACACCGCAGAAGGTGAAAATTGGAAACACTGTGTCGGATGTGGCTGTGAGTAACATTGGAGCCCCACATGGGACTGTTCTTGCCCCGTTTCTATTTACCATCTACACTGCAGACTTCCAAAAAAATAGAAGTCAGTGTTTTTTGCAGAAGTATTCGGATGACACTGCGATAATAGGGTGCATAAAAGAGGAAGATTTGTCTGGTCGACTATTGACTTGTTCTCGGAGTGGTGTGACACAAATGGATTGGAATTGAATTTATCAAAGATCAAGGAAATGGTAATTAGTTTCCGATAAGAACGGGATACTGATGGTGAGCCTACAAAGATTAGGGGTGTCGCAGTGGAACGCGTCACAAACTATAAGTATCTGGGCGTCTATCTGGATGATAAGTTATTGTGGCATATAAATTCAGAGAAAGTGTATAAAAAGGCGTCTGGGAGACTGTACTTTTTAAGATCGCTTAGGTCGTTTGATGTGGACCGTAGGATGTTGATGTCCTTTTACCAGTCTGTAATTGGCAGTGTTTTATTTTATGCGGTGGTGTGCTGGGGCAACAATGCACGCACGACTGACTTAAACAAATTTAAGAAGTTGGTTAGGAAGGTGAGCTCAATTGTTGGCTCTAAGATGGAGGATTGGGAGTCAGTCTTGTGTGCACGTATGCTTTCCAAATTTAAGTCCATTGTATGTAACGAGAAAAACCCATTACATAACACACTGATTGGTCAACGTAGTACATTTAGTGAACGGTTTCTGCATATTAAATGTAGAACGAGTCGTTTTAAAAACTCTTTTATACCTAGGTTAATTGCACTAGTTAATATGGGCAAGTAATTAATATTTTTAACCATGGTGCTTTCTTTCTTTTTACCGTCTTTTAAAATTTCTTTTATTTATCTGCGGATGTATTTAATTGTTTGTAATATATGTATGTTAGTATCTTAGTGTTTGTATATGTATAATTGTGATCATGAATGGAGGTGTTGTTGTTGTCGTTGTGACAAAATCAATTTCCCCTATGGGGACAATAAAGCATTCTATTCTATTCTATTCTAACTAGGGGTTGTCTGTAAATTGGGTGTTCTTAAGTAGAGGACCGCCTGTACTAGAGTGCTTCATGAATTTTAGATGCTGGCCCGCTCAAGTAATTTTTTAATTTGCTAGCCCACCCATTTAGTTATTAAATATATAATGGGCCCTCCAATTAATTTTATATACTAACCCCCCAAAATTATTGAATATACTGGACCCCCCCCCCCACATGTGAACTATTTTATATACTGGCCCCCAATAAATTATTTAATATACATGAATTTTGTACACGCATTTGGGCCATTTTCTTGTGGGCTCAGTTTTTACGACTTTCAATGTGCACTTGAAATAACACTTCACTCTTTGGTTCACTACGATCACAGGGGTACTAAATTTATACAGGTTTTATTGTGTTTTAATACATTTTTAAAAAATTAAAACCTCATTATGAATAAAAAAAAATATGCGTTTCGCCATCTTCTGATGCTAATAACTTTTTTATTCTTTGTTGTACAGAGCTGTGTGAGGTGTCATTTTTTTGTGGAAGGAGCTGATGTTTTTTTTGCTACCTTTTTAAGGACTGTGCAACCTTTTGATCACTTTTTTTATGTTGCAAAATAGCAAAATGCTGTGTCAGACATTTGAGTGCTACTTTCCACTACAGGGTTCAACATTGAGAATAACCGTTATTATATTTTAATAGAACAGACATTTTGGGATGCAGTGATTCCTAACATGTTTATGATTTTACTTGTTTATCTTAATATCAGTTCTAGGGAAAAGGGATGACCTGAACTTTTTTTTTTTTTTTTCAGACCCTCTAGGGTACTTTAACACTAGGTTGTCTGATTGATCCTATTATATACTTCCATACTACAGTTTGGCAGTATAGGGGGATTTTCCATATCATGGATCATTGCTCCCTGATGATGTCATGGGGAGTGCTGATCAAAAAAAAAGATGGCAGCGCCACCAGCAGCTTCTCCAGTTGTGGTCAAAGGTTTAAAACCTACAGGTTTGTACTGATCCTGGGTGTTAGCAGTGGGCATTTGCTGCAATATGCAGCAAAACCCATGTCTGTATGACGAGCTTGCCCTGTGCCCTCTCCATACATGCTTAACAGCTCAATTTCTTAATAGTACAGCTTTGAGCATTAAGACGTTAATATACTGGGCCACTCATGTATTATATATACTGGCTCACTTAATTATTTAATATACTGGGCCCCAAATAAATTTAGGGTACTGTCACACCGGTAGCGCAGGGCGCCATGCCTCGGCCTGATTTTATTAGCAATTCCAGTTAAAGTCATGTCATCATTCACGCAAATGGATTTGGGCAGGGCCCTGGCCCCTGTTCTAGCGCTACATCGTTAGTGATACATGTGACCTCACTACTGAGCCCCCCTCAATTATTAAATATACTGCCCCCCCTTGTGAACTATTTTATATATTGGCCTTTAAATAATAAATATACTGGGAACCCCACAATTAATTATTGAATATGCTGCCCCCCCATAATGAATTATTGCCCCCATTATTACTGAATATAAGGCCCCCTAATTATTGAGTATACTGGCTCCATAATTATGGAGTATACTGACCCCATAATTATTGAGTATACTGCCCCCTAATTATTGAGTATACTGCCACCATAATTATTGAATATAATGCCCCTAATTATTGAGTATACTGCCCCCATAATTAATTATTGAATATACTGCCCACATAATTACTGAATATAATGCCACATACTCATTGGTATACTAGCCCCAAAATTAGCGGTGATCGAAAACAAAGATGGCAGCGCCACCAGTGGCTTCTCCAGCTGTGGTCAAAGGGTTAACACCCACGGGTACTGATCATGGGTGTTAGCAGTGGGCGTCTGCTGCAATATACAGCAAAACCCATGTCTGTATGACGAGAGCTTGCCCTGTGCCCTCTCCATATATGCTTAACAGCTCCATTCCTTAATTGTACAGCATTGAGCATTAAGAGGTTAATATACTGGGCCACTTATGTATTATATATACTGGCTCACTTAATTATTTAATATACTGGGCCCCAAATAAATTTAGGGGATGGTCACACATGCCAGTAGCGCAGTGGGCCGTGCCTCGGCCTGATCTCATTAGTAATTCCAGTGAAAGTCATGCCATTGTTCACACAAATGGGTTGGGGCCAAGGCACGACCCCTTTGCTAGCGCTACATCGTTAGCGTTACATGTGGCCGCACTCTTAATATACTGGGCCCCCCTCAATAATTAAATATACTGCCCCCCCCTGTGAACTATTTTATATATTAGCCCTTAAATAATAATTAAATATACTGTGACCCCCCAAAATTAATTAATGAATATGCTGCCCCCATAATGAATTATTGTATATAGTGCCCCCATAATTACTGAATATTAGGCCCCCTAATTATTGAGTATACTGGCCCCATAATTATTGCATATATTCAGCCCCCGAGCCCCTCCATTTTTCTACCGCTATTATAGTATCGCGGGCCGGAGCTTCCTGTTCCGATGGACCGTACTACTGGGTGTCGGCCAGGGCTCATGGTTGAGCAAGCAGATTATGATTGGCGCTTTTGGAGCGCAAGGTCGGGGGCCCCTGCGAAACAATCCCGGTTGTGGGGCCCGGCGCTGGTGCTCCAAGAGCGCCAATGATGATCCGGCTCTGATAGTACAGATAGTACAACTCTGTTTTACATGTGCTGTTCCATTGTGCAGGTCATGCTGTATCATTTCTTCATTTTCAAGAAGCGGTGATTACGGAACTAATATTTGGACAAGTATGACAGGGCCCCAGTACCTCCGGATTTGATGTCCCCATGTGTTCTGCCAGGACAACATTTTTTTCCCGGTGAAGTCTGGTTCCAAAAGGAGGGTTAGGAAGGACACTATATACTACAAGGAGACATGCAATAACTCCACAGTGACAAAATTTAGGTTGGTCCCCTGGTATATTCTATCACCTTATACACAACGCATTCACAATTTACAAACTAGGGTCACTTGTTGGTTTTATTTTTATTTAGGTCCCTCCATGGGGTTTGTTAGCACATCCTTTGTAATTCTTCAAGTTCTGCCTGAAATACACATGGTGCTTTATCATTGTGGAGCCCCGTTGTATTTTCTGACCAGCTTTTAAGATTACATGTTGGGTTTTTATCACGTTAGTAAACATGGCTTCCTAATCAAAGACCTGCCATTTCACAGCGTCACAAAGTGGGCATCAAATAATGGGCACCGAACCTGTGTATTTCCATAAATAATTGCAATTTACATCAAAATTTAGGTTCACTTTTCGGGTTATACTCTGTTTTATATCACTAGGGCTCTCTAAATGCATCCTGACACAAGTAAAGGATTTCTCTCAAATTTGGCTTCTGAGAGGCCAGCGTCCCTCTTTCCCTTCTAACCCCTACTGAGTACCCAAACAACATGTGGGGCAAGTCTACACTCAGGATAAATAGTTTTACACATTTTGGGGGTTCATTACATTTTTTATCTATTGTGGCTTATAAAAATTAGGGGTAAAAGGGACTTTTTGTGGAAAATTTTCACCTTTTTCCTTTTTTGGGCCTAATTGAAATAGCTTTATGGGCAAATACACATATTACACATTTTTAAATTCTCCAAGGGGTGTACTTTTCTAAATGGTTCACTTGTTGGGGTTCTGTTCTGTACCACTATGGCTCTCCAAATGCATCCTATAACACATAAATGATTGTCAAATGTCAAATTTGGGTTCTAAAAGGCCCTGCGTACACATGCAACATTTTGTATGCACATGTGAGGCAATTCTATGCTGAGAAGAAATAGTTTTACACATTTTTGGGGGGTTGTTTCATCTTTTATCTATTGTGGCTTACGAAAACTAGGAGTAAAACTGACTTTTTGAGGAAAATACTGTTGGGGAAAATACACGTATAACACCTTGCTACATTCCTCAAGGGGTGTACTTTCCAAAATAGTGTCACTTCTTGGGGTTCTCCTCTGTTTTGGTACCACTAGGGTTCTCCAAATGCATCCTGACATATGAAACTTTTTTCAGCAATATTTGTCTTTCAAAAACTAAACGACGCTCTTTCCCTTCTAAGTGCCCCCTGTGCCCGTACAGTAGTATACAGTGACAAAATGGGTATTGGCATACTCAGAAACAATTACACTAAACATTGTAAAATGAGGTTTTCTTTTTAACACATCGCAGAGGTGCAAATTTTAGTGTTCAATTAATATATTTTACACTAAAATAAAATTTCTGTAATTTCACTTCCATTTATTTTTCACTTTCAGCACATGACCAGATCCCCTGTCTGGCAGGCCTTATCTGCTTCAACAACGCTCATAGGGTTAATAAACTTCCCAAAGGTTGTTTTCAATATTTTGAGGGTTGCAGTTTCTAAAATGGTGTCATGTGTGGGGGTTTTCTGCTAAATTGGTTCCTCCAAAAATAGGTTTTGATGATTTTCCAGAAAATTTGAAAAACCACACCTAAAGTTATAAGACTCCAAACATCCTAAAAGGAAAGAATTTTTGAAAATGATGCCAAGTTAAAGCAGACATATGTAAAATTCTAGTTATCAAGTTTTTTTGGTGATATGACTAACTTCCCATAAATTAGAAAATTTTGAATTTGGAAAACATAATTTTTTTCAACATTTTTGCCAAATTTCAGTTTTTTTCATAAATTAATACTAACATATTGCTTAAATTTCTCAACTAACATGAAGTACAATGTGACTTGAAAAAACACCCGGATATGTTTGAGCATTCCAAAGTTATGACCACTTATATTGACACATGTCAGATTTTAAAAAAGGGCCGTATCAGGAATGTACAAAATGGTGTTAAGGGGTTAAAGCATGCTTTTCAATATGCAATTAAACAGCTGAAGATAGATGTGCCTAATTAAATATATTTTAACATTCGTGTTTACAAAACACAACCATTAACACATGTGTTAATTATTGTGTTAACAAACACATATGTCCTAACATCATGTTGATGGATGCATTTTGTAAATGCAAATGTTAACACCAATTCGATTAGGCTAATTTCTCTTCAGCTATTTTATTGTGTTTTGAAATGCATGCGGTAAACAACACATGTGAATGCACTTTAAGAAATGCCTTCAATGCAGCAATTGTGTTTCTTAAAAGGGGTATTCTCATCTGGGCATTTAAATTTAATTCATTTGCCATAAGTAAACATTTCTTCAATTGGATGTTATTAAAAAGAATTTACCTCTGTGAAGATAATTTCTCATAAATGTAGTAATGTTGTCCCTTAGAAACAAGATGGCTTCCTCGAATACGACCACTTCACATTTTGGCAGCAATGGCCAGAGATGCCTGACCTCTTGGCTTCAGCGATCATTACCACAGGATGGCTTAGGTGTTATGCATTAAATCCCAGACATTTCATATACAAAAACTTTTTGTTTCTTTGTGCGATTCCTCCAGAGAGGTGGCCCTATCGAGGGACACAGTCTTGTTTCTAAGGGACAATATAGCTACATTTCTGAGAAATTATCCGTTTGAAACCTGTAGGAATTATGGTTTTATGGAATTACACTGTGGATATAAGAAGATGATTCAATAAAGATTGGAAATTCACTGGATTCTAGCTGGACCATTGGATTATATCTCGACTAATTTTGGGTACTTCCTTTGTCTATTGTCACCATTACTAATTGCTAATTACTATTACTAATGTACGAAATCCTTTAAAAAATGGCATTAAAAATTATTATTAAAAAAATGACACTACTCTGTGTTACGTCGTTACATAATTAGTACACCAATAATGACCATTTAGATTAAGGGTAGTTTGTTACTATCATTGTTTAGCACCTGCCAATAGTTAAAGTCCATAGTATTGTATGTGCATAGCTATTTGTACATAGGTGTGGTGATAGATATTTAGTTATTTAGTTGCTTCCGATGCCAATTTTTTACCTTAGTGACCAGGCCCTATTTTTAGAATCTGACATAATTGGTAATAACTTTAACTCTTTTCCAACATTGGACGAGTACTACATCCAGCTTATTGCACCGGCTGCAGAACGGCGCCGGTGCCAGAAGCTGCGGGTGTCGGCTCTATATTAAAGCCGACACCGTCACTAACACAATATCATCCTCTGTTATTTATAAACAGTTTGTTAGTGACCATTTTTACACTCCACTTATTGAATGGTTCTAGCATTAAGGTATGTCATTTCTATGTGTCAAGAACATTTCTCTGTTTCCAACCTCTTTAACGAATATGCTTTGTATTTAGGACTTATTTAAACCAAATGTTATTTTGGATAGATTCGTACAACGTATGCAATACTTACCTTTGTTTTTGATAATAGTTTTCCTTTCCATACCATTGCCCTGTTTACTATTGTGTATGTTACTTTGTATCTCCATAGTGTTTTAGCCTGATTGGGCGTGACGTGTGAGTGTGCCGTGGGAGTGTGCCGTGGGAGTGTGCCGTGGGCGGCTCCGATCACGTGATGGGTTTTTTCCTGTCATGTGGGGTGGAGCTTCCCGTATGCGGCCACTTCAAATAGTTTGTCCGCTCATATTTTATTTAGACCTTGACAAAGACACTGCCGTGTTGAAACGCGTAGGTCTGTGATGCTAGCTGTATGTTCCTAAACATGTTTTTACCCCTTGGATAATAAAGAAGTGATATTTTTCTACCCATCGCTGTGTGCTGCACTCAAAGCTGTTTGTTTCATGAAATTTGCATCCGTGTGGTAGGGCTCTGGACCAGTCCGTGCACTCCAGTGAAAGAGGTATTGTCCAAGAATTTGTGGAAAGAGGTATTGTCCAAGAATTTGTGGTGAGAGCTGGGATCGGAAGCATTTTGCCTACCGGACTTTTTTGTGTACAATAAATCAGTAACATTATTGGAGCTGCTCGGTGAATGCTGTAAAAACAAAAACTGATAAACTTGCCAAAAATGTAAATTTTTCATAAAATCCATTCACAAAAATGTTCCAAAACATGATTAAAAAAAACTTTTGTGGAAAATGGTACCACTGAAAAGGTCAACTCAACACGTAAAAAATAAGTCCTAAACCAGCTCCGTCAACCAAAAAATATAAAAGTTGTCTCTGAAAAGATGGCGAGACAAAAAATAAATGATCTATAATATTTATTATTTTTTATTCAGTAAAATTGTAAACATATATTAAAAAAACTATATAAATGAGGTATCGCCATAACCGGAGTGATCCTTAGAATTAAGATGATATGTTATTTTTATGGTACAGTGTATGGCCGCCATAATATACAAGAAGAAAGGAAACCAGAGTTTACAATTTTCTTTCCCTACGTACATTTAAGAGTTAATAAAATCTCATCAATAAGTCAATGACCTTCTCATATCGCTGAAAATAAGCCCTTATTTCTCCAAATTGCCAAAAAAATAAAGATTGTATAGCTGTTGAAAAGGAACAATGCATAATCTGCTCTGAATGGCGCACCTTTCCTTCAATGCCCTGGCGTGTACCCATACATTGGGTTACCACCACATATGGGGTATTGGCATACTCAGGATTTTGGTATTTTATCCACTGAGAATTTGTACATTTTTTGAAAAACTCATTCATTTAGCCAAAAAAATGTAAATTTCAAAATTGCATAAGATTTTGTTTTATTCCCTGTAAAACAAATAAAGGGTTAACAAGCTTCATGAAAGTTGCTTTACATATTTTAAGGGGTGTAGTTTCTATAATGGGGTAATTTATGGAGTTTTACTTTTATTGAGGCTATATTCACACACACATATGGGGGACGTATATACAGCCGAGGTATATACGGCGTATATACAGCCGACGTATACATGGCAATTGGCGCAAAGCACCCTACGGGAGCGGTACGGTGCCTATCTTTCCTATGTCCTATCTTTCAGCATCAGGAGTGCCAGAAGCTGAGTATATAAGTTTATTTTTGTTGTAGACTTTTGTATAAGCCAAGGGTATGTTTTTCAGCACATATTTTTTTTTTATTATTATTTTCTGGTTCACTATGATTACTTATGATTTTTCTTAAAACCAATATTAGAGAAACTATCATCTGTTGACAGAACTGGATGAACACTTCTTTCAGTTGTTCTTTGCAGTGTTATCATTTTGGGGAACGTAACTTTTTTGATTGCTCTTTAGAATATTTTTTGTGAGGATATTGATGGAAAATTATATATTAAGAGAAGTTTTTGTGTGATTTTTGTCAGGCTCCAGGGGTAGTGGACCCACTGGACCACCGCGGACGATGACACAAGTCAACACCTGGGACTGGAGTCTAAATGGCACCCGGTGTTCACCTGAGCCCACTGCAAAGCGGGTTGGTACCACCAGGTCGTTCCACAGGCAGGTGCGACTCGTGGTGGCTGCCAAGGCGAGGTATAGAGTCAGTAGGGGACAGGCAGGAGGTCAAGACAGGCAGTAGAGGTCCAGGGTCAGAGGCAGAGCAGGAGGTCAAGGCTAGCAGCATAAACAGGAACAGGTCCGGGGTCACAACCGGGAATTAAATCACAGGCACAAAGCAAAGGAGTAAGCTTTCTCAACGGCATAGAGCACAAAGATCTGGCAGGGAATGCTGTTATCCAAATCCGGGAAATGGCCAGCACCAATCAGCACTGTGCTGGCCCTTTAAATCTACATGCGCCACTGCGCCCTAGCCCTAGGAGACGTGGACGCGCACCCTGGGAAGCTGGAGCAGGAGCATGGAGAGGTGAGTGATGCCAAGGAGGAGCGGGCGGCACAGAGAGAGCAAGGGTGCGCCTGCGACCCGGGATGTGGGTTGCAGGAGCACCTGTGACACTTTTTTAAAGCGTTCGTTGTGCAGGTAAAATTGATTTAGGTTTACTCTACAGATTTTTATTTGGCAGTTTTTCAGTTTTTGTATTTTCTATACTTTATTTGATTTTTATATGTAGATTTGGTGCATTAGGGGACTTTTACTTCTTACTGCTGTAACATTTTTTTTAACATTTGATATTTTTATTATTATATTTTTAGTGTTTTGCTATTATTTCAAGTCCTTTACCTAGCCCATTGTGGACAGTTTAATGGTCTTGTCATTACTGCAATATTTCAGCCCTCTAGCCCTTACTAGCCCCATTTACAGCAATTTTTACGTGTTACAATCCGGGTCCCTATTTATTTCAATGGGGTTAATGTTCACCTCAAAGCACGACAAGGTCGAGGTTTCTAATTGAATTTTGTTACAAAATTTCCCCAAGTAGGAGCAACAGTAATTACCTTTAACAAACTTCCAAAAGCCGCAAGTTTAACACCAGGCAATGGCAGGCAATTTTAGCTATGTAGGCCTTTTTAATAGGACATTACTTCACAAGCTGGATATATTAAAACCTACACATATCAACAAAGAATTATTAATTACTTTTGTAATTGTAAATCCGATTTGGATGACACCATTTCCACAAACAAGTGATAATATTTCTGAACTTGTATATTTACCCCATGGTGAACAGGAAGTACTTTTATTGTGAAGTGCAATTTACTAGGTGTCAGAGCTTTAGTTATTTATGTTTAATACTATTTTTATTTGCTGTCATGTTTTTTTATAGTATATAATTCAAGTTTATCAAATTATACACACTGTGGAGCAAATGACTGCCCATATATTGAAGTCAACACTGCCAACTCTACTAATTCTAAGCAGCCAACAAAATCTTTGATTTACACACTGTTGGGAATTTACACAGGTAAGTCTTATTTTCCTATTTAAAATTTTTTTAAACCTTGTAATAAGATGTGTGCATAATGATGTTTCCTTACATAGAGAGTAAAAAGGGCAAAGGACAAATGTTGACTACTTAAAACAACGATTAATAACATAAAATAATTCTATAGACAATATGGTTAGCTTCCCTGCAAAGAGATATTGCCATAATATTCATTTATCTCCTATAAAGAGTAAAGGCTACCCCAGGTCTGCATCTGGGAGAGTCTATGCCCCATAGCAGACATCTGAATTAGGCCCCCTTCTCCTTAAAAATAAAAATTATACATATTTATACAGTCGCACATGTTTAGACAATCACACACAATCATACACAAATTTATATACTTTCAAACACACATTTATATACTGTTAGCTATATACACACAACATTCATGCAAACAAATTTTTGCACTCATATACATTTATACATACTGTGGCACATTTACTATGGACCTTGCCCCAGTTATCTGTTGGTCTTCTTTTATGTGCAAACTGCTTGCACATGTATTTAAGAAGTGCCTGTGACACCCTTTTGTGAAGCGGCTGCACTATTCTTAAAACAACAAAAATTTAATCACTGAAAAGGGCATTTCGGTGCACCGTTGGACCATGCACCACATTTAACATACAAAGGGCCACATTTATCACTTGTTTTTTCTGTTGTTTTTGCGCCTTTTCGTTTAGGCGCACCGTTTTTGCGCCATTTTTGCGATTAAACGTCAAATTAGCCGCGCAGCTAAAATAACCACCTTTCCCTCATCTATCGTTCAATTCCAGATGTTTTGCTGCGCCTAATGATATTCATCACGTGCGACTTTTGCATTTAGGCGCAAAAACGGGCGCAAAAACACTCCAGCTCGAAGGTGGCGTTATCTGAGAAGAAAGCACTGAGCCCCTTTGCAGAACAGCTCATTTCTAGCAGCAGAGCTCAGCCAGACACTGGAACATATAATAGATACAATTAGATACATTACAGACAGGAGCTGCAGACTATTTACAGTTCATCACCTTCTATTTACAAAATATTCTGCAAAACCTGAGCTCACAGCAAGAGCAAGAGAAGTTTGCACAAGTTTGCAGAAGCTTGCAGATACTACAAACAAGTGTCCCCCATGTAATTCTGCACAGTGTCTGAGGGGGATACTGTGCAGAATTACAGGGGTGCAGCAGGAGACCAGCACTGGGGGATCCCCTCCAGGAGAAGCCCCTGCTGAGGAGGTCACTGGGTGCAGGGTGTCACACACCTGGGTGCTGCTGTGAGTGTTATCTTCATTCTGGGATGTGGGAGAAGCAGAGAGGAGCTTGTAGCAGGATCACATGTAAGTGCCCGAATCTAACATTGCGCCTAAACTGCGCCTAAACTGCGCCTAAACTGTGTTAAAGGAAAGTGATTAATAAGAGGCAGAAAATATACTTATCACAGATGGTTGTAGCTTGTGATAATTCTGGCAAAACAGTGCGCCCGAATTTAGGCGCAACTACTACACTTAGGCGCACAAAAGTGATAAATGTGGCCCAAAGTCCGACAGAAGTGTCTCGCACACCCCATGTTAAAGGTGCACCAAAAAAAGTTGGTGCACTCTGTTGGGGCAGTGCAGGGAGCACCAGATTCATGAAGAACATGTGCCACAATTCATGTGCCCCACTATATATAGACATGTGTATGTACTGTATGTATGTATAATATGTTATACAAAAATACAGCATATCCATAGATCATAATATCATAGTATATAAGGCCGGAAAAAGACGCAGGTCCATCAAGTCCAACCTTTAAGAATTTTATCCCCACAACCCGTGATATTTTTTCTCTCCGGAAAGGCATCCAGGCCTCTCTTGAACACGTACATAACAACCTCCTGCGGCAGAGAGTTCCATAGTCACACTGCTCTTACAGTAAAGAACCTCTGTCTATGTTGATGGTAGAATCGCCTTTCCTTTAGGCGTAGAGGATGCCCCCTTGTCCTGGTCACAGGCCTAGGTATAAAAAGATCTTTGGAGAGATCCTTGTACTGTCCGTTCAGGTATTTGTACATTGTAATGAGGTCTCCCCTCAGTCGTCTTTTTTTCTAAACTGAATAATCCCAAATTTTGTAATCTGTCATTGTATTCTAGTCCCCCCATTCCCCTAATAATCTTGGTTGCTCTCCTCTGCACCCGTTCCTGCTCTACTATGTCTTTTTTATATGCTGGTGCCCAAAACTGTACAGAATATTCGATGTGTGGTCTGACCAGGGATTTGTATAAGGGCAAAACTATGTCTTTATCACGAGAATCTATTCCTCTCTTGATACATCCCATAATTTTATTTGCTTTAGCAGCAGCCCACTGGCTCTGTTCACAAAAATTAAGTTTACCATCCAGCAATACCTCAAGTCCTTTTCAGCTCCAATTTTACCAAGTAATTGACTGTTTAGCTCATAATTATACTTTTTGTGCATAACTTAACATAAACATAAATTTATCTTCCACAAATCCATCTGTAATGCTAAACTATCAACCTCAGTATTTATTACTATTTACTATTAATTATTATTTATTAGTACCATCTGCAAATATTGAAACTTGACTATGTAAATCCACTTCTAGGTCATTAATAAAATTATTAAAAAGAAGTGGCCCCGATACTGACCCCTGTGGCACTCCACTGGTAATGTCAACCAATCTGAGAATGTGCCATTACTGACGACCCTCTGTTTTCTATCACTAAGCCAATTACCGTATATACTCGTGTATAACCCGAGTTTTTCAGCACAAAAAATGTGCTGAAAAACCTCACTTCGGCTTATACACGAGTCAAGAAAAAAAATAAAAAATGTAATGCTCACCATCCGGTGTCCCGATCTTCAGCGCGGGTCCCGATCTTCAGCGCGAGGCTCCCGATCCTCGGCGCGGTACCAGGAGGCGGCGGCTCCTCTTCTTGCTTCTTTAGCAGGCAGATCGCGTCCATGCGATATAGATGCCATAAGATGCAGCAGTGTCGCGGCTGATGACGTCATCAGCCGCGACAACACGGTATCATAGTGCGCGCCCGCCGAAAGATCGCATGGATGCGATCTGCCGGCTACAGAAGAAAAAAGAGAGAAGAGGAGCCGCCGCCGCTGTCTGGTACCGCGCCGAGGATCGGGAGCCTCGCGCTCAAGATCGGGACCCGCGCCAACGATCCGGACACCGGAGGGTGAGTATTATCTTTTTTATTTTTTTATACGCTTGGCAGGGGGCAGGCTGTATACTTTATAGGGGCAGGCTGTATAGTTTATAGGGGAAGGCTGTATAGTTTATAGGGGCAGGCTATATACTTTATGGGGCAGGCTGTATACCTTATGGGGGCAGGCTGTATACCTTATGGAGGCAGGCTGTATACTTTATGGGGGCAGGCTGTATACTTTATAGGGGCAGGCTGTATACCTTTTGGAGGAAGGCTGTATACCTTTTGGGGGCAGGCTGTATACCTTTTGGGGGCAGGCTGTATACCTTTTGGGGGCAGGCTGTATACCTTTTGGGGGCTGGCTGTATACAACATGGGGGCTGGCTGTATACAACATGGGGGCTGGCTGTATACAACATGGGGACTGGCTGTATACTACATTGGGACTGGCTTTATACTACATGGGGACTGGCTGTATACTACACCCTCGGCTTATACTCGAGTCAATAGGTTTTCCCAGTTTTTGGTAGTAAAATGAGGGGTCTCGGCTTATACTCGGGTCGGTTTATACTCAAGTATATATGGTACTTACCTAAATACACAGATTTTCTGTCAGTCCCAGCAGTCTCATTTTATATACCAACCCTTTTATGCGGAACGGTGTCAAATGCCTTTGAAAAGTCCAGATATACAACATCCACAGGGTACCCCAGGTCCAGTCTTGAACTTACCTCCTCGTAGAAACCAATCAGATTAGTCTGACAGGACCAATCTCTCTTAAACCCACACTGACACTGGGTTATAAGGTTATGTACAGTGAGATACTCCAGGATGGCATCTCTAACAAACCCCTCAAATATTTTCCCCACCACAGAAGTTAGACTCACAGGTCTGTAGTTTCCAGGATCGCTTTTTGATCCTTTTTTGTATATTGGTACCACATTTGCTATGCGACAGTCCTGTGGAACATAATCAGTTCTCAGGGAATCTTAAAATATGAAAAATAATGGTCTGTCTATCACGGTACATAGTTCATGCAGAACCTGGGGGTGTATGCCATCTGGCCCAGGTGATTTATCTATCTTCGTGGTTGTGAGGCAGCGCCGTACCTCTTCCTGGGTTAAATTGTTGACATTCCAAAGAGAATTTACATTATTCCTCATTGTGTCTTCGACCAGGGGATTTTCCTGGGTAAAGACAGGCGAGAAGTCGACATTCAGTAGATTGTCCCTTTCCACATCTCCTTCCACCATAACCCCATGTTGTCCCTAAGAGGGCCCATACTCTCCGTTTTTAGTTTCTTATCATTTATATGCTTGAAAAATAAATTGGGATTATTTTTGCTCTCCCTCGCAATATTTCTTTCAGTCTCTATTTTTGCGGCCTTTATCTGCTTTTTACAGGAACTATTTTATAATCCTCGTAGCTACCTTCACGTTTTAGCACCTTAAACGGCTTATCCTTCTCGCCTATTTCTTTCCTTACAAGACTAGTTAGCCACATTGGCTTTTTCTTGTTCCTCTTATGCTTTTTCCCATATGGTATGTGTTTCTCACAGGACATTTTTTTATAATGTATGAGAAAAATTCCCATTTTTGGGGGGAGAGGGCTTTTGTCTTTGAGAACATTATCCCATTCTATGCCTATAAGGTCCTCCCTTTGCTCTCCTGAAGTTTAGAGTGTTGGTTGCCCCTCCACTAACGCTCTTAGTGAAGAGTAAAATTAATGATATTATGATCACTTTTACCCTGGTTCCCCACAACCTGTAATTTTGATACCCAATCAGGTCTGTTGGTACAAACCTGAGTAAATTACCGACACTGTGTCTTTCGTAACCTTCCTCCTAGATACCGCATGGGTTGGGATCGATGGTATGTAGAGAGAGCAGTGGCAGTCACATTTATCTAAGGTGTGTGTGATGGTGCACTGCCTTCTTTCAGAACATCCAAGTATATTGTGCAAGACATATGAAAGATGATAACCAACTCTAGTTTATTGAAATGTGCAGAACAACAGGTGGACGATAATCACAGCAAGGCTATGGGCCGTTTCTCGCTACGCTCCCAATTTGTCAAGCCAGTGACAGCTTCCGGCCATGACGTGAGGATTAAATCCCTGTCCTGGGTCGGGGCCATCAGGACAGGAACAAGCAATGTCCTCAACATAAAAACAATTACACTAATACATAGAGGTAAAGCTATGGAAAACATATAGCAAAACAAATAATGAATAAATAGTATTAGTCTGCAGCTTAGAGAAATACACTTATATCATTGCGGTCATTTAACCCTGCATTTCAAGGTGCAACATTGAACAATCCCCCCCCCCCCACAAGGGATCAATTTCCACCTTATCCAAGCCAAACAGACCAGCCATACTAATGGATAACCATCCCCCCAAAAAGCTTGCAATACCCGTCTCACAAAAAAAAAAACATACACAACACTGTTTGGAAGAAAAAGGTGGAGGTCGGCCACAACTTACTATTATTAACTATTATTAACAATATATCTAAACTAACTGACCTTTGAGGATCCCCGATCCTTTCCCTAAACTTCTCCTCGCCTGCTGGGCCCCACCTCCATGGGGGCATGTCCTAGTTGGTCCATCAGGTGATTTTGACTAAAAGCCAAGAGGGTCAAGATTCCACCACAGGCCACTAGGAGAACATTGTAAAATTGCTTAGAAATGGTAAAAAATAGTAATAAAAAGAGTGGTAACATTACTCACAACTCATAAAATGCTCGGCAAACGTGTCTCCTTCGGCGTTGTGCTCGGTTTGTTGCGCATGCGTTTCTTTCTCTGGTTCCTGCTAAGCCGGAAGAGTCTTCTCGATTTGTAATGTAGACTTCTAGGTTTATGTTGGAGACATCAAGGTGTTTTCTTTTTTCTTTCTTCATTGAAAACACGAATTTTGCATGTAGAGAAAATAAACTCTTTGTAGAGACGTATATATCGCTAAATGCGTATCAGAGGTTCTCCCTCTCCCTATTGAGAAAGGAGGGAGAACCTCCGAAACATGTTTAGCCATATACGTCTCTACATAGAGTTTTTTTTCCCTACGTGCAAAATTAGTGTTTTCATTGAAGAAAGAAAAAGAAAACACCTTTATGTCTCCAACATAAACCTAGAAGTCTCCATTACAAATCGAGAAGACTCTTCCGCTTTAGCAGGAACCAGAGAAAGAAACGGAGCTCCGCGAATACCATCACTCTATCTGGTTCCACGCATGCACAACAAAGTGAACACAACACCGAAGGAGACACGTTTGCCGAACACTGTATGGGTCGTGAGTAACGTTACCACTCTTTTTATTACTATTTTTTACTATGTTTTACCATTTCTAAGCAATTTTTCTGCTTCCACTGAAAAAGAGATAATTATTGGCACAAGATAAACCAATAAGTGTTGAAAAATAGAGCTGCGACTGTGCATGGTCACTTAGATCTATAGCGCTGGATGGGAAATCAGCAAGGCGATACATTGTTGCAGTTTTCCAATTAAGAACATTGATGGGCAACATTTGTTTCAAAAGATAAAACATAACATCTGTTCCACAATATCGGCTTGGGAAAACACCAAATGTGACTTCACAACTAAAGGTGCACTTGTTTTCAATACTTTCCTGCAATAACTGAAATAAGTGTCAACCCACAACTAAGGTTGTGGCACTGGATACAAGTTCAAGACACACCATGTTCATATTATGCTAAAGTGTGAATTTGAGCTATATGCTGGTCTCACTAAAGTATGAGATATAACATTAAATTTTGGACACTGCATTTGTGGATAATCTCCAGCACTTGAATTCCGGATTTATGTGTGATATGTGTGAAAGCATGCTCAGTGTGTTGCATTACACAGTGTAATACATCTGAAGAATGGCTTGAACAAGCGATCAGTGGATCGCTTGTTCAAGCTTACCTGTAAAAGTGATAAAACACAGTTAAAAACATTTAATAAAAACATTCCCTATACTTATGCAATAAAGTGAAAAAAACCACAAAATCGGCAAAAAACCCCACATATTTGGTATTGTCGCGTCCGTAACAATCCGTACAATAACTCTAAAACATTATTGGGCCCGCTCGGTGAACGCCGTAAAAACAAAACCCGAAAAACTCGCCAAAAATGTAAATTTTTCATAAAATCTCTTCACAAAAATGTTCTAAAAAGTGATCAAAAAAAGTTATGTGCGCCAAAATGGTATCAATTGAAAAGGACAACTCAACACGTAAATAATAGGCCCTAAACTAGCTCTGTCAACAAAAAAATTTAAAGTTACGTCTCCAAAAAGATGGCGATGCAAAAACAAATGAGATTTCCTCTATATTAGTTTTTTTCCAGTAAAATTGTAAAAATAAATGAAAAACTATATAAATGAGGTATCCCCGTACTCGTAGTGACCTATAGAATAAAGATAATATAGTATTTTTAGTGTACGACCCCCAAAAAAATACAAAAAGAAAGAAAACCAAAATTGACAATTTTCTTTTCACCCATAGATTCAAGAGTTAATAAAATTTCATCAATAAGCTAATGACTCACTAAAATGAAGTATTTGTAAAGTGCATCTCAGGTCGCAAAAAATAAGCCCTTATATGTCCAAATTGCCAAAAAAATAAAGATTGTATAGCCAATAAAAAGTGACAATGCATAATCTGCTCTGATTGGCCGCTTCCCTTCGATGCCCTGGCGTGTGCCCATACAGCAGGTTACCACCACATATGGGGTATTGTTATACGCGGGAGGGATCAAATTTTGTGGAGCGTTTTGGTATTTTATCCACTGAGAATTTGTACATTTTTTGAAAAACACATTAATTTAGCAAAAAAAATGTACTTTCAAAATTGTATGCGATTTTGTTTTAACCCCTGTAAAACAATTAAAGGGTTAACAAACTTCATAAAAGTTGTTTTATGTACATTGAGGGGTGTAGTTTCTATAATGTGGTAATTTATTGGGTTTTACTTTTATTTAGGCCTCTCAAAGTGATTTGAAACCTGAGCAGGTCCCTCAATAGCAGGATTTTGCGGTTTTTATGAAAATGTGAAAAATCGCACCTAACGTTTAAAGGCTCATAACATCCTACAAATATAAGAATATGCATAAAAAAAACATGTCCACATAAAGTAGACATTCGTTGAATGTTAGTTATTACGTTTTTTTGCTGTTATGACTATGTGTGGAAAAAGTAGAACATTTTGAAGTTCGAAAATCGAGAATTTTTCCAAATTTTCACCAAATATCTGATTTTTAAACTAATTACAACAGCTGTGGAGAGGTGATTTGCCTTATTTCATTACTTTTAACATTTGAATTTACAAAACGCATTGTAAACGCAATGTTAACACATGCATTAACGCAGCGTTTATATTGCGTTTTGTAAATAAAAATGTTAACAGTAATGCAATAAGGCAAATCACCTCTCCTAAGCTGTTGTAATTAGTTTCAAAATGCATTAAAAACGCAATTAAACCACTACGTGTGACCTCACCCTTAGAAGTAACCAATAAAAAAAAAAATAATAAATTTCAATTTACACGTTAAAATTGGGTCCATGAAAGAAAAAACTTCCTTTGCACGTGCCCTGGACCAGGTGCAGATTTGCACCTAAAAAGTTGCAAAAGAAAGTCGCAAAAACGAGAAAAGTCACAAAATAAAGACAATTTGCTTAGCTTAAACTGATACATGTGCCCCAAAATCTAACTTCATAACAGATATCAATTCAGCCAGACGAATAGAGCAAATATCGTTTCCTCCAGCGTGCACCACAAGGACCGTAGGACCCGGGGAGGACTTGCTGATAGCTACCACCTCCGGCATGACTTGAAGCCATTTAAGGCCCTTGACATCCCTCCAAGATAAATCCGCAGTGGTAAAGCCCAGATTCAGACCTCCCGGACGGACGGCTGCCAGACGCGCTGCCTAGTATATATAGGAATGGCCGACCAGCCAAACTTTAGGCTGAGGGTAACCTACAAGAGAAAACACATTAGTCCAGAAGCAAGTTGGGACGAACATAACGCCTGAGACAGACTTCCATCTGCCAATGTGCATAATCTCAGCATCCGAAAGCCTGGCGGCGTCTGCCGCCGTCGCAGTGCATGTACAGAAAGAATGGGTAAAAAGGAAACAAAAGGAGAAAAATCCGCTCACTCACGATACTGCAGACAGCCTGTTGGAGTTCACATTCCTCTGTACAGCTCCAGGTGCAAGGAATCAGTCAGTCCTGCCGGCTGACCGGAACAAGTAGAAGGACAGGGAAATATTCCAGCACTCCAAGTCTTCTAAAATCATAGCATTTTATTCGTCATGTTAAAAGCGTGCAGTCATATCTGGTGTGACCACTGATACACGATCATGAACCTATATTCAATTGCATGCAGCGTAGGATCAGATGCCTAAGCAGAGCTAGAAATACCAGACCGTACTTTCATGGTCAGACCGGAAACTAATCCTGTTATTCTCCATTTCCTGGCCCAAAGCTCCACAGCCACTACAATTGGAAAAAGTTCTAGGAGCATCAAGTTCTTTAAAAATCCCCTCTCCAACCACTATGGAGGCTAGCGTTCGGCCGACCATTTTTTGCCAAAAATCACGCCATAGGCAACAGACCCCGTTGCATCCGTATATAGTTGCAAGTCCGCATTGTCAATTTCAGGTTCAAGAAATGCCGACAAACCACTATAATCAGTCAAGAAAGACCTCCAGACCCTCAAGTCATCCTTTAGTACCGACCTCAAACGTATGCACATGTCAACAAAGAAAGACTTGTTAAGTTTGCAGCCTAGCAGATGAAAAGGAGGAGGAGGCGGAAAGCCAACTCAATGTCCGACTTGGCCATAAGGGCTCCGGGGCCAGCTTTATTCACCAAAAAAACTGCCTTGTCAAAAGACGTGTAAGAAGCGGCCACCCCCTCTCGAGGAATACCATCGTTAACAGAATCACCCGCTGGGTATGAAAGAAGGTGTATCAACCAAAACTTACCAGACTTCTTCTTCGGGCCAAACCCAATGGAGATACCCACATATTCTCAAATGGTGGGACAGAAAAGGGGCCTGCCATTCTGCCTAACTCAACCTCCAACAGTTTTTCCGTACCCAGCAACTTGTTATCCCTAACGGAATTTTAAGATTATCTGACAACATCAAACTGTCAAGTGGCACGAAGGGGATGACAAAACCAAAAGTGAAACCATTAAGTAGAACCTTTGCCTCCTGACTCAGATGGTAGCATTCTAGCCACGGCCGCTTCCTATAAACCTGCACTGGAGTCCTTCCCCCTGCCAGCGACAGAGGATTTTCAGGGAGGCTTTTGCCTTTTAAAGCATCAGAGGGCTGAATGTGCCCCGCCACATATGGAGTATTCATGCTTGAATCTGCAGGAAGCAAAGAAGCCACAGTGGCCTTCGTTAAAAAGCAAGCAGGATCTCAGATGTTTGGAAGCTGCCCCGGACTGTGAACCCGAGACGGCTCCCGAAGGAAATCAACTGTATCCATACGTCAGTCGCTTTAGTTGCCCAACCCACCTCCGGTCTGGCTGCTAAACGGCGCCTAAACTCCTCATCATATCTCCAACAGGCCGAACCTCCATGCAACTTCTGCGCAGAATAGATGGTATCCAAATACACAAACATATTCTGTGCGCAATCAGGCTTCTGCTGTGCTATGATACTTGCCATAACCGCAAAGGCCTGGAGCCAGTTACCAAAGGTCCTAGCGACCTTTGCTTTTTTATCATCACCCTTCTCAAACCGCCTCTCCTTATCCACAGTCCATTGATCAGGAGATAATAGCGACCAAATATCAATATACTCAAATTTAACCATTTTGTCCCTGAGGTCAGCTTTATAGGAGCAACACCACAAAAATTTGAGTCCCTAAACAGCATCCCCGCTGAACCTGGAGCCTGCACAGCTGGAGACGATGTCACCCCTGGGAACACCACAGAAGTGCCAGCCTCCATTTTGGCTAAAACTGCCTTAAGGGCACTGACCACATTATCACCTGCACCCAAAGATTTTTTCCATGCGTTATCACAGGATAATTTACCAGCCGAAGAAACTACCTGGGGCATCGCCATCTGAGGAGGAGGTGACAAGGGTGCACTGGGCAGCTGTCTTTGCCCTAGCTTTATTCACCCTGAAAGCAGAAGTGAACTGCCGTCTCCACGGCCGCCTCTCTTGGGAACGGGTGTAACCACCACTGGATGAGGAAGAAGAGCGCCTGGAGTATGTCCAGCCCCAACTGGATCTATTAGAACATCTGCTGTCTCTGCCATGAGAGTCAGCCCCGCGAACCGGTAGTCCGCAGGTTCATCAATATCATCGGTATCGCCCGCCATGGCGGGACAGAAAGGGAAGGGGGGTGAATGTATGTAAAGGGACATGTGTGGTGCTTGGTGCAAGCAGCAGCTGCTGAGCCACCACACCAACATTTGACACAGGAGGGGGGGTGTGTGTGAGTGGTGTCTGTTGTGTTCACTATAGTGCTGCTGGCACCCAACCCAAATCACCTGGCTAAACGGCCAGGCTGCTTGGGTGGTGGGCCAGCAGGGACAGAACCAGGAACTTGCGCTGTGCTCGCAGGCACAGCCAGGTTGTCCAGACGAGGTTGCACAGGAGCAGTCATGCCCCGCATCTACTCCCCGCGTGGGGCTATTACTGCATCTGCATTACTGCTGCAGCCGAAGTGCGGCTCATAGCCTTTGCAGAGCACAGCGCGTGCTCTGCCGGCAGCGGAGCCGAGGCAGGTTTCTGGGACAGAGCCTGTGCTTGGCTCTGGGTCTTTATCAGGGAGGGACTGAGTCTGCATGGCACACGACCACGCTGTGCAAGCAGGTGGGGTGACCTGGGGAGCAGGTGGAGAGGGATACGGCTGGGCCAACAATGGAGTCAGCCAGCCGGAGCCCTCTCTCCTCAGCTTCTCCTCCAACAATGCTAGCAAAGCGGGGTCAACCATTACTTGCTGGTCCAGGGATATCTCTTGATCGTGGAGCAGTCCAAGAGACTAGGCTCCTCCTACACATACCCACTTTGCCTATGTATTGTAGGCACAATAGTTGGAATTTCCACATTTAAAATTGCCTTTAAGAACACATTTATAAAGCCAGATCTGTTCTGGTGTAGAAAACCTGCTACATATGAGTAAACTTTTTAAAGTGGTACTATGTCTAAAAGATATTATGGGTCTGGATGAGGTAACATCTTGCAATTGGGGATCTTCCTTTAATTTTTTTCAATTACTCTGAATGACCGAACAAATGGCTTTTTCATGTTGAGTGTACCCAAAAGAGAACTTAAATCTGTTCCCTGTCATTTTCGACCCAATTTTCTTAACACATTTTTTCTGTGTATGGCAAGTTTTTTCCCATTCTTGTTCAATTAACGCTATGGGATATTGGGGCACATTTACTTACCTGTCCAGAGGAGTTCACTGAAAGTGCATTGTCCGATGATAATGCACTGTGCCACGCTTCACTAAGATGCATAATATCATGCATGTGTTGCTTCCCTGCTCAGGTCCGCCCGAGTTCACCATCTTCTTCCCGGTGCATGTAAGTGCTTGATCTTGTCACATAATTTGAAACTTAAATCCCGAGCTCAGTCTGAATTAGTTGGATCATCTGACGGCACACCCCCCGATTTCTTTTGCATGAAAGCCAGCGCAGCTGCGCCAAAATCCGATCGCGTACGACACAATCCCCTGTTAAATACTTGTCACAGCCATGCAAAACCCAAAAAAGTAGGAAAATCTGACAAAAGTGCAGCCGCAGACCTTTAGTAAATAAGCCCCATTTTCTTTCTCATAACCTAGATTTTAATTCTTCAGACTGAATTCTAAAAACCGCATTGACAGTGTTGAGTCTTTTTAACCACAAAATCTGGCTACATGGTGGACTTCTTTTGGGTATTGATAGTGAAAACTCTTATAGTGACATCCAAAAAAGGACATGTTCATGTGGTTATTTGAATTCAGAAAATGGAGGAATTCTTAGACTTTATGTTCAGACCTAGCCAACACAATGAAGATATTGTCCACATATCTTAAATACAATTTTATATGACTAGCAAAATGGATGTTCAAGGAAAATACATATTTGCCTTCGAAACAGGCCAAAAATATGTTGCAGGCAACCGGGGTACCCATGGCAGTTCTCGCACCTTAGACATACCATTTATCATCAAACAAAAAAGCCTTTTTTTGGCGTTGCTGCATAAGGACAATTTATATCATCTTTGGGATTGCGCTGGCACACTGGCAATTACATACAGCCTGGTCCCTGCTGCGTCTGCCCGACATGTAGATCGCTCCATGCCAGGCAGTATAACTCCTTAACTGCAGTGATTGAGTACAAATGCGGCAGCTCTCTAGAACCCCCACAGCATGATCGCAGGCTGCCGAGGGGTTGCTATGGCAGCCGGAGGTCTGACAAAGACCTCCGTGTTTGCCATGTACGGTGGCCTATGAAATCCAGTTCAAGACTGGGTCTCATAGGCAAAATGTCATTAAATCACTGACAGATACAGTACATTGCAGTACAGAAGTCCCTAGTCTAAGTCCCCTAGTGGGACAGTAAAAAAAAAGTTAAAGAAAGAAAAATGTAAATACATAAATAAAATTAAAAAAAAGCCTCACATTTCCCTATATATACTTATTGTGGGGGTTTTGCTTTGTCATAAAGGTCACCAAAACAGTAATGTCCAATAATGGAAGGTTTATTTAAACAAAGTCACTAATGAAAATAAACAGCTTTCTTCAGCAGGTGCAAAATGAAGGCATATCACAAAGTTGACTTTTCTTCAGGCAAAAATGCTTTAACATAAGACAGGTTATCCTCACCATACAGCCTATAAAGTTATAGCAGAGTCCTCCAGCGTCGCTGACCCAGTCTTGAGACAACAGCAGGCACAAGACACCAGACCAACACTTCAGGCTTGGAGCCACACAATCTCAGCCCTGCTAAACCTCCTGGCTAATAAATGCAAGGCAACACCTGGCCTGGATACATGGGAGCAGTCAACCCACCCAGCTCTCAGACTACTCCAGTAAAAGCCATCCCGGATCACCTGCAGCAAACAGCTATACTACTTTTAAATAAGGGTCAGAAACCTAAGGTTACTGACAAAGATTAGTGGCTTACTTCACTGAGGCTAGGCACCTCGGTGACATGTATCGGCCCTCAACTACGATACTACGATTGTGCCTTGTCTCATTATATATAAAATAAAATCATTAAAATAACCCCCTAAACACAAAATTGGCATTGTCTAGTCCGTAGCGACCTTGGCCAAGCATCTATTACATTATTATACCCGTATTGTTAGGTGTATAAAAAATAAAAAAATTTAAAAAATGCAATTATAGTTCTTCCTACCTCCCAAAAATATGTAATAGAAAGGTATAAAAAAGTCATATGTACCTTCATAATATTACCAAACTAACCGTTACCTTTTCCCACAAAAAAACAAGCCCTAATAACCCTCATTTGATTGAGTAATTAAAAAAGTTATTGTTCTCAGAATATGGCGACACTAAATGCGGTTTCCATAAAAAGGAGTTTTTATACATTATTTTATATAGTAAAATATAAGAAAACCTGTACATGTTTGATATCTCCTTAACCGTACTAACCTATAGAATAGTTATATCATGTGTATTATACTGTGCGGTGAACTGAGTAAACGTTTAAATTAAAACACTATTTATAAGATCATTTCTAAAAAGACTATAACCATCTATAGCAACAGCCCAGTCATTGCTATATTCCAGCCATGTTTCACTGTTTCCCACTATGTCATATTTGCCCTCAAACCAGATCCACCGTTTTGTCTGTGAGGCTTCTGGAATTAGTTTACATAGACTTTATACATTTTCCTTATCCCTATTCCTTTAGACATTGTTCACCAATATTAAACTAGCACCCCCTTCCTCCCCCATATACCAGGATCTTCCACCTTTGGTCCATGACTTCTGTATCATCACCAGCCACGCATTCAGTCAACCTGATCCGTAACAGGCAGAATCTGAGCACCTGCAAAACAACACCACTGTTTGGTATGCCTGATTGTTGTGACAGATTGCCCTGTCTGTTCCAATACGAATTAAATCTTTCACTACCAGCAGTTGTCTAATATTTTTTGTTCTGCCATTTCCCTTCTTACTGGAACAGACAGTACAGGGATTACAAGGAAAAATAAACATTTAGCAAAGTATGAATTTACAAAAATACCGTATATACTCGAGTATAAGCCAAACAAAAATGTGCAGAAAATCCCTAACTCGGCTTATACTCAAGTCAAGATAAAAACTAAAAGTGTACTCACCTTCCGACAAAAATCTGGCTACAAAACTCTCTCTCAGGCTCTAGCCACTTCCTTGCAAGGTAAATGATGTTATACATTTATGACCTCTCAGGCAGATGTTCAGCAAAAGTCTATGCATGCCAATTCAAATTAACACCCAGTCGACTCAGAATCTAACCCTTCAGCTTGGAGTAATCCTTGGCATCCTGTTCACTCAGGTCTTTATATGCCTTCTGCGTGTCAGGGTACGGGGTCAGTGGACCCCCTGGACAACCATGGGAGATGATATTAGCCGACACCCAGGACCGGAATCTAAGTGGCACCTGGTTTTCAGGTGCAACCAGGTCATTCCACAGGTGCGACTAGCCCGCGGTGGCAGCCGAGATCGTGGTACAGAATCATATGTTAATATTTCTTCAATTGGATGTTATTAAAAAAAATGTTCCTGTGTGAAGATAATTTCTCATAAATGTGGTCATGTTGTCCCTTAGAAACGAGATATCTTCCTCGGATACGACCACCTCAGACTCTGGCAGCAGTGGCCAGACATGCGCTATAGAGTCCTGCCGGACCACCAGGATTCAGCAATCATTACCACAGGACTGCTGTGGGTCATGCAGTAACTCCTGGACATTTCATATACAAAAACAATTGGTTTCTTTGGGCAATCCCTCCAGCAGAGGTGGCCGTATCCGAGGAAGCTATCTCGTTTCTAAGGGACCATATGGCTACATTTATGAGAAATTATCTTCACACAGGAACAATTTTTTTAATAAGATCTAATTGAAGAAATGTTTACATATGGCAGATTAATGAAACTGAATGCGAGTGCCCAGACGAGAATACCCCTTTAAGGTTTGGTTCTGGATACTCTTAACATATAATGGTATAATAAGGCCTACCTATGATTACATATGTACATCTGATCTCTTACCTATTGCATTTTTTTTACATTTTATAACAGCATTCCTCAATCAAAGTTTATTTTTAATTTGCCATTTTCATTTTTTTCTATTTACTCACATTTTAGGTAGTGGGGTGCTTGCAGTTTTGCTGATATCTATATTTTTGGATAATATCAGTCTCAAAAGTGAAAATAAAGAAAAAGACATAGAGGACATTAAAGATGAACCAATTTGGCTGAAAATATTAGAAACTCTCAGACATCTCAAAGATATACGCCAGTGTCTTCTCATACCTATTACTATGTGGAGTGGCTTTGAGCAAGGATTCTTGGCTGGGGATTATACAAAGGTACAGTATCTCTCTTTTATTGTACATTAAAATGCATGCAAGCTGTTCTCAAAGAGCTTTTCCTATAGGAAAAGTAAGGTAGGGAATCCTACTCCGGTATTCACTACACTGTGGTGAGAAAGGGGTATACGTAACATTGGCTTCGAGAAGGTGCCTATGTTTACCTATATATCTTACAGCTCTTTGTCCACTATGGCCATTACCAATTCCTGACCTCTATTAATTCCTGCCTATTTTATCATGTAAAAGGTGGTCCACCTGCCCTGACTTCTGCCTATTATGTATTTTATGAAAATACTTACCTTTGCCTGTGTTCTAATTATATTTTATCTTCTTGTTGCCACATACTAGCGTCTCTTGATCCATCTGTTTCATCCAAGATCAAGATTATTCCTAAAGTAGAGTTTAGTTGCTAATGCAGTGAATTTTCCATTATACTTTCTGCATCAATTGTCCACTGTTTTCTAGATCTCTGCTTACTTTTATTCAACAAGTAGCTCTATTGTTTACTTTTTGTTAATAAAAATTGGTCCATGGTCATGTGATGTCACACATCTGCACTGTTCGTCAAAACACACAGCTCTGATTACTCTCTGTGATCATCTCTATGAAGTGCAATTTGTTAAACCTTCACACAGCACTTTATATGTAGAAATAAAAAAATGTATAGATTTTTGAAGGTGGGGAATGAAAACTCAAAAAAGTTAAAGGTCCTGGCCGTTTATGGGTTATATATGTATTATATTATGTATATATATATATATATATATATATATATATATATATATATATATATACATATATATATATACATATACAGTATATATGGCTTGACACAAATAATCCAATAAATCTCACAAAAAGTCTTGTGTCATTTAGCAAAAAAGATTCATCTTTATTAATATATATATATATATATGCTCACCGGCCAATTTATTGGGTACACCATGCTAGTAACGGGTTGGACCCCCTTTTGCCTTCGGAACTGCCTCAATTCTTCGTGGCATAGATTCAACAAGGTGCTGGAAGCATTCCTCAGAGATTTTGGTCCATTGTGACATTATGGCATCACACAGTTGCCGCAGATTTGTCTACTGCACATCCATGATGTGAATCTCCCGTTCCACCACATCCCAAAGATGCTCTATTGGATTGAGATCTGGTGACTGTGCAGGCCATTTGAGTACAGTGAACTCATTGTCATGTTCAAGAAACCAGTCTGAGATGATTCCAGCTTTATGACATGGCGCATTATCCTGCTGAAAGTAGCCATCAGATGTTGGGTACATTGTGGTCATAAAGGGATGGACATGGTCAGCAACAAAACTCAGGTAGGCTGTGGCATTGCAACGATGCTCAATTGGTACCAAGAGGCCCAAAGAGTGCCAAGAAAATATTCCCCACACCATGACACCACCACCACCAGCCTGAACCGTTGATACAAGGCAGGATGGATCCATGCTTTCATGTTGTTGACGCCAAATTCTGACCCTACCATCCGAATGTCGCAGCAGAAATCGAGACTTATCAGACCAGGCAACGTTTTTCCAATCTTCTACTGTCCAATTTCGATGAGCTGTGCATTCAGAGATGCTCTTCTGCCTACCTTGGTTGTAACGGGTGGCGATTTGAGTCACTGTTGCCTTTCTATCAGCTCGAACCAGTCTGCCCATTCCTCCTCTGACCTCTGGCATCAACAAGGCATTTCCGCCCACAGAACTGCCGCTCACTGGATGTTTTTTCTTTTTCGGACCATTCTCTGTAAACCCTAGAGATGGTTGTGTGTGAAAATCCCAGTAGATCAGCAGTTTCTGAAATACTCAGACCAGCCCTTCTGGCACCAACAACCATGCCACGTTCAAAGGCACTCAAATCACCTTTCTTCCCCATACTGATGCTCGGTTTGAACTGCAGGAGATTGTCTTGACCATGTCTACATGCCTAAATGCACTGAGTTGCCGCCATGTGATTGGCTGATTAAAAATTAAGTGATAACGAGCAGTTGGACAGGTGTACCTAATAAAGTAGCCGGTGAGTGTATATATATATATATATATATATATATATATATATATATATATATATACATGAAAGACAATAAATATAAAAACACTTAAGCAGGGTAACAAATATCTATCAAATATCTACAGACATAAATACATAGCTGTGGAAAAATGACAGTACTAAAAGTGAGAATTAGTAAATAACCTGCAATACGGAAATATAAAAATATAGGACCAAATTATTCCTAGAAATCACTAGCGCGGGACAACTGTCTAAACAAACCAAATCTGACTACGAAAGACAATCATACAAAAGTAAGGGAAACACAACTCGTATACCAGAAGGCCAGCTGGCAAGACAGTGAGAAGCCACAAGAGCCACTACACATGGTAACACATGTGGGGCATCCACAGTCCTATTTTGTTCTCACTGTCTTGCCATCCTGGATTCTGGTATGCTGGTTTATTTGTGTATGAGTGTTTTTAGGGATTTAGAGTTGGAGCCACCTACAGATTGCTCTTGGCTACGTGTTACTCTTTTTAATTGCTTTTATCTTTATTGTCTTGGTGTTTGTGACTAACCCCACTTTACACTAAATTCTACTTTCTTATCCCTGGTGCACTCCAATTCTCAATGCCTCCACCTATTCTTATATTATTAAAAAATAATAATAATTCAGATAGACATCTGTCTACAGAAATCCCTAAACAATTTGGAAACCAAGATTACAGAATACATGATTACCTACAAGGTTACTTGACAATTGATTTTGGTAATGCTAGCTCTTTGGGCACTTAAAGTGTAGCCATCATTTCAAAAGACTTTTGATATGTTGGTGGGCAGGTAATTTTAAGCACTTTTGCAATTGGATTAGTTACCCGAATCTTGCTCCTTCCTCTTGTATTCTGCAGATTTCCCCTAGATGGCAGTGACTGCTCAGATAGCCGTTACTATGGACATTCCGTCTTCATAAAGAAGACTTTGGAACAGGAGACACGCCCCCATCCCCCTCCCTGCTCACAGCTGATTACCTCATATCTCAGTGCTGCAGCAGTCATGTGTGACTACTCCAGCACTGTCATATGCAGGGAGAAGCCATCACTAATGTAATAACCAAACAACTAAACTTATCTCTCCTCAGCTTTCCCTACACCTGTATACTGAATAAAGAAATAATCCACAAAGACAGAAAATACTTTGAGGAATGATTCACAGGGACACCTGGAGCAGAATTATGTTTTTTTTTTTGCTCAGAATGACGGTTACACTTTAAGTTCTTTAAGACGGCAAGCAGAGACTTATAACGTTTTAAAGGTTTAATACACTATTGTGCAGTGCATACATATACAATTATCAAATTAAAAAAATTGTTACAAGGAATATACACACAATACATAAACACTTCTAAAATAAAGATCTTACTACTAGAATAGCAGACTTATCTGGGCCAGGAGTTTCGGCAGAAGAATTTTTGCCCAGCCTGTCCAGTGAATGGCGCCCCCAAAGACTGACAATGGCCATTTGTATAGCCTCATAATTTACAAAAGATAGATTTTTCTCCCACCCCTAAGCTTGTGATCTCACTGAGAGAGGGAAGTTCATATGCTGACATATAATAATACCCCTCAGTGAGGTGCATTTTTAGGTTACTTGTTATAAAATTTCATAACTTTTGATAGGAGAATGGAATAATTGTGCAATTGTCTCCAATCAACTTCGAACATCTTTATCTTTCACCCCACTTCAGACAAGAGGGGTTTATGTCCAGGAATAGAGATGTTACTGGGGTCATACAACTACAAATTATGTGCAAGTTTCCTTTCGGGTCTTGGTTTCTTCATTTTAATTTAGGTGGGACCCCCCTTCCCACACACACACATACTTCTCAGTATCTCCCCTTTATCCTTGCTACGTTATACTTGTCTGTGCTATACACTGCCTTAAGAGTGTTCAGTGTCTCGTGTGAAGACAATATTTGATGTTTTGTACATTTATTACTTAACTTAAGTACTTAATCTCTTCATTTCAGTCATATGTTACCTGCTCTCTTGGGATACATTATGTTGGATATGTGATGATTTGCTTTGCAGCCACTAATGCCCTCTGTTCCCTGTTATTTGGAAAACTTTCTCAGTATACTGGAAGAATATTTCTCTTTTGTTTCGGTAAGAAAATGGTAAACTAAAGTAAATAATCATGAATATTTGGTGTTTGCAGATCTATTTTTGAAACATACTACTATTACTTACTGATATATTATTTAATAGGTTAAGACCCTTGCTCATAATGTCTCACAATGACAAACAGCAGTAGAAACCAGTCATATATCATCTTGACTGTCAATCATCGTGTCAATCATCGGACCACTGAAGAGCAAAGGGCTAATTATTCCCTCAGCAAACTCTTCTGTTTGCAAGAGGCGTCAGTTGCTGGAGATCTCTTTTAGGGATAGGCTGTGGTAATATATGCTCCCTCACACCCTTGTATGATTGCAGCAGAACTTCTCTTATAGATCTCATAGAAAAAATAGGTACCGTATAAGCAAAAGTGTAGTTTAAGAAGGCAAATGATTTATATCATATTTGTAGAAGACAAACAACTCTTTTTTTTTTAATTTAGAGACACCTCCAATCCTTTATTAATTACATTGTGTCACAGTACAAAAACATAAGCTATGTACTGTAGTAATTTACTCTACCTTATCCCGTTAATAACCAGGTTCATTTCTGCTTTGAAGACGAAGCCCTTTTTTTCCAAATGGCATATGTCAATTTATGCTGCAATAACTGTTTGAACTCAAGTGATTTTGAGAGTGTTTTTTGTGACACATCAGGGAGATGTATCAATCTGTCTATGCCAGAATACTTGAGTAATGTGTACCTTAAATCCCCTGTACCACATTTTTTGACTGTTTTAAACCATTTTTAGGCAGTTTTTAGACTTGTCTGAGAAGAGGTGTGTCCTCAGTAAAAGGGGAAATCTCCCACACACCTGCAAATTCAGTACGTGCACCAGTAAGTTCAATATTGTGGCACAGAAAACTAAACTAACTAATAGGAGGTGCAAACTACAACTCACCAGTCTTATACTGCACCAGATTAATCATCCAGCATCAGACATGGGGGGCAGAGCCAAGCTTTGGAACGAGATGGCCGCATAAGCTGCAACCTTCTCCAAAGTAACTCCTATACCTCCAGCTACAACAGCTTATATATGTCACACTGTCACAATCTCGGGGAATAGTCCCTTGGGACTTAAGTCTTGTGGACTCCCTGGGCCACCACGGGATATAAAGATGCCAGCCGCAATCCGGGAGCGGAGTCTAAGTGGACTCCTGGTGGGGAGTCACCAGGTCACTCCACAGGTGCGACTAGCCCACAGTGGCAGCCAAGGTAGGGACACAGGGCAGGCAGGACCACGGGAAGGCAGGACCACGGGAAAGCAGGACCACAGGAAGGCAGGACCACGGGAAGGCAGGACCATGGGATGGCAGGACCTCGGAAGGATGGCTGGCAGGACCTTGGAAGACCACTAGCCCCACACCGGTACACGGCTGCCCCCGCAATCCGAGACATGGATCGCGGGGTCAACTGTGACAGTATAACAGCACTATGGTGAAATATGGGAAGCAAGATCCCCCAGACTGCTGGAAACGCCCCTGGAAACGCTAAACAGCAGCAAGATACATGCAAAAATGGACCCTTAACAACACACTATTAGAAGAGAAAGACATCTGCGAATTCTTAGAAAATCATGTCAAGGAACAGTATGAACTTAAAGCATTGGGGGAATGTCGACATCCTTTCTATGGGATGCGCACAAAATCATTGTAAGGGGGGAATTTATCTCCCTGGAGGCCTATTTACACAAAAGACCGAAGTGTCTACTAAACTCGATGTTAGGACAGATATCTAAACTAGAATATAAACACAAAGGGGCATATTCGTGCGCCAGCGTATGATAGCCCTGCCGCTGCATGCTCGCAGCGGGATACATCAAGAGGCTTCCGCCTCTTGATGTATTGGGGCAGGCAGCTGCGCAGCATTTATCCTACACCAGGTATGGCCTGGCGTAGAAAAATACGCAGATGGTGGCTTTTCGCCGGCGTGGGGACAGTAATGACTGCACCAGCCCACTCCAGTCCGGCCGCGCCCTCCGCTCTGCTGGCTGCGCCCTCTCTTCACGCCCCTTCACGCCCCACTGGCGTGAACGTGGCGGATCGGCAAAATAATTGCAAAAGCTAGCAATAAGCTAGCATTTGCGATTATTTCAGGGCCTCTGCGCCACTGGCGTGGTGCAGAGGTCCTGATAAATATGCCTCAAAAAGTCTAAAGCTCTAGAGACATTGCAGGAACTCACCAACCTTAGAAATGAAGTAAAAAACTTGCTTAATATCAGATCAGCCAAACTAACTCTGATATCTAAAGGCAAGTTTTATGCACATTGAGTTAGAGGGAATAGATGAGTGTCAGCACTAGTGAAGAAGCAGAAGGAAAAATGCTTCATTAGTTAAATAACAACCCCTGGGGGAAAACTCAGTAAGTTAATAACACCGACAATTTAGCGGAAACATTCAGAAAATTCTATTCAGATCTTTATAAACTCTCCACAAAGGACTTCTACATTAACCAGCACATAGGCGCATTCTTAGATCCACTGAACCTCCCCAAACTGTCACCAGAAGACAAAGCTACACTAACTAAAACATTTTAGAGAGAAGAAATTGAATTGATACTGCCCAGAACCAGATGGCTTGCCAATCAACTATTATAGGAAATGCAAAACATTCTTAACTCCATATTTCACAGAAGTTTGTAATAAACTCCTCCAAGGGGAAACACTACCAAAACAAGCCTTAGAGGGTCTTATCTCCATAATACCAAAAGAAGGGAAAAACCCATCTCTCTGTAGTAGCTACAGACCGATTTTACTGCTAAACACAGACTTCAAGTGGTGGGCAAAAGCTTTAGCAGAGAGACTGAGTAAATACCTCCCCAAGCTTATCTTGACAGAACAAACTGGGTTTGTGAGAGGAAGACAATGGGAAGGACAACATGAGCAGAGTATATAAAAGTAAATTTGTCTTTCTTGGCTCTGATGCTGAGAACTCATTTGATAGAGTTAGTTGTTCGTTCGTGGTCAAAACATTAGGAGAAAATATTACACAGAATAAGTCTCTCCCACCCCCTCCTTAATGCATAACCAGATAAAGATGATAAAGAATTCTTAAACTCTCTACGTCAACTCCAAAAACATGACATGCAAACAAGGCCTCTTCCACATCCCCCCTATCCACGGGCCACTCCTACCACCATCTCTCCTTACCCGGTTACCCTAATGTTTGTCTATGTGGTGTCTATGTGTTAAATGCTAGTTCCAGGTTTCACTATTAAATGCCCTAACTTCCCCAAGGCTATCTACTATTAAAGGACTACTACCTAAAGTGAATAATTGTATTGGGCTGCATATGAAATGTATCGTATATCACTCGGAGGAAAACCATAGTTCATTGTATGTTGTTATTGTGCTTTATTGTAAAATCAATAAAAACATTTTGAACACAGGATCAGACACAATGATTAATCTCATGCAGCAGAGAACTGTTAAGTTCTATTTTTCTCTAGTCTAAAGGCCAACACATTATTACACCACCGCCATTGTACTTCATGTTTCATGTGTTTTTTTATGAAAAAGTGGCATATAGGAAGGCAAAAGCAAAGTAAAAAAAAGTGCTCACAGAGTAGTGTTATATTCGAAAACAATGTTTTGAGTGATCAAAGGAATTGGAAAGAGGCTCACCGGATCTGGTTGTGCTAGTATTTCGCCTTCTTATGGTACCATAAGGTGCTGCCTCTGGACTGAATCTTTTTATAGCGGTTTATAGCAGTACACAGTCGCCACACTTATCTGAATCAGACTTGAAGGGATAAAGAGGTTTGTCATTTTGGCACACACAGGTATTCAGGATACAACGGGAGTTAAGTATTAAGAAACAATTTATTGATATCTCAACAATACAAAGCATAGTATGTAATGTTTGATTTGTGGAAAAAAGAACCGCAGAGCTGATGCCGGTTCAGCTGTGCGGTTAAACACCCGCAATCCCCCAAAAAATGCTATAAAAGTGAAAAAAAACATATGTACTCCAGCATGATACTGTTGCAAAGTATCATATGTCCCACAAAAAACAAGCCATTAACCAACTCCATAACCAGAAAAGTAAAAATGTTATGCCACTTGGAAGACGCAGATGCAAAAATGATAGATTTTTTCCCCACATTAGGGTTTTATTTGGCAAATTAAGTAAAACATATGAAAAAATATTCAATTATGGTATCCCTGTAATCGTACTGACCCATAAAATAAAGATAACATAATTATTAGGCTATACAGTAATCACCAAAAAAAAGGAAAAATTCCAGTACAGAATTGATGCTTTTCTACTCCTGCCTAAAGGTCCTAAATTTTTAACAATAGAGAATACCAACCCAAAAATGGTAACACTGGAAAAAGCAAAAAAAAATGTCATCACATGGCCCCAATAAAGGAAAAGCTAAAATTTTATAGCCTGCAAAAGGGGCCAATGAGGAAATCGTGGCAGCTGCAGGTCCCTCCTTCCATTCTGCATCTCGCTGTGCACCCATAAAGCATGTAAGGCCACATGTGGGGGGTCACTGTACCCGGGAGAAATTGAATTACATATTGTAAAGTGGGTTTAGTTTTTTAATATTTTCAAAATGTGTAAATTTTAGGGCTAAATGAATGTATAACTGACTAAATTTGACCTCCATTTTGATTTAATTACTATGAAGATCTGAAGGGGTTAACAATCTTCTTAAAAGCTGTTTCTGATTGTCACGCACTGGGGTGCGGGAAGAGTCTCTGGGGCTAAAGTCTGTGGACTCACTGGACCACCGCGGGGGGGGAATACTAGCCGCAACCCGGGAGCGGAGTCTAAGTAGACTCCTGGCCTTCGCCACAGCCCGCCGCCAAGCGGGATGGTCTTTCTGCATGGGGGGAGCCACCAGGTCGCTCCATGGGTGCGACTAGGCCCGCGGTGGCATCCAAGGTAGGGACCATGAGAAGGCAGGACCTCGGAAAGGCAGGACCTCGGGAAGGCAGAACCTCAGGATGGCAGGACCTCAGGATGGCAGGACCTCGGAAGGACGGCTGGCAGGACCTCGAGAAGACCACTGGGATACCGGACCGCCACAGGATTACAGGACCACCACAGGATTACAGGACCACCACAGGACTACAGGACCGAAACACGGGAACACCACAGGAACAAGGGAACATCACAGGAACATGGAGGCGTCTGGAAACGCTCAGGAATCACGGAGGCATCTGGAAACGCTCAGGAGGATTTCTCTTCAGCAGAATGACCTGAAGAACTGGCCAGGGATGCTGGAAGCCGCTAGGCTATAAAGCAGGGCAGGGAATGCCAGCGCCAATTAGGAGGATGTTCTTGAAGGGTCAGGGGCGCGCGCCCTAGTGCACAGGGACGCATGCGGCCTAGTCCGACAGCAGGAGCACCACCAGAGGGGACCGGAGCCAGGAACCGGGAGATGTGAGTATCGACCTGGGGGAGCGGGGACAGCAGCAGAACACAGCGGAGCACGGGTGCACCAGCAACATTGATCGTTGGGGCACCTGTGCCAAAGGTCCACACCGGGGCCGTGCGGTGATCCGAGACATGCATTGCAGGGTCACCTGTGACCCTAATAGTTTGAGGGGTGCAGGTTTGAAAATGGGTTGATTATGTGATGTGATTTTTATATGTAACAGAACGGTGAAGGGGCGCACAGTGAAGTAACGTATTAAGATCCAAAGTGGGTGCAGGCTCAAAGGGATCTGACTCACGTCCCAGGGATTCCAAATGAAGAAAAGCAGATGACCAGCAATCCATGAAGATGAGTAGTGGGATATGCAACATTTCAGCTAACTCAATGTAGCCATTTTCAAGCAATGTGAACAGTGTTACAGGGAGGGCTTAAATCCTCCGCAGGATGTGACATCATACATAGTAATCAATCAGTGTACAAAGAGTTACTTAGTCTCTTAACAGAATATGGAGTGTACCAATGAATACATATTAATCAGTTTTCCGATAATGAACAAGTGAAAAACAATATGTGTAAATACAGAGGTGAATTCACAGACAACCACCGCAGCACGCCCGTTTGTAAACATATCAATAGCGCATGTCAGGCGGTTGCATAGCAACCAAGCACACTAAACACACCAGGAGGGGACTTACTCCGTGGCAGAGATAGGCTTCCCAGTCACACACTTTTATTTTACGGGTTTTTATGGACCCGGTGATACTATATATGTAGGGTTTGTGTTATGATTTTGTTGCGATCTGGTCATGGCACAGAACACTGAGCCACAGGACTGCGCGATCTCAGTGTGGGTACTGACACGTCAGGTGTCACTGTAAGTCTAGTGAGAGTAATACTCGTGTGTTGGCGGCCATCTTTGATTGTGGAAAGTCGTTCTCATAGTCAGTACAAGGATGAATGGAGCTAGGGAGATACCAACAAAGTATCACGATACAGTTCATATTTTGGTCAACATGGGGTGGTACAGGACTCCCAGGTTGGTCAGTCCAGAAATGGTAAGTGCACAGCTAATTTTCACTCGGAGACCCGATTGTGTTGCCATGGATACCAAACAGAGTCTGGTCAACCTTGTACGACCATAGGTACTGGTACCACTGCACAAGGTACTTCCAGGGTCAATGTCCATCTAAAAAAAGGGTTCATCAGCAAAACAAGACTTAAAGACATGGCTGAAGGGTAAGTAAAAAAATGAAATTAAAATAAAGTCCAACGTTGATTGCAGATCGATGTGGATTACTGGGAGTTTGTTGGTGGTTGCCTCTCAGTGAAGTGAGGAAAGTTATCTAAATATAAAAAAAGAAATAACACAATCAGTAATAGATACATGATCCTGTAGGATGAATAGACAAACCTCCTAACATAGATAAATGTGTAGTGCATATATTTCGGTTGGGAAACTAGGACATGCTTAGTTCAGGGTGTTAAGGTTAAATTCTACATTGAGACCGATTGGTTGTAGTGAATTCAATCTGTGAATCCATTCGGTTTAACGTCTTTAAAGGACCTTCTGTCTGTCAATCACCTCCTCTACTCAGAGGTGGAACATAATCTGTAATGCAGAACCTGAGGTGGAATAATTTATGGCCAAATTCAGAGAAGTGTCTTGGAACCGGTCAAGCTTAGACGTGTTAATGGATGACCGATGGTTGTGTAGTCTTAATCTGCATTCATTGGTTGTCTCCCCCACATAAATTTTGGGGCAAGGACATGTCAACACATAGATGACGTGGTCGGACCTGCAGGTCATATGGTGCTTAATCGGGTACTTAATGTTGGTCATTGATTTAGTGAATATGTCACCTATCAGCATGCAGTTTTCGCAGCTCATGCACGGTTTACAACCCGGTTTCAATATCGCGGAAAGATTCTATTTTTTTGGCAGTGGGACCAATGTCACTCGTCACCAGATGGTCCTTCAAATTTCTGCGTCGGTTGTAAGAAAACAAGGCAAAGGACTTAAACTCTTTAATGTTGTCACGATAATGTGTAATGATTGTCCAGTGTTTGCGTATCACTATAGAGATAAATTGGCTATGTGCTCCATATGTGGATACAAAGGGGACCCTATTTGGTTTATTCCTACCCATTTCATTAGATTACAGTAATGTCTGTTTATTGAGATTTCTAACTTTATCCCTATATCTAGCAACTAGTTGAGTGGGGTAACCCCTGGATATGAATTTGCTGACATCTCTATTAATCTTATGTCAACCTGTATTGGGTCATCAACAATTCTCCGGACCCTAATCATTTGAATGTAGGGGAGAAAATCCACTGTTCTTTTAGGATGTGCACTGTCATATCTAAGGAGGTTATTATGGTTGGTAGGTTTAATGTACAGGTCAGTCTTGAGTCTGTTTGCATCAATGTACACACTGGTGTCCAGAAATTGAATGGCAGTTGTAGAAAATGACTTCGTAAATTTAATGTCAGGGTCCATTGAGTTCAGAGATTTAAAAAAGGCAATAAAATTGCCCACGCTTTCAGTACAGATTAAGAAGATGTCATCAATATAACGCCACCACTTCAGTACATGTACATAAAATGGTGACGAATATATTGATGACTCCTCCAACTCTGCCAATGAGATATGTGCATATGTGGGGGGGCCATATTGGCCCCCATCATAGTCCCACGTAATTTTAGAAAATAATCGTCGCCAAATAAAAAGTAGTTACATGTGAGTATAATGTCCAACAGGTCTAGGACAAACCCCTGACTGGTGTTAGATAGATCAGTGGTGCTCAGAGCTTTCTTAATGCAGGAGTGGCCTCCTTCATGGTTAATGCTGGTGTAAAGACTTGTTACATCAAATGATGCATGAAGAGCATTCGGGATGACCTCTACATCCCTTATTTTAATAAGGAAATCAGACGTGTCCCGAATGTAGGATTTGACAGATACAGCTAACCGACATAGGATTGTATCCACAAATATTGCTGCAGGAGATAATACCGAATTTCTCCCCAAAACAATTGGTCTTCCAGGTGGAGCACTTAAGCTCTTGTGGATCTTCGGTAGACAGTACAGTACCAGAGAGACTAGTTTCTCGGGAATCAAAAACATGTGAGTGGCGTTGTTTATGACATCAATGGCTTAGGCACCATCCACTAGTAATCTAAGTCTTTTCAGGACCCAAGGTAGAGGATTCTCAGACAGCTTGTAGTATACCTCTTTGTCTGAATTTCCTGTATTTATTTATCCTGGTCCATAACAATGGCTCTTCCCTTGTCGGCGGTTTTTATAACCAATTTGTCATTATGTAACAGTTCAGTAAGGGCTCATCTAGCAGCCCAAGGTAGGTTGTTACGTAACCTGGGCTGGCTGTCTTGTACCCATCTGTTTTGTAGTGCTAAAACATTCTGTTTCACCAATGATACAAATGTTTCTACTTCACAGGAGTTGACAAATGGCATGATATAACTCTTGTCGAAAAAATCCAACTCTTTGAGACATAATTCTGGTAAATTGTCATGTACAACAGTAGAGCTAGAGGGGACTTGTTGGGAAAACCACACCTTAACTGATCTAAAAAACCGGGCCAGTTCAGCCTCAAATTTTAGCCAATCTACCTTTTCAGTAGGACAAAAAGATAGTTCCTTACTTAATAGATCCAATTGTGTATGAGATAACGAAATGTAAAAGTCATTTGCAGTTAAACAGACTACATACAGTCATTCTGGAAGACGGTCAGGGACCATATAGCTTCACACTGGCCACACTGGTGGAAAATGGGGAAATACAGGGGGATGTGAGGGCAGAAATACACGCCTTTCTATTGGTAGCCAAACACAGCATAATGAGGCATTGGATATATTCTATGACCCTTACCATGTCATAAGTGACTACACAGATGAGGTATTTAACCCCTTAATGACCGCCGTATCGGGCTTCTACAGCTGTCATTGAGGGTACTTCTCCTGACGCGCAGCCATAGAAGAAGATTTCGGGACATCGGGTCCTGTGATGTCACAGCCCAGACCCTGCACTAACACCCGGGATTAGAAAAACTCAGATCCTGGGTGTTAACCCCCATGGTGTGTAAACGGCCAAGCATGACCACGGCATGTAACCTTGTCCCACGTGGATCGGACCCCCCCCCCCCTGGTGTGCTTACCAGGGGATCCGATCCCTCCTGCCGCAGCCCCGGGTTCCAACGAGTGACCCGAGGCTTCTGGCTCCTGTCCCCACCAGGTTCTGCCTTTCAGGCAGGACCCGGCTGTGTGTAACTGAGCATGCTCAGCATGCTCAGTTACTTACAGTATACACTGCAATACAAGTGTATTGCAGTGTAAAGCCAAGAAGTAGAAAAAGTGAAAAAGTTAAAAATAAAAAGATTAGCTCATTTTATAATATAATTAAATAAATACATAAAATAAAAGTCCCATAATCTCCCCAGTTACACATAAAATGCAAATAAAGTATATAAACCACAAAAACACGTACATGTTTGGTATCATGGTATCATTTGGTGAATGATGTAAAAAAAACTCGACAAACTAATGTATAATTTTTCATCAAACACCATCACAAAAAATGTTCTAAAAAGTGATAAAAAAAAGTAACGTTCCCTAATATCATACGACTGAAAAGAACAACTCTTTTCACAAAAAATAAGTCCTCAACCAGATCTGACAACAGAAAAATACAAAATTTATGGCCCTAAAAAGTTGTCAATAGTAAAAACAATGCAATTTTCTCCAATATTGGTTTTGCGCAGGAAAATTGATCAAAGATAAGAAAAACTATATAAATAACAATTGTATTGAACCAGAGAAAAAAGATAAAATATTATTTTATGTCACGGTGAGCGGGGGGAAAGAAATGCTAAAAATCCAAAATAAAAATTGATGTTTTTATTTGTGTCCCCCTTGAAATAGTAAATAAAATCTCATGAATAAGCTTTAGACTCCCAAAATTATCTATACATTGTATATCATCCCGTAAAAAATAAGCCCTCATATGTTTGCATTACCAAAAAAAATAAAAATGTATAAGTCGTACAATGTGACAATACAAATCTGCTGTACAAAATTGCGCCTTCGTTCATTCTATACTCGGCCGTGCGCCCGTACAGCAGTTTACCACCAAATATGGGGTATCAGTACACTCAGGAGGAATTGGGCATCAAACGTTGCAGTGCGTTTCATCATTTATTCTGAAACTGTCAGTTTTGGCCTAAATGAATAAATTTTCAAAAAAAATTCTATAGTTTCTAAATAACAGGTCCATATTGTTTTAACCCATGTGAACCACTTAAAGGGTTAATAGACTTAATAGAAGTTGTTTTACATACATTGAGGGGTAAAGTTTCTATAGTGGGGTAATTTATGGGGTTTTACTATTATTAGGCCTTTCAAAGTCACTTGGAAGATGAGTTGTCCCTCAAAATGTTAGTTTTGGCAATTTCCATGTGAGAAAAATCGCACCTAAAGGTTTGCGCCTCACAACATTCTAGAAAAATGAGGATATAGATATAGATATATAGATTATAGAATATATAAAGGGGTACTATGAGAATTAAAAAAAATATATATTTTAGGCAAAAGAATGTACTTTTTAAAAGGGATTAAAGGAGGAAATGCACCTCATAGTGTGTTATCCAATATGTGGTCAGAAACTGCTAAAATCTTGTCACTAAAAAAGGTATGTTATCCCTCAAAAATAAGCCCTTTAAGCCCTTACATGACTATATTAAAGGAAACCTACCACTTGTAGTGGCAGGTTTCCGATGAAAATACCGGGCACCAGCTCAGGGTGAGCTGGTGCCGGAGCTTATTTTAGTTAGTGTTTTAAACCGCGGTATCGCGGTTTAAAACACTTTTTAAACGTTATAGCCGGCGCAGGCAGGTACGCGCTCAGCGTACCTGCCTGCGCCGGCTACAACGTTTAAAACACTAACTAAAATAAGCTCCGGCACCAGCTCACCCTGAGCTGGTGCCCGGTATTTTCATCGGAAACCTGCCACTACAAGTGGTAGGTTTCCTTTAACAGAAAAATAACATTTCATAGCTTGTCAAGTTGGCCAATGAAAAATAAATAAAATTGCTCCAAGCTTTAAAACAAAAGTGCCTGGGGCCAAGGTTTTGCATTAATATATATATATTTATGTGCATCTTCATCTGTAAAAATTGATTATTGAAACATGTATACATTAAAATCTTCACTTATGCATTAATAAAATCCATGAGGGGTTAAGTTTACAAAATGGGGTAATTCTCTGGGGAAAGGGGTTTCCACTTTTCTGGTATCTTAGGGACTCAACAAATGCACAGAGCTCAAATGCTTACGGAGATGGGCCTGAACTTTATATCTAATGCAAGAAAGCTACAACAGATTGGTGAGAAAAAAAATACAGCTCCATAAAAGAAAATGTTTTCAGGGGTGAAGATCGAAAGAGCATTAGTAAACAGTGATAATGAACCTTTAATAAAAAAAAGGGGCATTGGAACCTGAATTGAACCAGTTAATTGCTTGCTTCTTTATATATTATAACAGTTTTTATGGTACTTTATTTTTAATCGCACGTGAGACTTTAACTTGGATAGTTTTATTAGTTACGTGTCACAGAATAAATCGATGTCAAATGCCGTTTTAGAATTTTGAACAATTATTCACTGAGCAAAAACGGATATATAAGATAAAACATAACTTTTATTGTGGCGTCTAAAACAAAATTGGGAGGGACAAACCAATCTAAAATCCAGCCACAGTCATATATTTCTCTTGACTTGGCTCTATAGAGTTAATGGAGTCTAAGCTCGGTGTAGAACACTGTCGAGGTAACACCTAAATGTGCAATATAACAGAATTGATGATCCACTGTATTAGACTTCCATTCCTCCTAGAAGTGTGTTTGGTTGAGCAGACAACAACACTGAATGTGCATGCACTTAGCCACACTGCTGGTGAGTACTGAGTTGGGAATATCGACTATATGTCAGTCTTGTCTGGTTACAACACCAACCCTGGACGACTAGATTAAGATCAATTCTCTATGCCACCACTAGATGTCAGTCATATCCCATTAACTCATACGTGACTCACACACAGCAGGTCACAGGGAGACGTAGTGGCGTCTAGATCCTGACACAACACTCCTCTCTCTAGGAATTCTGTGGCAACACATCATATGCACATGTAGACACCTATAGGTTCCCCAAGTTTCATTGTCTCACTATCATGGGACCCTACTGACATGTTATGCCTGTTTACAGATGTCTACAGCTACAGAGTATGACTAGCCTTTGATAGTATGGACACACATACTCATATGACTGCACCAACTTTTTAAACACACATTAGTACATCATATTCTTCTGATATACTTAGCCCTATTAGGTACAAAATGTCAACATGCACACTGCTGCATTCAGATTCACATATGCATGTTTGTTTGAGATGCATATGATGTTCATGCATACCCAAAGACCTAACTAATGCTGGTACATGACAATACTATGCACTATAGCAGATCTTTTCTACTTCTAATTTCATCCCTACGCGTTTCCCCCACAATACTGATGGGTTCATCAGGGGATATAGAAATCTAAGATATAGAACAAGTAGGTGTTTAAAATAATAAACAGAGCACCGGCGTCCTGATGGTGGGCGCCGGTGGTAACATAGTCAGCCGCGAGTTGCAGCTCTAAGACGCCAGAATTTGAAGAGAGGCAGGTCCCACCCCTCAGCCCATCCCTCCTGAGGAGGCCTCTCGATTGGCCCATTGGTTCAGGCAGAGTGACCAATCACGGGAGGGAGTGGGAGGGGCCAAAAACGGGATGACAGCCTGTAGATAGTGGATGAGAAAGGATAGAAGACATCAGGGTAAGTATCCTCTTAGAGGTCTTCCAGTACTTTAATGCAACCCTAGATCATTTAGTTAGTGCAATAAAGCCCTTAACATTCAGTATTAACTTCCAACAGTAGTTAGAAAGCCTGTGGAGGTTATCATATTGGCAAAGCAGACATTATGTTGATAACCATAATAACAATGTCTGCAGGGCAGACAGGTTTGCTGGGCAGACACTATAATAACAATGTCTGCAAAGCACCTATCAGAGTGTCAGATTACCCGACCTGATATTAGATTGTATATCATGTCGGCCAAGGGTATTTACACAGTATGTGAGCTCATATTATCTATAGGGGGTAAAGATAAACCCCTAACGTCCAGAAATGAGCAACGAACATACAGGACTGTTTCTGGTGTATCACATATCATAGTTAAGGACGTCAGGTATAAGGTGAAGGCTTATAGATCAATCAATAAATGCCGAGAACGAGATGTTATCGTTCAGACCTGCTGGCTTGACGCAGTTGATGCGAAAGATCCATTGTGCCTCTTTCCTCAATATCTGTTTGTCCCAGTCCCCTCTTCTTGGGGACTTCCTTACCTTCTCTATAGCCTGAAAAGATAAGGCTCCGGGGTCACCTCTATGACATTGATGTATGTGATTGGAGATGGGTTTGTCTCTTGAATTTCTCACATCCCCCACGTGTTCCAGGATGCGATTTTTAAATTCCCGGTATGTTTTCCCTACATAATTTAGGGGACATGGACAAGTGATCAGGTAAATCAGTCCCATTGTCTGACAATTTACAAATTCTCTGTTGTCGTAAGGGTATCCAGGCAATAGAGCATTTTTTATCTGCCCGAGGGACCCATTTGAGGGAGCACAATCAACTGGTTGTGGATCTTGTACTCTTTATACTGGAGCACAATTACTTTTTGTTTGATGGCCGCTTCTTCCACCAGCTGAGGGGAACTGCGATGGGGAGCCCGATGGCTCCCACATACGCTAACCTCTTCCTCGGCTGGTGGGAGGAGCGATTTGTCTTTACAGAAGAGATGGAACAATGGACATCGAAGATGTTATTGTGGATTAGGTACATCGATGATGTGCTCATCTTGTGGTCAGACACTGCAGATACCTTTCAGGAATTTGTGGGGACACTCAATGTCAACCCTGTAGGGTTGAGTTTTACGTCAGAAATTCATAAGGATAAAATTGCTTTCCTTGACCTGGAAATAGTGAAAAAAGAGGACGGTAAACTAGAGACGACGGTGTTCCGAAAACCTACGGCATCGAATAGCCTTCTAGCATGGCAAAGCCATCACCCTCCTCCACTCAAGCGAGGCATTCCGAAAGGACAGTTTCTCCGGATACGGAGAAACTGTTCCTCGGATGCGGATTTTCAGGTCAAATCTGGCGACCTCACAAGAAGGTTCCTTGATAGGGGATATCCTTTAACAGTGATTGAGTCCGCAAGAGAAAACGCAAGTACCACCAAGAGAGCTGACTTGCTGGTTCCCAAGAGGAGAGAGGAAAGCGAAGAAGTAATTCGCCTGATTGGTACCTATGATAACCAAGCTCCTGCAGTGAGGGACATCATGAAAAAGTTTTGGTACATCCTGAAAAAAGATAGTGATATTAGGGATAAACTCGATAGTCACCCTTCTATCACGTACAGAAGAGGGCGCAATCTAAAGGACCGTTTGGTCCACAGCTTCCTCACTCCCTCTGCCTCGGAAACCACTTGGCTGAATAGAAACCGTATCAAGGGTACTTTCAAATGCGGAAGGTGTAAGGCCTGCAAATATGTACACCAGACCAAATCATTTATGAGTGCATCAACATCCATCGTTTACGACAACAGAGAATTTGTAAATTGTCAGACAATGGGACTGATTTACCTGATCACTTGTCCATGTCCCCTAAATTATGTAGGGAAAACATACCGGGAATTTAAAAATCGCATCCTGGAACACGTGGGGGATGTGAGAAATTCAAGAGACAAACCCATCTCCAATCACATACATCAATGTCATAGAGGTGACCCCGGAGCCTTATCTTTTCAGGCTATAGAGAAGGTAAGGAAGTCCCCAAGAAGAGGGGACTGGGACAAACAGATATTGAGGAAAGAGGCACAATGGATCTTTCGCATCAACTGCGTCAAGCCAGCAGGTCTGAACGATAACATCTCGTTCTCGGCATTTATTGATTGATCTATAAGCCTTCACCTTATACCTGACGTCCTTAACTATGATATGTGATACACCAGAAACAGTCCTGTATGTTCGTTGCTCATTTCTGGACGTTAGGGGTTTATCTTTACCCCCTATAGATAATATGAGCTCACATACTGTGTAAATACCCTTGGCCGACATGATATACAATCTAATATCAGGTCGGGTAATCTGACACTCTGATAGGTGCTTTGCAGACATTGTTATTATAGTGTCTGCCCAGCAAACCTGTCTGCCCTGCAGACATTGTTATTATGGTTATCAACATAATGTCTGCTTTGCCAATATGATAACCTCCACAGGCTTTCTAACTACTGTTGGAAGTTAATACTGAATGTTAAGGGCTTTATTGCACTAACTAAATGATCTAGGGTTGCATTAAAGTACTGGAAGACCTCTAAGAGGATACTTACCCTGATGTCTTCTATCCTTTCTCATCCACTATCTACAGGCTGTCATCCCGTTTTTGGCCCCTCCCACTCCCTCCCGTGATTGGTCACTCTGCCTGAACCAATGGGCCAATCGAGAGGCCTCCTCAGGAGGGATGGGCTGAGGGGTGGGACCTGCCTCTCTTCAAATTCTGGCGTCTTAGAGCTGCAACTCGCGGCTGACTATGTTACCACCGGCGCCCACCATCAGGACGCCGGTGCTCTGTTTATTATTTTAAACACCTACTTGTTCTATATCTTAGATTTCTATATCCCCTGATGAACCCATCAGTATTGTGGGGGAAACGCGTAGGGATGAAATTAGAAGTAGAAAAGATCTGCTATAGTGCATAGTATTGTCATGTACCAGCATTAGTTAGGTCTTTGGGTATGCATGAACATCATATGCATCTCAAACAAACATGCATATGTGAATCTGAACTCAGCAGTGTGCATGTTGACATTTTGTACCTAATAGGGCTAAGTATATCAGAAGAATATGATGTACTAATGTGTGTTTAAAAAGTTGGTGCAGTCATATGAGTATGTGTGTCCATACTATCAAAGGCTAGTCATACTCTGTAGCTGTAGACATCTGTAAATAGGCATAACATGTCAGTAGGGTCCCATGATAGTGAGACAATGAAACTTGGGGAACCTATAGGTGTCTACATGTGCATATGATGTGTAGCCACAGAATTCCTAGAGAGAGGAGTGTTGTGTCAGGATCTAGACGCCACTACGTCTCCCTGTGACCTGCTGTGTGTGAGTCACCTATGAGCTAATGGGATATGACTGACATCTAGTGGTGGCATAGAGAATTGATCTTAATCTAGTCGTCCAGGGTTGGTGTTGTAACCAGACAAGACTGACATATAGTCGATATTCCCAACTCAGTACTCACCAGCAGTGTGGCTAAGTGCATGCACATTCAGTGTTGTTGTCTGCTCAACCAAACACACTTCTAGGAGGAATGGAAGTCTAATACAGTGGATCATCAATTCTGTTATATTGCACATTTAGGTGTTACCTCGACAGTGTTCTACACCGAGCTTAGACTCCATTAACTCTATAGAGCCAAGTCAAGAGAAATATATGACTGTGGCTGGATTTTAGATTGGTTTGTCCCTCCCAATTTTGTTTTAGACGCCACAATAAAAGTTATGTTTTATCTTATATATCCGTTTTTGCTCAGTGAATAGTTTTATTAGTTAGAAGACAAAAATAACTCAAAATGTTAACTTTGAATTTTTTTTTTATAAGCAGTAAAATTGAATAAACCTTTGACAAAATATGCGGGAAATATGTTGTCACTAGAGATGAGCGAACACTAAAATGCTCGGGTACTCGTTATTCGAGACGAACTTTTCCCGATGCTCGAGTGCTCGTCTCGAATAACGAACCCCATTGAAGTCAATGGGAGACTCGAGCATTTTTCAAGGGGACCAAGGCTCTGCACAGGGAAGCTTGGCCAAACACCTGGGAACCTCAGAAAAGGATGGAAACACCACGGAAATGGACAGGAAACAGCAGGGGCAGCATGCATGGATGCCTCTGAGGCTGCATAATCGCACCATTATGCCAAAATTATGGCCAACAGCATGGCCATGACAGAGTGACAGAATGAAGCTAGATAGCATCTAAAACATCCAATAATTGACCCTGACACTATAGGGGACGGCATGCAGAGGCAGCGGCAGCAGCGGCAGGCTAGAGAGTGGCATGGCGACATACCCTAAATGGACTCAGGCTTCAAACCAATGGGTGGCAGAGAGGAACCAAAGGAGGTGAGCAAGAAGCGCTCAAATAATATCGGTACATGATAAAAGTTTGCCAGTATATTTTGTGGATTACACAGCAGGGTGGCGACAAAGTTAACATGGAAGCCATGAAAACAACCCAAAATTCTGCCTGACACAGCTCGTTTGATAAGGGGACCATGTATGGAGGCAGTGAACTAGTAGTAGATTAAAGGTGCTGCAGTTAAAACTATGTTAGTTGGATCTTGGCATGGAGCTGGCGCTCCGCTGCCAGGCGAGCTTTCGCCAATCCAAGCCCCTGTCTATAGGCTACTCCCCAAACAGCACTTCTAAGAACCTTTTGTATAAGATCAAGTGTAGTAGCGTTCTTATAAGTTTAGGATATGGCGGGTGAGGGGAATGTAAACAGATGCGCAAGAAGCGCTGAAATAATATCCCTAAATGGTAAAAGTTTGCAAGTATATTTTGGGGATTACACAGCAGGGTGGCGACAAAGTTAACAACTTTGATGTGGAATGCCCTGTAATAGCTCTTGGGCGGTGTGCCTTTTATCGCCTAGGCTCAGCAGTTTCAGCACCGCCTGCTGTCGCTTAGCGACGGCACTGCTGCTGTGCCTAGAGCTACCGACTGATGGCGCCATGCCCACGGATGGTAATTCGGAGGAGGAGGAGGTGGAGGAGGGGTGGGAGGAGGTATAGTAGGCCTTTGAGACCTGGACCGAGGTAGGCCCCGCAATTCTCTGCGTCGGCAGTATATGACCAGCCCCAGGGTCAGACTCGGTCCCAGCCTGCACCAAGTTAAGTGTAGTAGCGTTCTTATAAGTTTGGGATATGGCGGGTGAGGGGAATGTAAACAGATGCGCAAGAAGCGCATGATGCGCATGGAGCTGGCGTTCCGCTGCCAGGCGAGCTTTCGCCAAGCCAAGCCCCTGTCTCTAGGCTACTCCCCAAACAGCACTTCTAAGAACCTTTTGTATAAGATCAAGTGTAGTAGCGTTCTTATAAGTTTAGGATATGCCGGGTGAGGGGAATGTAAACAGATGCGCAAGAAGCGCTGAAATAATATCCCTAAATGGTAAAAGTTTGCCAGTATATTTTGTGGATAACACAGCAGGGTGGCGACAAAGTTAACAACTTTGATGTGGAATCCATGAAAACAACCCAAATTTCTGCCTGACACACCTCGTTTGATAAAGGGACGATGTATGGAGGCAGCTATATGGACGACTTTTGGAGGTAGCAATGGAGACAACGTGTGGAGGCTGCTATGGAGACAATTTAATTTGGATAGTGCCTGTATGTGGCAGTCCCAAACATTTTTCAAACCAGAGGAGCAGGTAGGTGGCCCTCCAGTAAAATGGGATAGATTGAGTGCCTGTATGTGGCAGTCCCAAAAATGTTTCAAACCAGAGGAGCAGGTAGGTGGCCCTCCAGTAAAATGGAATAGATTGAGTGCCTGTATGTGGCAGTCCCAAAAATTGTTCAAACCAGAGGAGCAGGTAGGTGGCCCTGCAGTAAAATGGAATAGATTGAGTGCCTGTATGTGGCAGTCCCAAAAATTGTTCAAACCAGAGGAGCAGGTAGGTGGCCCTGCAGTAAAATGGAATAGATTGAGTGCCTGTATGTGGCAGTCCCAAAAATGTTTCAAACCAGAGGAGCAGGTAGGTGGCCCTCCAGTAAAATGGAATAGATTGAGTGCCTGTATGTGGCAGTCCCAAAAATTGTTCAAACCAGAGGAGCAGGTAGGTGGCCCTGCAGTAAAATGGAATAGATTGAGTGCCTGTATGTGGCAGTCCCAAAAATGTTTCAAACCAGAGGAGCAGGTAGGTGGCCCTCCAGTAAAATGGAATAGATTGAGTGCCTGTATGTGGCAGTCCCAAAAATTTTTTAAAACAGAGGACCGGGTAGGTGGCCCTCCAGAAAAATGGAATAGATTGAGTGCCTGTATGTGGCACTCACAAAAATTGTTTCAAACAGAGGACCGGGTAGGTGGCCCTCCAGAAAAATTAAATGCATGAAGTACTATAGCAAGAGCCAGTGGGCCCTGTCAAAAAATAGCCATTTTCCTCTGCTTTACTGTACAAAGAGGAGGAGAAGGAGGAAAATGAGGAGGAGGAGGAGGAGTGGATCAATTATTCAGGTTGAGCTTCCTTCACCTGGTGGAGATTGGAAATTCTGAGAAATCCAGCCTTTATTCATTTTAATAAGCGTCAGCCTGTCAGCGCTGTCAGTCGACAGGCGTGTACGCTTATCGGTGATGATGCCACCAGCTGCACTGAAAACCCGCTCGGACAAGACGCTAGCGGCAGGGCAGGCAAGAACCTCCAAGGCGTACAGCGCCAGTTCGTGCCACATGTCCAGCTTTGAAACCCAGTAGTTGTAGGGAGCTGTGTGATCATTTAGGACGATGGTATGGTCAGCTACGTACTCCCTCACCATCTTTCTGTAAAGATCAGCCCTACTCTGCCGAGACTGGGGACAGGTGACAGTGTCTTGCTGGGGTGACATAAAGCTGGCAAAAGCCTTGTAAAGCGTACCCTTGCCAGTGCTGGACAAGCTGCCTGCTCGCCTACTCTCCCTCGCTACTTGTCCCGCAGAACTACGCACTCTGCCGCTAGCGCTGTCAGAAGGGAAATACTGTTTCAGCTTGTGCACCAGGGCCTGCTGGTATTCATGCATTCTCACACTCCTTTCCTCTCCAGGGATGAGAGTGGGAAGATTTTGCTTGTACCGTGGGTCCAGGAGAGTGAACACCCAGTAATCGGTGCTGGAATAAATTCTTTGAACGCGAGGGTCACGGGATAGGCAGCCTAGCATGAAATCTGCCATATGCGCCAGAGTACCAACGCGTAAGAATTCACTCCCCTCACTGGCCTGACTGTCCATTTCCTCCTCCTCCAACTCCTCCAACTCCTCTTCTTCTGCCCATACACGCTGAACAGTGAAGGACTCAACAATGGTCCCCTCTTGTGTCTCGCCAACATTCTCCTCCTCTTCCTCCTCATCCTCCTCCACCTCCACCTCCTCCGATATGCGCTGAGAAACAGACCTCAGGGTGCTTTGGCTATCAACAAGGGAATATTCTTCCCCCGTCTCTTGTGACGAGCGCAAAGCTTCCGACTTCATGCTGACCAGAGAGTTTTTCAACAGGCCAAGCAGCGGGATGGTGAGGCTGATGATGGCGGCATCGCCACTGACCATCTGTGTTGACTCCTCAAAGTTACTCAGCACCTGACAGATATCAGACATCCACGTCCACTCCTCATTGTAGACTTGAGGAAGCTGACTGACCTGACTACCAGTTCTGGTGGAAGTTGACATCTGGCAGTCTACAATCGCTCTGCGCTGCTGGTAAACTCTGGATAACATGGTCAGTGTTGAATTCCACCTCGTGGGCACGTCGCACAACAGTCGGTGAGCGGGCAGTTGGAGGCGGCGCTGCGCTGCCCTGAGAGTGGCAGCATCTGGGCTGGACTTCCTGAAATGCGCACAGATGCGGCGCACCTTCGTGAGCAAATCAGACAGATTGGGGTATGTCTTGAGGAAACGCTGCACTATCAGATTTAACACATGGGCCAGGCATGGCACATGTGTCAGTCTGCCGAGTTGCAGAGCCGCCACCAGGTTACGGCCGTTGTCACACACAACCATTCCCGGCTTGAGGTTCAGCGGTGCCAGCCACAGATCAGTCTGCGCCGTGATGCCCTGTAATAGCTCTTGGGCGGTGTGCCTTTTGTCGCCTAGGCTCAGCAGTTTGAGCACCGCCTGCTGTCGCTTAGCGACGGCACTGCTGCTGTGCCTAGAGCTACCGACTGATGGCGCCGTGCCCACGGATGGTAGTTCGGAGGAGGAGGTGGAGGAGGGGTGGGAGGAGGAGGAGGCATAGTAGGCCTGAAACACCTGGACCGAGGTAGGCCCCGCAATCCTCGGCGTCGGCAGTATATGAGCAGCCCCAGGGTCAGACTCGGTCCCAGCCTCCACCAAGTTAACCCAATGTGCCGTCAGCGATATATAGTGGCCCTGCCCGGCAGCACTCGTCCACGTGTCCGTGGTCAGGTGGACCTTGTCAGAAACGGCGTTGGTCAGGGCACGGATGATGTTGTCTGACACGTGCTGGTGCAGGGCTGGGACGGCACATCGGGAAAAGTAGTGGCGGCTGGGGACCGAATACCGAGGGGCGGCCGCCGCCATGAGGTTGCGAAAGGCCTCGGTCTCTACTAGCCTATAGGGCAGCATCTCCAGGCTAAGCAATCTGGAGATGTGCACATTAAGGGCTTGGGCGTGCGGGTGGGTTGCACTATATTTGCGTTTCCGCTCCAGCGTCTGGGGTATGGAGAGCTGAACGCTGGTGGATGCTGTGGAGGATCGTGGAGGCGACGATGGGGTTTTTGTGCCAGGGTCCTGGGCAGGGGGCTGACTAGCAGCTGACACAGGGGAAGGAGCAGTGGTGTGCACGGCCGGAGGTGAACGGGCTTGTTGCCACTGAGTGGGGTGCTTAGCATTCATATGCCTGCGCATACTGGTGGTAGTTAAGCTAGTAGTGGTGGAACCCCTGCTGAGCCTGGTTTGGCAAATGTTGCACACCACAGTCCGTCGGTCATCCGGTGTTTCCTTAAAGAACCTCCACACTTCTGAAGATCTAGCCCTCGCCGCAAGAGCCCTCACCACGGGAGCTTCACTAGTTGACAGTGGCGCTGATGCACCAGCTCTGGCCCTGCCTCTCCGTCTGGCCCCACCACTGCCTCTTCCAACCTGTTCAGGTCGAGGACTCTCCTCCGTCTCAGAAGCACTGTGTTCACCCGGCCTCTCAACCCAGCTTGGGTCTGTCACCTCATCATCCTCCGATCCCTCAGTCTGCTCCCCCCTCGGACTTCCTGCCCTGACAACAACTTCCCCACTGTCTGACAACCGTGTCTCCTCATCGTCGGACACCTCTTTACACACTTCCACTACGTCAAGAAGGTCATCATCACCCACAGACTGTGACTGGTGGAAAACCTGGGCATCGGAAAATTGCTCAGCAGCAACCGGACAAGTGGTTTGTGACTGTGGGAAGGGTCCAGAAAACAGTTCCTCAGAGTATGCCGGTTCAAATGCCAAATTTTCCTGGGAGGGGGCAGACTGGGGGGGAGGAGGCTGAGGTGCAGGAGCTGGAGGAGTGGGGATTTCGGTGACATGGGTGGACTGCGTGGAAGACTGACTGGTGGTGGACAAATTGCTCGAAGCATTGTCAGCAATCCACGACATCACCTGTTCGCACTGTTCTGGCCTCAACAGTGCTCTTCCACGAGTCCCAGTAACTTCAGACATGAACCTAGGGAGTGTAGCTCTGCGGCGTTCCCCTGCTCCCTCATCAGCAGGTGGTGTCTCACCCCGCCCAGGACCACGGCCTCTGACCCCTGCAGTAGTTGGACGCCCACGTCCCCGCCCTCGTCCTCTACCCCTAGCCCTCGGGTTAAACATTTTGAAAATGAGAGTTATAACTTTTTTTTTTTTTTTACTTCTTTTTGTTTTTTTTGGTGTTTTTTTGTGTGTTTTTTTTTTTTTTGTGTTTTTTGTTTTTTTTTGAGTTTTTAAAACCAAACAATCCTATCCTATTGCTATGGCTATTTTCTAGCCAAGTATCAAAGGAAGCACACTACTATGCCAGATGAGATGACACTGAGTTATTGCCTAATAGAAATCCAACCCCTACTGAATTTTGCCACTTCGGCCTTTGCTATGGATATGTGCGCCACTAAGCGCAGAACACAGCGGTCGCAAGTCTCACTACAAATTGCTCAGAATTGGCAAGTACATGCACTGCAGAAACTACAGCCACCAGCAGATCAACCAGAAATCAAATATATAGAACGCTACTGTAGGCTTCAAGAAGCTGTTTGTATTCTCCTATGGCTATTTTCTAGCCAAGTATCAAAGGAAGCACACTACTATGCCAGATGAGATGACACTGAGTTATTGCCTAATAGAAATCCAACCCCTACTGAATTTTGCCACTTCGGCCTTTGCTATGGATATGTGCGCCACTAAGCGCAGAACACAGCGGTCGCAAGTCTCACTACAAATTGCTCAGAATTGGCAAGTACATGCACTGCAGAAACTACAGCCACCAGCAGATCAACCAGAAATCAAATATATAGAACGCTACTGTAGGCTTCAAGAAGCTGTTTGTATTCTCCTATGGCTATTTTCTAGCCAAGTATCAAAGGAAGCACACTACTATGCCAGATGAGATGACACTGAGTTATTGCCTAATAGAAATCCAACCCCTACTGAATTTTGCCACTTCGGCCTTTGCTATGGATATGTGCGCCACTAAGCGCAGAACACAGCGGTCGCAAGTCTCACTACAAATTGCTCAGAATTGGCAAGTACATGCACTGCAGAAACTACAGCCACCAGCAGATCAACCAGAAATCAAATATATAGAACGCTACTGTAGGCTTCAAGAAGCTGTTTGTATTCTCCTATGGCTATTTTCTAGCCAAGTATCAAAGGAAGCACACTACTATGCCAGATGAGATGACACTGAGTTATTGCCTAATAGAAATCCAACCCCTACTGAATTTTGCCACTTCGGCCTTTGCTATGGATATGTGCGCCACTAAGCGCAGAACACAGCGGTCGCAAGTCTCACTACAAATTGCTCAGAATTGGCAAGTACATGCACTGCAGAAACTACAGCCACCAGCAGATCAACCAGAAATCAAATATATAGAACGCTACTGTAGGCTTCAAGAAGCTGTTTGTATTCTCCTATGGCTATTTTCTAGCCAAGTATCAAAGGAAGCACACTACTATGCCAGATGAGATGACACTGAGTTATTGCCTAATAGAAATCCAACCCCTACTGAATTTTGCCACTTCGGCCTTTGCTATGGATATGTGCGCCACTAAGCGCAGAACACAGCGGTCGCAAGTCTCACTACAAATTGCTCAGAATTGGCAAGTACATGCACTGCAGAAACTACAGCCACCAGCAGATCAACCAGAAATCAAATATATAGAACGCTACTGTAGGCTTCAAGAAGCTGTTTGTATTCTCCTATGGCTATTTTCTAGCCAAGTATCAAAGGAAGCACACTACTATGCCAGATGAGATGACACTGAGTTATTGCCTAATAGAAATCCAACCCCTACTGAATTTTGCCACTTCGGCCTTTGCTATGGATATGTGCGCCACTAAGCGCAGAACACAGCGGTCGCAAGTCTCACTACAAATTGCTCAGAATTGGCAAGTACATGCACTGCAGAAACTACAGCCACCAGCAGATCAACCAGAAATCAAATATATAGAACGCTACTGTAGGCTTCAAGAAGCTGTTTGTATTCTCCTATGGCTATTTTCTAGCCAAGTATCAAAGGAAGCACACTACTATGCCAGATGAGATGACACTGAGTTATTGCCTAATAGAAATCCAACCCCTACTGAATTTTGCCACTTCGGCCTTTGCTATGGATATGTGCGCCACTAAGCGCAGAACACAGCGGTCGCAAGTCTCACTACAAATTGCTCAGAATTGGCAAGTACATGCACTGCAGAAACTACAGCCACCAGCAGATCAACCAGAAATCAAATATATAGAACGCTACTGTAGGCTTCAAGAAGCTGTTTGTATTCTCCTATGGCTATTTTCTAGCCAAGTATCAAAGGAAGCACACTACTATGCCAGATGAGATGACACTGAGTTATTGCCTAATAGAAATCCAACCCCTACTGAATTTTGCCACTTCGGCCTTTGCTATGGATATGTGCGCCACTAAGCGCAGAACACAGCGGTCGCAAGTCTCACTACAAATTGCTCAGAATTGGCAAGTACATGCACTGCAGAAACTACAGCCACCAGCAGATCAACCAGAAATCAAATATATAGAACGCTACTGTAGGCTTCAAGAAGCTGTTTGTATTCTCCTATGGCTATTTTCTAGCCAAGTATCAAAGGAAGCACACTACTATGCCAGATGAGATGACACTGAGTTATTGCCTAATAGAAATCCAACCCCTACTGAATTTTGCCACTTCGGCCTTTGCTATGGATATGTGCGCCACTAAGCGCAGAACACAGCGGTCGCAAGTCTCACTACAAATTGCTCAGAATTGGCAAGTACATGCACTGCAGAAACTACAGCCACCAGCAGATCAACCAGAAATCAAATATATAGAACGCTACTGTAGGCTTCAAGAAGCTGTTTGTATTCTCCTATGGCTATTTTCTAGCCAAGTATCAAAGGAAGCACACTACTATGCCAGATGAGATGACACTGAGTTATTGCCTAATAGAAATCCAACCCCTACTGAATTTTCCCACTTCGGTCTTTGCTATGGATATGTGTGCCACTAAGAGCTAAACACAACGGTAGCAAGTCCCCCTGCTAATTCCTCACAAAATGGTAAAAGATGCAAATTAAAATAAAAAAAGTAGAACGTTATTGTAGCCCTAAGAAGGGCTGTTGGGTTCTTTGAGAATCACTCCTGCCTAACAGTAAGCTAATAGAACACCCTAACGCTTTCCCTGACCAGCAGCAGCTCTCTCCCTAGCGGCATCCAGAGACAGAATGATCCGAGCAGCGCGGCCAGCGGCTAGTCTATCCCAGGGTCACCTGATCTGGCCAGCCAACCACTGCTATCGACGTGTAAGGGTACCACGTCATGCTGGGTGGAGTGCAGAGTCTCCTGGCTTGTGATTGGCTCTGTTTCTGGCCGCCAAAAAGCAAAACGGCGGGAGCTGCCATTTTCTCGAGCGGGCGAAGTATTCGTCCGAGTAACGAGCAGTTTCGAGTACCCTAATGCTCGACCGAGCATCAAGCTCGGACGAGCATGTTCGCTCATCTCTAGTTGTCACCCTTCCCAACATCCAGAGACAGATGCAGAGTGTAAAAGTACTTCTGAATCTCTGTCTTTCCTGCAGCTCCTTTGCCATTCTGCCTTCATTACACTCTGGAAGAGGTGGGGTATTTCAAACACCTATATTTTCTGAATGTGGCATCCAGAAACACAGTTTTGGTATCATTTTAAAGAGGAGACTCTACTGTTTAAAACCACTACGTAACAGGAAGTGCAACAGAACACAAGATTTACACAATTAAAGTGGTAGTGAGATCATAAATATATTGTAAAAATCATATTTCTTATCATTACGTTTATACATGTGCTATCTGCTTGGTGTATGTGTAATTAGGATGTTTATAGCCGTATAGCAGGTGTGAAGTGTTACAAGGATTATTCATCAAATTAGTTTTTATTTCTAACTCATTCAAGTTTGCCTGTATGGTCCTGTAATTTTGTCTGTTTTTCTCTTCTAGCTACAGCCATAAATTTTTCAGTTATAGTAGCTTTTCTACTTTGGAAGCCTAATGCACATGAGTTTGCCATGTTCTTTGTATTTCCTGCATTATGGGGAATGGCAGATGCTATCTGGCAGACTCAAACTAACTGTAAGTATAAAAGTACAAACTCTTTATTAGTGCTTCCAATAATCAGTGCATTAATATTGCTGGCAGAGTGCATCCATTGGTGGTTGAATAGGTCCTGGGCTGTTCTCAGAGCTTGCATTCCCCATATAAAGTGGTCTAAGGGAAGAGAGCAACCAATACCAGAGTACAGTCCTGTTGCTCTTTTCTCAATAAACTGTGCTAAACAAATTGGAGGCAGAATTTTCACTGGGGAAAGATGCTCTTATATTTAGTTCAAAAACAATGTTGTTGTACATTACTTAAATGATAAACAATTAAATGTCATAATACAAACATAAAAAACTGAAAATACAAATAATAATAATTTGCAATTTACATGATTAAATGTCCTCATATGCTGGCTAAATCAGATCAGATTAGATTACGTCATATTATCACAATCATAATCAGTTATAGAGCACATGTTATTTCAGGGTCGGACTAGGGTACATAGGGCCAACCAGTAAAATTGATTCTGGGGCCCACACTAAATATTACTGGGATATTTGGGTAATTTTAGGCACTGGCACAGGAGACAGTGAAACAATGACCTAATACTGGTATGCCCCTCTCTTTTGTAGGGCATGCTAGCATTATGTTAGGGCATAAATGGGAAGAAAGGTCTTACACTCCAGATAAAAAAAAAATTGAATCACAGTCAGGCCCCATGCACATATCCGCAGCAGCAGACGTGTGTTGTAAGTTACAAGCTGGCTGGAGAACGAGGGGGTGAGCTGCGCTACAATACCAGCTGCATTACCATTTATTGACAGTTGAGGTCTTCCTGAGTTGATCAGCCTCAGATTCCTATTAACCCTTTCAGGACCTGGCCCTTTTTTGTTTTTTCATTTTTCACTCCCCATGATCAAAAATCTATAACTTTTTTATTTTTACACGTACAGAGTTGTGTGAGGGCAAATTGCACTTCATAGTGATGGGAAGCAGGAAAAATATTCCAAATGCAGTGAAATTGGTAAAAAACGCATTTGTGCTGTTTTCTTGTGGGCTTGGATCTTACGCCTTTCACTGTGCACCCCAAATTACATGTCTACTTCATTCATTGGGTCGGTACGATTACGGGGATAACAAATTTATATAGATTTTATAATGTTTTCATACATTTAATAAAATTAAAACCCCCTGTACAAAAATTTTTTGGGGGATTTTGCCATCTTCGGGCGCTAATAACTTTTTATACTTTGGTGTATTGAGCTGTGGGTGGTGTCGTTTTTTGTGAATTTTCATGACATTTACAATGTTATGATTTTTAGGACTGTCCGACTTTTTGATCACTTTTTATAAAATTTTAAATTTTTTTTTAAAATGGCAAAAAAGAATTTGGGGGTGATTTTCCATTACGGGGTTAAACGCAGTGAAAATTATTTAAACTGTATTTTGATAGATCGGGCATTTTCGGATGCGGCGATACCTAATGTGTTTATGATTTTTTTGTTTATTTATATTCATATCAGTTCTAGGGAAAGTGGGGTGATTTTTACAATTTTTCAGACTCCCTAGGGTACTTTAACCCTAGGTTGTCTGATCGATCCTATCATATACTGCCATACTACAGTATGGCAGTATATGGGGATTTTACTCCTCATACATTACAATGTGCCGCCATCTTTTTGAAGCCGCCGGCAGCCGATAAGCCTTAGCTGCAGTATGCAGCAAAGACTTACCGGCTATGGAGAGGGCTCAGCCTGTGAGCCCTCTCCAATCACCCGCGGCCGACCCGTGACATGCTATTACGTCACGGGTCGTGAAATGGTTAAATGTATGGGAAGTTTAATTTCGTAACACACTGCATTGGCAGGGCCATTTCCTCCTCATAGCCACAAACAAGGGCCAAGTGGATAATCTTATCTTCTCTTATAAACAAGGATGCCAAGTAGCAGTTACCAAGAGTTGACCTGAAGAAGACACCATGCAAATGCATTGGAATGGCTCCTCATTTTGATTGATATGACCCATTGATGACTTGATGACCCAGACCATGTAGCATGACACTACCCTTCCATTTTGTTCTGCAATATTATTTCTTGTATATTTATTGTTTGGAATATATGACACAGTATTTGTGTTGTAATATATAATAATTATAATACAATTGGCAACACCTGGAAGAGGCACAAAAGAGAAAAAAACATTGATCATACCGACAAAGTCTTTTCTGCTGCATATATATATATATATATATATATATATATATATATATATATATATTAGTTTGCTTCAATGTGATACCTTAATTTTTGTCCATTCTTTTATCATGTTATATATTGCTTTGAATGGCTTTCTATGGCTTACTTCTTATCTCCCTTCTTATTTTCCAGCGCTTTACGGACTATTATTCGATGATCACAAAGAAGCGGCCTTTGCCAATTATCGCTTATGGGAGTCTTTGGGATTTGTGATTGCGTATGGATACAGCACATTTTTATGTGTGTCAGTTAAATTATACATTTTACTTGCTGTGCTTGTACTTGGCATGGTACTTTATGCATATGTAGAACATAGAGAAAAAAAAAAAGAATCTAGCAAGATGGTTGAACGAGACTCAGATGATTCTCTAGATAATCAGATGGTAAAGTAGCTTGTGGATACTTTTTTGTGTGTGTCACTTAAATGATTCATTTTACGTGCTGTACTTGGCATGGTTCTTTATGTGGAATAGAGACAAAAAAATTAGCAAAATTATTAAACAAGACTGGATAAAAGACGGTAAAGTATCATTTGGTGTTATGTTAAGGGGGTGGTGACAGTTTGGCACTAGTCATTGAATGAATTTATAGTGGAGCTTTCAATATGTTATGTCCCCTTGATTACCTATATTTATAAGTATGACTGTTTGAGTACAATGCTTCCTAATACATCAGGACCATATTCATATTGTCAACCCCTTAGTGTAAATTCAGGAATTTTATAACTTACATAAAATAAGAGAATATGTTTTATATTAAACAATATTCCACACAACACTCTCCAGTCACACCGTGAATGCAGTGAATGTTACATGGCCATTGTAAGTTACTATTGTATGACACACCTTTCTTTTATTCCCAGAGGTTTATTGTACATAAAGAAAATTACTTCAAGCTAATATTTATAAAAATAATTTCTGAAGTGTCATTTTAGACCTAGCAAGTATCTACACTATACATTGCATAGAATAGAAGAAAATCCCATGATTCTGCTCCATGTGAAAGCATTCATAATGAGATCTGGTTCAACCATTATTAAAGGAGTTCTCCAGTGACAAAGATTGACCTCACTATACATTATCTCCTCACATTTATCACTTCACTAATTCAGTGTCATTAAATCTTCTGCCCCCTTGTCATGAAATCAAAGTCATTCCTGTGCACTGCCAGCTCCTGCTACACTTACAGTTTCCACAGAAACAACCTGTATACTTTCTCTGCTCTCTAGTGGGGCTTGTGCAGTCAGCTCCCAGTTCCTGAAGAAGCTATGCTGACCAGGGGGATTGTGGGAGATGTAATCTTTCAGCAGAGTGGGGGCATCCATCTTGAAGTGATGCAGCTGCAGCAGTTATCTGTGAAGTGACAAGTAAAGGAATAGAAAGTATACAGCCCATTGTGGTGAGGTAAATGTGTGTAACTATAATATATGCAAAAGAACTGGTTTGTTTAAAAAAAAAAAGTACATATACTGACTGGAGAACCCCTTTAAGGTACCCTAAATCCGATGGAAATGTGTTTGTCCATCTGTACTGCTGCTATGACAAACCAGAAAGTATGCCCTTATTGACTTAAAGGAAATCTACCATCAAATGAAGCATGATAAAGCATAACACTTACTCGTAAATCCAGCAACTGAATTACATCAGTAGGAGCGAAGATGGAAGTGCTGGGTGAGCAGTAAGGAGGTCTAACAGCCCTGTGAATCTGCAGCCTTTAAGGATCATTAGCATAAATGTCAAAGTTGATTTTTAGAAGGAAGGCGGCCATGAATAACAAATATAAGAATATTACCACAGTCCAGGTGACTGGATCTATGAGAAAGCATCTTTGGTTTATAATGCTTGATTTTTTATGGTAAATTTCCTGGAAGGAGGCGCCATCCAGATCAGATTTGCTATGTCACATTGTACAGGCTATAATATTTTTCTTTTTTAATGTGCACCTATAGGGGCTTATTTCTTTTCCCACATGAGATGCACTTTTCTGGTATGTAATTTTGGGGAATCTATAGCTAATTGGTGAGATTTTATTAACTCTTTGTTGGTGGAGGAAATGAAAATCATCAATGTGGTTTTTTATTTGGCCGTTAACCAAACCATAAAAATAGTATACTATTTTTATTCTATGGGTCGCCATGATTACGAAAATACCTCATTTATATTTTTATTTTTTTTCCCATTTTTACTGAATAAGAAGTAATTTGGCAAAAATGTTAGTAGTAAAGCATCCATACCTTTTGTCAAACCGTCGACTTCCTGAAAGTGACAGGTACCACACCCACTTTGATTCAGAAGTACACGCCCCTTTGATTTAGTCTTATTTCTCTCCCATTTTTTATGTGAGGGTGCAGGGTTGTTGTAATGTGTTGGTGCCTGGAGGTTGTGCAGAGTGAACCCCCCTTTTATGTGATCTGTAGCAGATTCATATTATATTGGGTGTCACACATAGTTTAGTTTAACTTTAATTGTGCGTGTATAACATTTATATGCAATGTTTAATCATAGATAAAATGACAAAAATGAAACAGACGCCTCAATGTTTAACGTTTTATTGAGCAAAAAATGTATACAGCAAAGAATAATAAAAAATGTATAAAAATATAGACAATTGCATTAATCTGATACAAAAACAATGAGTTTAATTTATGCAGCAATGAATAATAAAAAATGTATAAAAATTCAGACAAATGCATTACAGCCTTAGACATGTAGTTTGTAATAAGTTTAGACACTTAGTGTAGCTCTGTCCTTATATTCTCTGCTTTTAGCTGATAAGATCCCATTAGCACATTAGTTAATATGCCACATCCGCAAAGACAGCTAAAACTGTACTAAGATAAGTAGGATGTATCAGATTGCGATATTACAGAAAGAAAGGAAATTTTACACACAAAAAAAGCAGAAGTCGAAATGTTGTCTGTGCTAAGATAAGTAGGATGTGTAGGATTTACACAACTGACTGTGACACTGGGTTGTATTGCGTATCAGGTCTATTATATTAGAGCCCGGGACCACAATACCTTTGTAAATAAATTCACCTTTATCATTCCATGTTGTAATGTCATGGTTTTGGGACAGCTTGTTTAGCAAGAGACCTGCATTTTTCTTAAACCGTGGGTTGACATGACTAGTAATTTCAAGGATATCAGCGCTTTTATCAGACGTTGTATTTGGCTTATGTTGATGACCAGGAGTAGGAGGCGTAATAAGGTTCAAAGTCCCTAGTTCTCGTGTATCTTGTTAAGCATGTACCAAGTATCTTTGTAGTAAGTCACAGTATCTTTTCATTTTCACATCATCCTGCAAGTCATTCCTGTGTAAAATACCAGCAATTTCATCTTCCAAACGATGAATTACACTCTGACGAATTTTATTTGCAGGGGTAGAAGACTGACTTATCTTGGTAAGCTCATGTTTTGGAACCAAGTACATTTTAGTCGCCTGTTCCATTACTTGTTAAAAAGTAGACTGGATATTAATGGAATTGCAAAGCCTAATAGCGGACCTATGAACCCTCCGGATTGATTTACTAAGCGCGTCTTCTTCCTTATGCCCAGTGTTTTATCACTCGGCTTCCTTTACGCCACTTCTTTAGTATGTTTTTCTGCCTTTCTTTTAGAGGTATTCGCCCCCTTTTAAGATATTCAAAGCGATTTCCCCTATGGCTGAGATTAAATCATCACTCGCCTAGCGCAAAATAGATTTTCTGACTGAAGGAGAGGACTTCACCAGTGTTTTTAAGGGGGCCCAGTTGCGTCTTAATCTCTCTGACATCTTGTCACCGCTATGCACAAGGCCTGGAATGACCAAAGGTCCTAGATAATTTCATTTTGAGTTATTTTTTCTTTTGAATATACACATCCGGTAAAGCTGGTGGGAAGAATCCCGAGCGTAACCAAAGCTGCTCTGGGCTATTACCCCTTAAATCCACTAGTAAATGGCCAAAAGGTTCACTTGTCATAAATGATGCTCTTATAGTCCTCCCCCCATAAAGAGCATCACGAGGGTCTAACGGGATTGGAAATTGCATTTTGAGTAGAAATGTTTGAAGATCGGAATCAGTTTTAACCATTTCTTTCCATTCACATTACTCGCACAATGTAACCACAGCTTTGAAGATATTGCTTCTTACTCAAAAAAGCATGATATAGCTGACCGTAGCTGGTGTTTGTGACCTTGATTGTGTCCTCTTCACTAAAACAAATGGGGCAACCGAGGTAAAAACACCCCTGAAACTCAAAGGCTGTGGGCTGCCCATCAACACATGCATATCCATCTAACAAAAACTGACCCACTTTCTTTTCACCCCCTTTCAAAGCATGTTGAATATCAATGTTCTCTGTGTGATGTCCATACATGAGCCAGTGAATAGCGTGTGTTGAAAAACGTTTTTGTGTTTTGTGGTAATTGTCTGAAGGCAAAATACCAATGGTGTTTTTTGGCATAAATCTAAATCGGTACATGGCCATGCACACAGAAGCCAGAGTGATGAGCTGAAAGGGATCAACACAGCGGGTCACCACAACAGTTTTCTTTTTGCGCTTACAGTATTTTGAATCTTTTTTCCTTGTCATCTCTATCACACGATCTCTGTAGCGCTCATACGCTTGTCTCAAGACTTCAACGTCTTGCTTACAGTACGATTTCAATTCAGATTTAAAATCAAAAGTTTTGTCTTTTTTTTACCTCATACCATTTAAGGAATTCCTTTTTCTCACGAGACATCATGTATTCAGGGCCATAGTACTTAACAGATGGTAGGGGTCCTACATAGTTTTGATTTTCTTTAGTGTTAAAAAGTGTGGAAAGAGACCCCATGGCTTGAGGAAGTTTACTAAGCTTCATGGGAATGAAATTTAGAGAATCTATGAATCTTATTTTCATGTCGGGCAAGGACACACATAAGAGACGACCTCCTTGAGCAATCATTTTGACTTTTATCTTTTCATTAATCAATTCCTTAACAACAAAGTAACAATCGTAACTTCCTGCATTGTGGGCTATAAAAGTATAACCCGTAAATTTACCACTGGTAAAGAATCACACAAATTGACTCGTACAATTTTTACCCTCAAATTCCCAGGAAGATTGACCGTACAATGTTGTTGCATAGATGTAGTTTGGTATATGTGTACCTACCTGTCTCTTGCATGCATTCAAAATTGTAGAAAACATACAGATCCCGTCTTTGCCTTGTATTTCCGCATGTAACAGAGATGCTCATCAAATTTATCCAAGACTGCTTTACATACCATACATCGCAAACCCGCACACCTATGTTCTCTCTCGACATTCTGAGGTACAAAACGACAACACCTGTCACAAAAAACTTTAAGTCGACAGACCTCTGGGTTATCACCGGCTAAACGACAGTGCAGCTCTAAACACTCGGGGGAGCGGCAAAACACGTGACAGCACGGACAACGCAGTTGTTCCCCTAAGTTCTCAGGGCAATCCTCTCTTTGACAGGCAGAGCAAAAATACTGACAAGAGTGATTATTCTTGTGATGAAAGCCAGAACTGCACTTTTCACAAAAATAGGTCTCCCCGATAAAACCTTTCATGCTTTTGATACCGTAGTAATGTTCATCGTGGTGTAAAATATAGAGTGTTCTGCCTTCAGATTCTCTAGCGGTGTGAAAATAACGCCAATCCCCATGACTGTGATACACAACTTTAATAGTGATATTCAAATATTTCTCAAATTCTTCAACAGTGCTGAAACTCACTAACTCATTGTCTGGGATACCCAAATCAGTGTGAATCTGTTTAGCACCTGACAATTACACACCGTCATCAACATCGCCATCGGCCATGAGGGCACACAGGCTAGCAGCTAAACACAGATTAGAATCATAATTGTAAAAGTCATACAACCAAGCCCTTTTCTGTGTAATGATACGACTGTATACTATAGCTTTCAGCTTCCGTTTCCCATGACCTCTTCTATTTCTGATGACAGTTACCACTATCTTCAAACAATCTGATGCTAAACATTCAGCGTTACTTTGCAGTGTGGCAGCTACCACATTTAGGAAAGTTTCCGAATTAAATTAATTCCTAGCCTGCTTTGTTGAATATACAGGATCTAATGTCTGGCCACCTTCAAGCCGTAACTGAACAAAATCGCCAGGGTGGATGTCCCGGAGCACGCTGTCCAGTAACGTTTGAACAGCTTCATGCACAGATCTAACAGCATCTTCAAATGATTGAATATGATCTAAATTCACAAACCTAAAGTGATCGTACTCAACACTGTTAAAAGTCTGTAGGGATCTCTCTCTATGGAAAAAATGCTCCAACGTCACAGAACTGACACCTGGTTGAGCATTTAATGTTTCACCCTGTTGTGTTGAGTGCTGTGTATTTACAGGGTTCATTGTGCTGGGGCCTTCAAGTGGATCTTCATAATCATGTGTTTTACCCTGGTGTGTTGAGCGAGGCGTATTTTCAGGATTCAATGGGGGTCATTTATTAAGGGCCCGATTCGCGTTTTCCCGACGTGTTACCCGAATATTTCCGTTTTGCGCCGCTTGTACTTAAATTGCCCCGGGATTTTGGCGCACGCGATCGGATTGTGGCGCATCGGCGCTGGCATGCGCGCGACGGAAATCGGGGGGCGTGGCCGAACGAAAACCCGACGTATTCGGAAAAACCGCCGCATTTAAAAACCGAAAATGTGTCGCATAAGGACCGCTTACCTTCACCTGGTCCAGCTCGGTGCATTCCGGCGCGATGAGTTTACTTTCAGCGCAGCAGCGCCACCTGGTGGACGGCGGAAGAACTACCTTATTAAATCCCGGCCGGACCCGAATCCAGAGCGGAGAAGCCGCCGCTGGAACGCGAATGGACCGGGTAAGTAAATTTGCCCCAATGTGTTGGGCTCTTCGACACCATCAACCTCAATTGGGATTTGGAAGTGAGGAGTAGTTTGCAGCGATGTACTTAGTCTGCTTAACCTCCGCATAACTCTATGTTTCCTAGCCGCTAGTGAACGCCTAGCATTCATCAGTGTTTTTATAGCATGCATTAATGTCAGCGATTTTTTAAAAAGAGATGCTTTGCCCTTGTTAACTAACTGTTCAGGCCCCTACCAGTCATAGCTAGTCATAAATTATGCTCACCAGCTATCTTTTTCTTAGCTCTTGACAGTCTTTCTGTAGGTCTGATATGTCCTGTATTTTATTGTAAGGGAATGTCCTATGCTCAAACTGTAAATACCTATTCATACATGAATTTATTTGATTGCGTATTCTGTCAGAAGCGTATATGAAGGCCGTGCTTATTTTTGCAAACCCGAACATTGTTTGGTTTTATAAAGTGTGGCTTACCAACAGTATCTTCGTAAGCTTTATCTTCTGCCACTTCAGGGATTGCAGGTAATGATGACGATCTTTGAGGGCGCGTTCATACGTTGCGTTTTGACCTGTGTTTTCATTGCGTCTGAAACGCATATACAACAGCTGAGGAGAGGTGATTTGCCTAATTACATCACTGTTAACATTTCCGTTTACAAAAAGCATCGTAAACGTGATGCTAACGCATGCATTAACAACGCGTTAACGCATGCATTTTGTTATCGCATGCGTTAACATTGTGTTTACAAACGTAAGCGGTAATGTAATTAGGCAAATCACCTCTCCTCAGCTGTTGTATATGCGTTTCAAACACAATGAAAACGCGACCAAAACGCAACGTGTGAACGCGCCCTTAGAGATCTTCTGGTGTTTCATTACAGCTTATGTTGCAAAGGGCGTCGTAATTGTAGTAGCTTTAATTCTGCGCTTGCGCGGGGCGCGTCATTTATTTCCATTTGCTTCACAAAGTCTTGATAAGTCTGTAGCTAAAAGTAAAGGAGGACCCCCCCATTTAAATTCAAACATCAAATATCTTGTCTAGGAATATAAATATAGAAGCGCAATACCAGAAAATAATAATATAATAAATAATTAGTGTTATATATTGAAGACTTACATGCTTGGTACGATGTGCTGTGCCCTGGAGATTGAGCTGTGTTTCCCGATATAGTATTTGACAACATATCATAGACGAGTGTCTGTTGTGGTGTGGCAGGTTCAGCCATGCTGGGTTCCATATTTTCTTTAAAGTCCAGTTTTTTAGGCTTCAATTTCCTGGATCACGCTGAAGACAGTTATAGATCCGATTAATGATCATAGATATTATTACATTAGCTATACATTTTTGCACCCAATACAGATTTATGCATCTATATTACCTTTTCTACCCTCGCCGCTCGGTTTTTTCTTCTCGACATCAGAAGTACGGGTGTCATCTATTACAACAACCTTTCCTTCTACATGAAAAAATGTATATTAAATAATAGTTGTGTGCACAATTAATGAAATATCAATGTTGTATTATATTAGTACTAACCATTAATGAGCCGCTCCATATCAGAATCTAAATTGGCTTCCGTGACTGACTGGTCATAATTCACTGGCACAAAACACTCTTGAGCCGATGGCTGCTTAGAATACAGCGACGATATAAATGCGGCGTCAAATTCGTTATTCAGAAATTCCACTTAAACAATTAGATAGAACAGCAATCAATTACAGAAAATATTAAAGGTAGATTTGGATTTGTGATATAGTCCTAGTTTTGTCAGGATTGTTCTACAAAAACACCAACGGTCATCATAAGGAAAGAGCTGTGGATGGTAACAATTTAGGATTCAGCAAAAGACTTTGCGCAACAGCCCTATCTAAACCGATCGAACTTTTGGGCCCAATTTTTGCAGATATATTTAATCAGCCAAAGCTTGCACTGAATGGCCTTGATCTTAAGATCAGACTGACCAGAAATAAAGATGCTTTTAGTCTGATGTCTGCTGACCCTGAACAATATAAAATACACGCTGCCCTGTATGTGAAAAGAGTACAGGTTGCAACGGCCGTCAGAATAGGCCACAGCCAGGTGCTGCTTACAACCAAAAAATATTGCCTCGATAGGGCTTGTTTAAAAGTATACAGCATTCCAACAGGTACAAGAATTACCAACCATGAGAACTTGTTCCTGGGTCAAATCCCTAAAACAGTTATACTAGGCTTTGTGGAGAATGACAGCTTTAGCAGTAATTATCAAAAAAAATCCGCTATGTTCCCACCACTATAATATAAATCACGCAGCTTTGTACTTGGACAGTCAACAAATACCTGCCAGACCCTTTCAACCAAATTTTGAGGCTGAATTAGCCATTAGAGAGTATTCTGCGCTTGTACACACCTCAGGAAAACATAAATCTGATAGCGGTTTAGCTATAGACCGTGAAGAGTTTATGCGCGGATACACATTCTTTGCCTTTGATTTATCCCCGGATCAAGAACCGGGCGGTCATTTCTCTCTCATTAGGTCTGGAAATCTACGCTCTGAGATAAGATTTGCAGAGCCGACGCCTCACACTGTAAATATGATTGTGTATGCGCTAAATACTAATATACTGGAAATAAACAACAAAAGAGAAATACTGAATGACTATAACTAGCGATGGATAATTTGGAGCTTACAAACCTTGCTCTATCTGACACTTGTATGAGACGTATATTTGCCGGCATATTTCCGTGTGATTTCCTACCTGAACATAAAGTAGTTCAAAGGCCAGCGGCATTTATAGTGAATACAGACGATTCCCGCAAACCAGGCAGTCACTGGATATTAGTTATACTATGTAACGAGAAAGATGCCGTATTTTTTGATAGCTACGGCTTCTCTCCTGATGCTGAGATTTTCCCAAAAGAATATATACAGTTTTTAAAAAGAAACTGCATAACATACACTTATCAGAACAAACAATTACAGGATACCATGAGCTCTTTCTGCGGGAATTATTGCATTTTTATGCTTTATAATATAACTAGGGGTCTATCTTACAAGCAGGCTTTACAGTTATTTTTACAAATTATTATAAAAATAAAGACCGCTTAATGTATACATTTGTCCAAATAAATCTAACTACTGTGATGCGTAACTGTATATCGCAATGTACTTTTAAACAGTTGTATAAATCCTACACATCCTACTTATCTTAGCACAGACAACATTTCAACTTCTGCTTTTTTGTGTGTAAAATTTCCTTTCTTTCTGTAATATCGCAATCTGATACATCCTACTTATCTTAGTACAGTTTTAGCTGTCTTTGCGGATGTGGCGTTTTAACTGATGTGCTAATGGGATCTTATCAGCTAAAAGCAGAGAATATAAGGACAGAGCTACACTAAGTCTCTAAACTTATTATAAACTACATGTCTAAGGCCCCTTCCACACTAGCGAGTGTGATGCAATGAACTCGCATCACACTCGCAACGCAAGCTGCCGGGAACGCACGGCCCGAACGCTGCACCGCGGGAGTGAACTGACATGCTGAGTTCACTCCCGCGGTGCAGCGTTCGGGCCGTGCGTTCCCGGCAGCTTGCGTTGCGAGTGTGATGCGAGTTCATCGCATCACACTCGCTAGTGTGGAAGGGGCCTAAGGCTGTAATGCATTTGTCTGAATTTTTATACATTTTTTATTATTCTTTGCTGTATAAATTAAACTCATTGTTTTTGTATCAGATTAATGCAATTGTCTATATTTTTATACATTTTTTATTATTCTTTGCTGTATACATTTTTTGCGCAATAAAAGGTTAAACATTGAGGCGTCTGTTTCATTTTTGTCATTTTATCTATGATTAAACATTGCATATAAATGTTATACACGCACAATTAAAGTTAATTAAACTATGTGTGACACCCAATATAATATGAATCTGCTACAGATCACATAAAAGGGGGGTTCACTCTGCACAACCTCTCTGCACATCAGCAGCCACCCTTAAAGTTAAATTAAACTATGTGTGACATCCAATATAATATGAACCTGGTACAGATCACATAAAAGTGGGTTCTCTCTGCACAACCTCCAGGCACCAACACATTACAACAACCCTGCACCCTCACATTATAGAAACCCCATAAAAAATGGGAGAGAAATAAGACTAAATCAAAGGAGTGTGTACTTCTGAATCAAAGGGGCGTGGCACCTGTCACTTTCAGGAAGTGGGCGGTTTGACATAAGGTATGGACGCTTTACTACTAATGTTGTTAATTTTAGCATCACCGTCTATCATATACATAATTTTTTTATTTTTCACCTCACAAATCTATTTAAGGGCTTATTTTTTGTGAGAATGATTGTTCTCTTTAGTGGTCTTATTTTAGAGTGCATAACATTTTTTAAATAACTTTTTAGAGCATTTTTTATAGGGTATTAATTAATAATTATCTTATTTGGAGCGTTTTTTTTAATTTTTTTTTATGGGGTTCACTTTGCGGATCTAATAACAATTTTGTTTTATTATGCAGATCGATACAGATGCAGCGATACCAAATATGTGGGGGTTTTGTGTATTTTAATCACAATAAAAACTAATTTGAAGAAAATCTTGTTCATTTTAGTATCAACATCTTTTCATATGCATAACTTTTTTATTTTTCCGCTGACAAATCTGGTTAGGTGCTTATTTTTTGCGAGAACAGTTGTTCTTTTAAGTGGGCTTATTTTAGAGTGTGGAACATTTTTTTTATCAATTTTAAGAGCATTTTTTAAAAAGATATTAATTAAAAATGCTCTTTTTTCTGAATGTTTTTTGCATTTTTTTTCTCCCGCGTCTCCAGTAACGATTCTGTTTTATTATACAGATTGTTACGGACGTGGCAATACCAAATATGTGGGTTTTTTTGTGTTTTTTTATACTTTATTAAATGTTTTTATGGGAAAGTGACATTTTAGGGGGTTATATTTTTATGTATATATTTTTTATTTATTATAATGTGTAGTGTTTAGTGTTTTTACATTTTTTTTTACTTTTCCATACTTGAACTTGAACCAGCAATGCTCTGATAGCTGGTTCAAGTCCAATACACTGCTCTACAATACTTCTTCATTGTAGAGCAGTGTAAACTGTCTGAGCATGCAGGCATGCAGCTTATCATTTTGTATGTATTGACACTAGGTTTGCAACATTGTTACACAGATCATCAGATCGTGCTGATAGACTCCGCACACATAAGCCTGTGAATTAGTTTCTGGTCTAGCCAGCTAATCCTTGTGTTTATATTAACATTTGGATTTGCAACATTATAAAATAGATCGTGCTGCTAGACTTCACACACAAGCCTCTTCACTGATTCACTGATTGTCCCAACGAAACTCGGCTTCTTCTGGGGGCGTGGGCGGCCGGTTCAGGCCAATTCTTATTCAGTGGTTGAAAAGATTGACAGATAAAGCTGCCAATGGCTGCTGTTGTGCTGTCTTTACAGAAGACAAGCTTCCTTTCTTGCAGATTCTGTAACAGAACTTTCCAAGGTATTATGCAGACCTAAAATAAACATGTCTTTAGTGGGGTGAGATTAAAGAAATTAAGGCACAGAAATATGATCTATAAAGATTTCTGATCATTGTGAATATATCATTTTCACTTTACTGTTTTATGCAATGACTGTAATAGTATCATGAGGACAAACCGCAAAGGAGGAGAAAAGAAAACACTTTTGTCTGGAATTTCATTCAATTTTCAACAGAAGTATGCATATTTGTCCAATCCTGTATGTTATTTATTATCCATTATTTATGTGCTTTTTTGTTCTAATATTTTTCATGTACTCATGATGTATGGGCCATGAAATATGCATGTTTTTCTTGTAATTTATTGTTATTAACAATCTATACGACTTCTCTTCACCTATTATTATACTGTCAGTTTTGGTATGTATATTTTGGAAGTTGGGATAACTGTTATGTTATTTACAGAAAGCAGCCAAAAGTATCATTTAAGCCATTTGGTTTAAGATAGTGCAGTCTGCAGATCTACTGGCTTTCTGTTCTTAAAAGGATATTGTCTAAATCTCCTCCTCTTATGTCCATCCGGACATGTGTGATCGCCCATCCTTTCAAATCCTTGATGTTTAAGCTGTGTTTCCTTTTAAAATGTTCAGCTATAGGGGTTGGCGTGAAAGGGTTTTTTTTTGCTTATCTGCTTCCGCTTTCATTTTATCATGGTTGTTAATACTGTTGATATGTTCCCGGATTCTATCTCTTAGTTCCCATATGGTTCTGCCAATGTATAATAACTTGCATGTACACTGTAACACGTAGACTACTGCATTAATGGTGCACGTCATATGTTCTTTGATACAGTGTACCTTGCCCGTTAAATCTTCAAATGATATTTTTTTCGTAAGGATCCTACAGGCTTGGCAGATGCCACAGGGATAGAAGCCTGGGTAGATCACCTTTCTTCTCTGTGTTTGGTGGACAAAGTGGCTCTTCACAAGATTATTGCCAATAGTGTGTCCTTTCCTGTACCCACTAGAGGCTCTTTCCCCTAAATATGTTCCAATATCTGAGTCAAGTAACAGTACATGCCCATGCCTCGGCCCTCTCTCATGAAATGTTGTAATGAAACGTATCTTATTGTCTTCTTTTCTGGTTTTTACTCGCAGCAGACTATCTCGGTCAGTTCGAATATTGTATATTGTATGCAGTTTTGATTTTTGCCAAAATCGGCAAGAAAGGAAGCTTGTCTTCTGTAAAGACAGCACAACAGCAGCCATTGGCAGCTTTATCTGTCAATCTTTTCAACCACTGAATAAGAATTGGCCTGAACCGGCCGCCTGCGCCCCCATAAGAAGCCGAGTTTCCTCGGTGAAACGTGCGTCGGGACGATCAGTCCCACCGTAATATAGGGACAGCACAATTGAGGGATAGCGTTTACCTACTATCACACTGTTTGCTGACTAATCTTCTGTGACAAATAGATATACTGAGTGCCAGCTGACCACTCCGATCTAGATCACAAACAGACTGTGCCTTTGTAGAGGGGCACGGAGTCAGCAGCAAGACCGGAGCTGTGCCCCATAGAAGTGTAAAAAATCCTTATCATAGACGCTGCTGTACTCTAAGGGCACATTCACATGGCCGTCTGCGGGGTACATCGACGGCAATAGCGGCGCGGCGCAGATACGGTGCCACACATGTGTGGCACCGATCCGGGCCACACACCGAAAAAAGATAGAGCATGTTCTATCTTTCGGCGTGTGTGCGGCCGTGCGCCGCTATTCTCTATGGAGGGAGGAGGGGCCGCCTCCTCCTCCTCTCCAACACATGGCGGTATGCCCGCACGGCGGGCATACCGCTGTGTGAATGTACCCTAACATCATTGTCTGCAATCAGACAGAGACAAGTAAAGAGGCTTGTGTTTAGAGATGAGCGAACATACTCGTCCGAGCTTGATGCTCGTTCGAGCATTAGCGTACTCGAAACTGCTCGTTGCTCGGACGAGTATTTCTCCAGCTCGAGAAAATGGCATCTCCAGCCGTTTTGCTTTTTGGCGGCCAGAAACAGAGCCAATCACAAGCCAGGAGACTCTGCACTCCACCCAGCATGACGTGGTACCCTTACACGTCGATAGCAGTGGTTGGCTGGAATAGACTATCCCCTGCCCGCGCTGCTCGCGTCATTCTCTGTCTGGATGCCGCTAGGGAGAGAGCTGCTGCTGGTCAGGGAAAGCATTAGGGTGTACTATTAGAATAGTGTTAGGCAGGAGTGATTCTACAAGAACCCAACAGTCCTTCTTAGGGCTACAATAACGTTTTATTTTCCTTTTTTTTGGTTTGCTTGTGGCTGGGCTTGCTGCTATTAGTAGTGCAGCTAGTACCATATTGTGAGTAATTTGCAGGGAGACTTGTGTTTAGCTCTTAGTGACACACATATCCACCTCAAACACCGAAGTGGGACAATTTATTAGGGGTTTGATTTGAATTACGCCGAGTCTGCTGATTTATTTTTTTTTACGTTTATTTCTTTTTAGAACTCACAGTAATCTGCCAAAGCAGTGTGCTTTGAGTGTGGGCTAGAAAATAGCCATAGGAGAACCCCAACGGCTTATTTAGGCCTACAATAGTGTTATATTTTCCTTTTTTTTGGGGTTTGCTTGTGGCTGGGCTTGCTGGTATTAGTAGTGCAGCTAGTACCATATTGTGAGTAATTTGCAGGGAGACTTGTGTTTAGCTCTTAGTGACACACATATCCACCTCAAACACCGAAGTGGGACAATTTATTAGGGGTTTGATTTGAATTAGGCACAGTCTGCTGATTTATTTTTTACGTTTATTTATCTTATAACTCAAAGTCATCTGGCACAGCACAAAATCCAGTTGTGTGCTGTCAGTGTAGGTTAGAAACTAGCCATAGCAATAGGATAGCATTGTTTTGTTTAAAAAAAAACCCACAAAAAACACAAAAAAAAAAATTTTAAGTTTACACTTTAATTTTGAAAATGTTTAACCCGAGGGCTAGGGGTAGAGGACGAGGGCGTGGACGTGGGCGTCCAACTACTGCAGGGGCCGTGGTCCTGGGCGGGGTGAGACACCACTTGCTGATGAGGGAGCAGGGGAACGCCACGGAGCTACACTCCCTAGGTTCATCATGTCTCAAGTTACTGGGACTCGTGGTAGAGCACTGTTGCGGCCAGAACAGTGCGAAGAGGTGATGTCGTGGATTGCGGACAATGCTTCTAGCCATTTGTCCACCAGTCAGTCTTCCACGCAGTCCACCCATGTCACCGAAATCAGCACTCCTCCAGCTCAGCCTCCTTCCCCCCAGTCTGCCCCCTCTCAGCAAAATTTGGACCGGCATACTCTGAGGAACTGTTTTCTGGACCCTTCCCACAGTCACAAACCACTTGTCTGGTTGCTGCTGAGCAATTTTCCGATGCCCAGGTTTTCCACCGGTCGCAGTCTGTGGGTGAAGATGACATTATTGACGTAGTGGAAGAAGTGTGTAAAGAGGTGTCGGACGATGAGGAGACACGGTTGTCAGACAGTGGTGAAGTTGTTGTCAGGGCAGGAAGTCCGTGGGGGGAGCAGACTGAGGGATCGGAGGGTGATGAGGTGACAGATCCAAGCTGGGTTGATAGGCCGGGAGAACACAGTGCTTCTGAGACGGAGGCGAGTCCTATAGCAGAACAGGTTGGAAGAGGCAGTGGTGGGGCCAGACTGAGAGGCAGGGCCAGAGCTGGTGCATCAGCGCCAAATGTTGCCCGTAGTCAAGCTCCCGAGGGCTAGATTTTCAGAAGTCTGGAGGTTCTTTAAAGAAACACCGGATGACCGACGGACTGTGGTGTGCAACCTTTGCCAAACCAGGATCAGCAGGGGTTACACTACTACTAGCTTAAATACCACCAGTATGCGCAGGCATATGAATGCTAAACACCCCACTCAATGGCACCAAGCCCGTTCACCTCCGGCCGGGCACACCACTTCTCCTTCCCCTGTGTCATCTGCTAGTCAGCCCCCTTTCCAGGACCACGGCCCAAACAACTCCCGTGCGAAAACCCCATCTTCGCCTCCACGATCCTCCACAGCATCCACCAGCGTTCAGCTCTCCATACCCCAGACGCTGGAGCGCAAAAGGAAGTATAGCGCAACCCACCCACACGCCCAAGCCCTCAACGTCCACATCTCCAAGTTGCTTAGCCTGGAGATGCTGCCCTATAGGCTGGTAGAGACTGAGGCCTTTCGAAACCTCATGGCAGCGGCCGCCCCTCGGTATTCGGTCCCCAGCCGCCACTACTTTTCCCGATGTGCCGTCCCAGCCCTGCACAAGCACGTGTCAGAGAACCTACCTCGGTCCAGGTCTCAAAGGCCAAGTATGCCTCCTCCTCCTCCCACCCCTCCTCCACCTCCTCCTCCGAATTACCATCCGTGGGCATGGCGCCATCAGTCGGTAGCTCTAGGCACAGCAGCAGTGCCGTCGCTAAGCGACAGCAGGCGGTGCTAAAACTGCTGAGCCTAGGCAATAAAAGGCACACCGCCCAAGAGCTATTACAGGGCATCACGGCGCAGACTGATCTGTGGCTGGCACCGCTGAACCTGAAGCCAGGCATGGTTGTGTGTGACAACGGCCGTAACCTGGTGGCGGCTCTGCAACTCGGCAGACTGACACATGTGCCATGCCTGGCCCATGTGTTAAATCTCATAGTTCAGTGTTTCCTCAAGACATACCCCAATCTGTCTGATTTGCTCACGAAGGTGCGCCGCATCTGTGCGCATTTCAGGAAGTCCAGCACAGATGCTGCCACTCTCTCACTCTCCCTTCACAAAATATAGAGGAGAACCTCTATTTTTCTGGGCAAGCTAACAATATTAAATATCCTAAAAATATTTTTTGGGGACATATTAGCTTAGCCCTTTGTCCCAACACGAAATATACGTAGTTTACAGTGGTGACCTAATTTTAGTGTGGAATAGACTGCTTAATAGTACCTCAAAAGGTTAGGGGGTATATTCCCCATTTTTAATTGATATCTAATAAAAGTGAAGTATTAACAACACCCACACCTTTCCTTCTTTTCCTGTTTCCCCTTTAATTTTTGTACAGGTACATATATACTGCCGATCAAAATTTGAAAACAAACAATTTCCTAAATGTCAAGGTCGTTGTGTTGTCCTATGTGTACATATGCTAACATGAATAAAATAGCTGTATTTTAATCTTATTTCATAAAATAAAATTCTTTTTAATTAAAAATGTATATTAGATGATTGAAAATAACATTGTTTAAAATTAGAGAAAACTTTTATATACCTTCAAATTATTGGTGTTAATTGGGCATCTGGTGCTAATGTCCTTAAATAATAAATTCACACCCTATTTGACTGGGGAAAAACTTCTGGAACATCCTTGGTGACAAAATTATGGCCAAGAAACCCACAACAGTCACAGAACTGTGTTAAAAGACTGAAAGAAGAGAGGACCAAATTCACACCAGAGCATTGTGAGAGATTAGTGATGTCTGTGGCCGCAGATGTGCTGAAGTCATTCAGAGAAAAGTCCTATACATTTCCTACTGATTGGTGGCTGTTGTAACCTTCAGATAATGTAACCATTTATCTAGCTTTTTGTCTATCTATTTATCCATCTCATATAATCTATCTAGCTATCTATACATAATCTACTTTATATTTATGCATCTATAAATCTTTCTATCTATGCAACATGCCCACCGGGGCCTAGACTTTTCTTAGGGCCTAGAGGCAGCCGGGGCCCAGAATACCAGAGTGTTTGGCAGTTGCGGCCTAGGCACGCTGATGTCACGGTGCTTGGTATGGGAACCGGAGGGCTGTCCTACAGCCTGGCAGGTCTCCAGCAGGTGGTGTATGCAAGAAATATGGAGGGGAGGCTGATGTACTAGTTCTCCCTGGGCCAACCCCTGAGTGTCTGTAAGATATGTCCCTGAGTAATGAATGGGGAGCCCGTGGAGGTAACAGCCGTATCCAGGGATCAGACTGAGGCAAATTGTGCAAAATAACTCACATTTCTTTATTGAACAACAGCAGGCAACTGGCTTAGATGGTCTCACAGCAGATTCGGTTTACTGGAATGGTCATGGAGAGTGGTCATCAGCAGGGTCGGACTGGGGTGCCAAGGGCCCACCAGTGAAATTAATTCTGGGGGACCACCAGCTGCTTCATGGATACGTGCGAGCCGCCCCCATGTAAATTTTCATTGCGTTTCTGGAAATGTGCTGGAAATGCAAGGTGTGAATGCAGCCTGTGGCCATGTTCACACATTGCGTTTTTTGTTGCATATTCAACGCTTTGGAAAGACGATCTGTTCCTCTTCCATTTGAATGCAGGTCTTTTTGCCATTCAGCAGACAAACTAAGTTTCTACAACAAAAAAAAACGTAATGTGTGAACGCAGCCCAGGCTTTCTGAACACTACACGGGGTGTTCCTCAGACCAAAACGCACATGCGTTTCCAGAGAAACGCATGCGATCAGCTTATCAATCGCATGCGTTTTCCTGGAAACGCATGTGCGTTCGGGCCGAGGACCTCCCCCTGTGCGCTAGCGTCGCGTTATGAACGGACGCCTAGTGGTACGTGTGACCGCAGCCTCAGGCCCCATGCATACTTTTTGTTTTTTGATGAGTTTTAACTGCAATGGAAACCGCAAAAGAGAGGGGCTTTGCCAGAACACATATGAGATTCTACACTTTTGTTCTGGAATGAGCCCCTCCCTGTTGCGATTTTAATTAAAACAGATCAAGAACTGCAACGTGTGAATGGGGCCTGACGCTTGTTATCTGCCTGTGGATAGGGCCTAACTTGTCTTTGTGGGAAAACCCCTTTAAGACATTTTTTCTTTGTACCAAAGGTTTTCATTTTTTATATAAAAACTGAATAAAATCTTAATGAATTTGGTGTCCTCGTGATCACACTTACCCAAGGAATTAAGGGGAGGTATGATTTGGAGCATACAGTGAAAGCCGTACATACGTAGCCCACAAGAAAATGGCACAAGTACGTTTTTTTGGTCAATTTTACTGCATTGGGATTCTTTCCAGTACACGGTATAGAATATTAAATACCATCACTAGGAAGGACAATTTGTTATGCAGAAAACAAGCCTCATACAGCTCTGTACATGGAAATAACACAGTTATGGATTTATAAAGACGGGGAGGTAAAAATGGAAAATCAAAGATGAAAATGGTCTGGCCTTTAACCCTTTAAGGGTTAATATTCTGTGCAGTGTACTAGGATGCTGGAGAAAAATTCCAAATGTGGTATAAATGACAAAAAAAGTTGCATTATTTTTTATTACAGGCTCCGTTTCACAACTTTCACACACCTCTTACTTTTTGAAACTTTGATGTACGGAGCTGGAGAAGCCGAGGTTTTCAGTGATTTCAGTGCATTGAAATGGTGATGAATCTGCAATTTGGACACCATGACGGGTGGGGGTGGGGGTAATAATGAGGCTGCAGTCACACGTAACACGGGCTATGTTAGTAATACTGAGGCTGCGGTCACACGTAGCGCGGGGTATGCTGGTAATACTGAGGCTGCGGTCACACGTAACGCGGGGTATGCTGGTAATACTGAGGCTGCGGTCACACGTAACGTGGGGTATCCTGGTAATATTGAGGCTGCGGTCACACGTAACGCGGGGTATGCTGGTAATATTGAGGCTGCGGTCACACGTAACGCGGGTTATGCTGGTAATTCTGAGGCTGCGGTCACACGTAACGCAGGGTATGCTGGTAATACTGAGGCTGCGGTCACACGTAACGCGGGGTATGCTGGTAATAGTGAGGCTGCGGTCACACGTAACGCAGGGTATGCTGGTAATACTGAGGCTGCGATCACACGTAACACGGGGTATCCTGGTAATACTGAGGCTGCGGTCACACGTAACACGGGGTATGCTGGTAATACTGAGGCTGCGGTCACACGTAACGCGGGGTATGCCCGTAAAACTGAGGCTGCAGTCACACGTAACACGGGGTATGTTGGTAATACTGAGGCTGCGGTCACACGTAACACGGGGTATGCTGGTAATACTGCGGCTGCGGTCACACGTAACGCGGGGTATGCTGGTAATACTGAGGCTGCGGTCACACGTAACGCGGGGTATGCCCGTAAAACTGAGGCTGCAGTCACACGTAACACGGGGTATGTTGGTAATACTGAGGCTGCAATCACACGTAACGCGGGGTATGCTGGTAATACTGAGGCTGCGGTCACACGTAACGTGGGGTATGCTGGTAATACTGAGGCTGCGGTCACACGTAACGCGGGGTATGCTGGTAATACTGAGGTTGCGGTCACACGTAACGCCAGGTATGCTGGTAATACTGAGGTTGCGGTCACACGTAACGCCGGGTATGCTGGTAATACTGAGGCTGCGGTCACACGTAACGCGGGGTATGCTGGTAATACTGAGGCTGCAGTCACATGTAACGCGGGGTATGCTGGTAATACTGAGGCTGCAGTCACATGTAACGCGCAGTATGCTGGTAATACTGAGGCTGCAGTCACACGTAACACAGGGTATGCTGGTAGTACTGAGGCTGCGGTTACGCATAACACGGGGTATGCTGGTAATACTGGGGCTCTAGTCACTCGTAACACAGGGTATGCTGGTAATACTGAGGCTGCGGTTACACATAACACGGGGTATGCTGGTAATACTGAGGCTGCGGTTACACATAACACGGGGTATGCTTGTAATACTGGGGCTGCAGTCACATGTAACGCGGGGTATGCTGGTAATACTGAGGCTGCAGTCACATGTAACGCGCAGTATGCTGGTAATACTGAGGCTGCAGTCACATGTAACGCGCAGTATGCTGGTAATACTGAGGCTGCAGTCACATGTAACGCGCAGTATGCTGGTAATACTGAGGCTGCGGTCACCTGTAACACAGGGTATGCTGGTAATACTGGGGCTCCAGTCACTCGTAACACAGGGTATGCTGGTAATACTGAGGCTGCGGTTACACATAACACGGGGTATGCTGGTAATACTGAGGCTGCGGTTACACATAACACGGGGTATGCTGGTAATACTGAGGCTGCAGTCACATGTAACGCGGGGTATGCTGGTAATACTGAGGCTGCAGTCACATGTAACGCGCAGTATGCTGTTAATACTGAGGCTGAAATCACATGTAACGCGCAGTATGCTGGTAATACTGAGGCTGCGGTCACCCGTAACACAGGGTATGCTGGTAATACTGAGGCTGCGGTTACACATAACACGGGGTATGCTGGTAATACTGAGGATGCGGTTACACATAACACGGGGTATGCTGGTAATACTGAGGCTGCAGTCATATGTAACGCGGGGTATGCTGGTAATACTGAGGCTGCAGTCACATGTAACGTGCAGTATGCTGTTAATACTGAGGCTGCAGTCACATGTAACGCGCAGTATGCTGGTAATACTGAGGCTGCGGTCACCCGTAACACAGGGTATGCTGGTAATACTGAGGCTGCGGTTACACATATCACGGGGTATGCTGGTAATACTGAGGCTGCGGTTACACATAACACGGGGTATGCTGGTAATACTGGGGCTGCAGTCACCCGTAACACAGGGTATGCTGGTAATACTGAGGCTGCGGTCACACGTAACGCAGGGTAGGCTGGTAATACTGAGGCTGCGGTCACACGTAACGCAGGGTATGCTGGTAATACTGAGGCTGCGGTTACACATAACACGGGGTATGCTGGTAATACTGAGGCTGCGGTCACATGTAACGCGGGGTATGCTGGTAATACTGAGGCTGCGGTCACACGTAACGCATTGATTCCTTCAGCCCTTGCATTTGTACAATACAAGACTCCGGGTGCGGGTTATCCATCGCATGCGTTTGCATAGAAGCCCATCCTGCCCCTGTGCGCTTTGATTCCAATTCTAAACACAGTCTGCGCGTTACATGTGACATTACTCCTTATTCTACATCAATACTTAATAAAGTCAATCAAAGTAGTACAACTTTCATCATCTCATTCAACTGCGGGGAGTTGTAGTTCATGAGCCCACTGTTATTCTCTATGTATGTACACATTGCAGGGATGTCATGAGGTGCACTGTGTGTGTGTAAATGTGATGCACTTGTATTTTGTACCTTTTCTTGTGCTGGAAGACATCATGTGGGGAGCAGCAGCTCCTCATCCATCCTGAGCTCCCGCACACATGAGGGCAACCTGTGCTGTGCCAGGGGGAGGACCTCCAGCATGACCAGGAGGAAGGGGCCCACTGTGACAACTAGGGGGCCCAGGTCCTCTGGTCTGTAATTAGTGACAGGTGCTCAGTGCAGGGAGGGGGAAATGTCTTACTCACTGCCCCAGCGCTGCTGTGGGAAGAGCAGAGAACCTGTCTCTCCCTCCTGCAGGATGCCATAGTCCCCCCTGCTGCCCCCCTCCTCCAGCCTCAGCTGAATGTACCTGCACAGACACAGATAAGAGATGGTGACTTATGATAAGGGCCCACAGGGGTTTTTACCGGTATCCCGGCAGGCCAGTCCGAGCCTGATCACAAAGTCCTATGTGGTAGAGTGTACCCTAAGAACTGTCATGTTACTAACCGTAGCCCTTGGAAACAAAATCTTATCCACTGGACTAACACTGTGTGCAAACTGTGGTCATCACCATATTGTCATATCAGCTAATCACTAACTTATTAGTAATTTGAGTTCAATTGAGTTCGCCCAATTCCTCACAAAATAAGTTTACTTTTTTCTCCATTTTTCTTAAAGGGTCATCAGACCCACATGGGCCTAAAGAAGATGGTATAAAGAACCCGAATATCGAGGATAGTGAAGACAGGGAAACTCGAGAGCGAAAGCTGTCTGAGCAGGGTTTAAGAGAGAAGGTGCTAAATTTAGAAAATCGCTCAAGAAGAAGCAATTTACGCATTGTGCGATTTCCGGAAGGGTCAGAGGGGAGTGATGATGTCAAATTTGTCTCAGATTGTTTGGAATCTACCTTCCCCATGGGGGTTCATACAAGATGTTTCTGGTCGATAGGGCACACCGTTTACCATCTAGAGCCCCCCCCCCCCACAGGTGCTAGACCTAGGAATATTCTGGTGCGACTCCTCTCCCCAAGAGACAGGGACAACATATTGAGAGGTGTAAGATCTTTACCTCCACTACAATACAACAACACCCCAAATATGATTTTTCCAGACTACCCGCAAGATATCCAAAAAAAGAATGAGCTATGTAGGTATAAAAAAAGGTTAAGGGAGAAAGGGATTGTATATTCGCTAATGTATCCAGCAAAATTAAAAATAATATATGAGGATAAGTCTAATTTCTTTGAAAATCCTGAAGAGGCAAATGAGTGGATAGAGAGAGTTCTGAAAACCTGAGTTTATTGAATAGGTATACTTACTCCGGCGCGAATAATGCTCCAGGAAGAGTCTAGGGATGTACAACCCTGGACAAGGGTTTAGGGCGGTTTGGGGGGGAGGGACTGAGAGGTTGACCAGGAAGATGTATTTTAGGAGATATGGGATGGGAGTAATTCAATCTATCCTCAATAGAGATGAGCGAGCACTAAAATGCTCGGGCGCTTGTTATTCGAGACAAACTTTTCCCGATGCTCGAGTGTTCGGCTCAAATAACGAGCCCCATTGAAGTCAATGGGACACTCGAGCATTTTTCAAGGGGACCAAGGGTCTGCACAGGGAAGCTTGGCCAAACACCTGGAAACTTCAGAAAATGATGTAAACACCACGGAAATGGACAGGAAACAGCAGGGGCAGCATGCATGGATGCCTCTGAGGCTGCTTAATCGCACCATTATGCCAAAATTATGGGCAACAGCATGGCCATGACAGAGTGACTGAATGAGGCTAGATAGCATCTAAAACATCCAATAATTGACCCTGACACTATAGAAGACAGCAGGCTAGAGAGTGTCATACCCCAAATGGACTCAGGCTTCAAACCAATTAAAAAAATTCCTTTTGGCAAGGATAACGTGTAGCACTGTATGTATCAGTATTTTGCCTGGTTAGGTTGGCAGAGAGGAACCAAAGGAGGTGAGCAAGAAGCGCTGAAATGATTTCCTATGTGAACAAAAGGTTGACGGTATATTTAGTCGATAACACAGCATGGTGACGACATAGTGACCAAGTTCCATAACGTATCTGGTGAAACACCCGAAAAATGAGCCTGACACAGCTCTTTTGATACGACATGTGGAGGCAGCCATGGAGACGACTTCCATGATTAAGAGTGACAGTATGGGGCATCCATATTGCGCTGCTATGATTGCAACTTCAGGTCTCCAGCATGGCGGCGACAGATGGGCCGAGTTCCAATATGTATCTGGGGAAACACCTGAAAATTCTGCCTGACACAGCTCGTTTGAAAAGGGGATGATGTGCTGTATTTTCTCTCGCGCTCCAGTGTCTAGGGCAGTGGTGGCGAACCTATGGCACGGGTGCCAGAGGTGGCACTCGGAGCCATTTCTGTGGGCACACAGACCATCACCCCAGGACAGAGTTCACCAAATAGGACCAAATCCACCAAGTCTGCTCTCAGTGCTATATTAAAGCAACACTTCATTAGCTGTTAGGAACTGCGGGAAAAGTGAGAAGGTGTTGACAGAACTGCAATGTCTTTGAAGGTCATCCTGCTGGACCTACCATTTTTCCTCTACAGAGAGACCCTGAAGAGAAGCTACAACAAGAGTCTGAATTTGCTCTCCTTCTTTCAACCGTATTTGTTGCCTCAGGGGGGCGATACAATTGAAAGATGTGGAAGAACAGGTATCAATAAGTTACTGCTTAAAATGCCATGTTGGCACTTCACAGGAAAATAAGTGGATTTTGGTTGTAGTTTGGGCACTCGGTCTCCAAAAGGTTCGCCATCACTGGTCTAGGGTATAGACAGTTGAAAGTTGCGCATGGAGACATTGGTGGACTCTGTGGAGGATCGTGGAGGCGAAATGGACAGGAAACAGCAGGGGCAGTATGCATGGATGCCTCTGAGGCTGCCTAATCTTGGGATGGAGCTGGTGGTCCGCTGCCAGGCAAGCTTTCGCCTGTCCAAGCCCCTGTCTCTTGGCTCCTCCCCACCCAAAATGGGCCGGGGGGCCAGAAGCGTTTACTTTGAAAAAATTATAATTTTCAAAGCAGGTGGGGTCGTTTGAACATTTCATCTAGGAACAATGGAAATTTCAGGTCTCCAGCATGGCGGCGACAGATGTGAAGAGTTCCATTATGTATCTGGTGAAACACCTAAAAAATTCTGCCTGACACAGCTAATTTGATAAGGAGATGATGTGCTGTATTTCCTCTTGCGCTCCAGCGTCTGGGATATAGACAGTTTAACCCCTTAAGGACGCAGGGTTTTTCGGCTCATTTCTCGCTCTCCAACTTCAAAAATCCATAACTTTTTCAATTTTACGTGTACAGACCTGTGTGAGGGCTTATTTTGTGCGTAACAAATTTTGCTTTCCCGTAATGTTATTTATTTTAACATGCCGTGTACTGCGAAGCTGAAAAAAAATTCCAAATGTGGAAACATTTTTTAAAAACCGCACATGCGTCACGTTCTTGTGGGCTCAGTTTTTAGGACTTTCACTCTTCGCTCCAAATAACACACCTACTTTATTCTTTGGTTCGGTGCGATCGCGGTGATTGTTTTATTGTGTTTTAATACATTTTCAAAAATTAAACGAATGTGTACAAAAAAGAAAAAAATTTTTTTGCCATCTGCTGACGCTAATATAATAACTTTTTCATACTTTGGCGCACGGAGATGTGTGAGGGGTCATTTTTTGCGAAATGAGGCGACGTTTTCATTGTTACCATTTTGAGGTCTGTGTGACATTTTGATCATTTTTTATTTCATTTTTTATGTTATGTAAAAAGGTGTAAAAGTCGCATTTCGGACATTTGGGCGCCATTTCCCGCCTCGGAGGTCACCGCCGCCCGTAACCGTTTTTATATTTTGATAGATCGGGCATTTTGGGACGCGGCGATACCTAATATGTTTGTGATTTTTACAGTTTATTATGTTTTATATTCGTTCTAGGGAAAGGGGGGTGATTTGAACTTTTAATATTTTATTAATTTTTTTTATTTTTTAAACTTTTTTTTTTTTTTTTCACTATTTTTTAGAGCATCTAGGGTACATTAACCCTAGATAGTCAGATCACTCCTACCATATACTGCAATACTTCTGTATTGCAATATATGGCATTTTTGCAGCACATTCATTACCATGAGCCACTGGCTCACTGTAACGAATCTGCAGATGCCAGATAGTCTCGGGTCCAACGAAGACCCGAGGCTACCATGGCAACTGATCGCCGGCCCCCGATGACGTTCAGGGGCGTGGCGATCGTAAAAAAGATGGCGGCGCACGCGCGCCGCCGTCTTTTAAACACCGCCGGCGACTTTTCCGGCGCCGTTGAAAGAGTTCATAGCCGCGATCGGTGCAAGCAACGACCACGGTTATTAGCGGTGGGGGTTTGCTGCAATATCCAACAACCCCCACCTCTGTATGAAGAGGACTCAGCCCGTGAGCCCTCTTCATACATCCCTTATACCTCTGCGCCGTAGAGCTACGGCGCAGAGTGTTAAGGGGTTAAAGTTGTGCATGGAGACATTGGTGGACGCTGTGGAGGATCGTGGAGGCAAAATGGACAGGAAACAGCAGGGGCAGTATGCATGGATGCCTCTGAGGCTGCCTAATCTTGGGATGGAGCTGGCGGTCCACTGCCAGGCGAGCTTTCACCTGTCCAGGCCCCTGTCTCTTGGCTCCTCCCCACCCAAAAAAGGCCTGTGGAGGATCGTGGAGGCAAAATGGACAGGAAACAGCAGGGGCAGTATGCATGGATGCCTCTGAGGCTGCCTAATCTTGGGATGGAGCTGGCGGTCCACTGCCAGGTGAGCTTTCGCCTGTCCAGGCCCCTGTCTCTTGGCTCCTCCCCACCCAAAAAAGGCCTGAGGGCCAGAAGCGTTTACTTTGTAAAAAATTATAATTTTCAAAGCAGGCGGGGTGGTTTGAATATTTCATCTAGGAATAATGGAATAGCATAGCAGTTCTATTTTTAATTGTTTTTTCATAAATGGTTCCATGATTAAGAGCGACAGTATGGGGCATCCATATTGCGCTGCTATGATTGCAACTTCAGGTCTCCAGCATGGCGGCGACAGATGGACCGAATTCCATTATGTATCTGGTGAAACAGCCGAAAATTCTGCCTGACACAGCTCGTTTGATAAGGGGACAATGTATGGAGGCAGTAAAGTAGTAGTAGATTAAAGGTGCTGCAGTTAGTTGGATCTTGGGATGGAGCTGGCGGTCCGCTGCCAGGCAAGCTTTCTCCTGTCCAAGCCCCTGCCTCTCGGCTCCTCCCCACCCAAAATGGGCCTGGGGGCCAGAAGCGTTTACTTTGAAAAAATTATAATTTTCAAAGCAGGCCGGGGCTACAAACAGCACTTCTAATAACCTTTTGTATAAGATCAAGTGAAGTACTGTTCTTATAAGTAATTGGCTTGGTTATGGCGGCTATTCAGGTTGAGCTTCCTTCACCTGGTGGAGAATGGAAATCCTAAGAAATCCAGGCTTTATTCATCTTGATAAGAGTCAGCCTGTCAGCCCTGCCAGTCGACAGGTGTGTACGCTTATCGGTGATTATGCCACCAGCTGCAATGAAAACCCGCTCAGACAACACGCTAGCGGCAGGGCAGGCAAGAACATCCAAGGCGTACAGCGCCAGTTCGTGCCACATGTCCAGCTTTAAAAAGCCCAGTAGTTGTAGGGAGCTGTGTGATCATTTAGGACGATGGTATGGTCAGCTACGTACTCCCTCACCATCTTTCTGTAAAGATCAGCCCTACTCTGCCGAGACTGGGGACAGGTGATAGTGTCTTGCTGGGGTGACTGGCAAAGGCCTTGTAAAGCGTACCCCTGCCAGTGCTGGACAAGCTGCCTGCTCGCCTACTCTCCCTTGCTACTTGTCCCGCAGAAGTACGCCCTCTGCTGCTAGCGCTGTCAGAAGGGAAATACTGTTTCAGCTTGTGCACCAGGGCCTGCTGGTATTCATGCATTCTCACAATCTTTTCCTCTCCAGGGATGAGATTTTGCTTGTACCATGGGTCCAGGAGAGTGAATACCCAGTAATGGGTGCTGGAATAAATTCTTTGAACGCGAGGGTCATGGGATAGGCAGCCTAGCATGAAATCCGCCATATGCGCCAGAGTCTCAACGCGCAAGAATTCACTCCCCTCACTGGCGTGACTCTCCATTTCCTCCTCCTCCAACTCCTCTTCTTCTGCCCATACACGCTGAACAGTGAAGGACTGAGCAATGCTCCCCTCTTCTGAATGGCAACATTCTCCTCCTCTTCCTCCTCATCCTCCTCCACCTCCTCCGATATGCGCTGAGAAACAGACCTGAGGGTGCTTTGGCTATCAACAAAGGAATCTTCTTCATCCATCTCTTGTGACGAGCGCAACGCTTCCGACTTCATGCGGACCAGAGAGTTTTTCAACAGGCCAAGGAGCGGGATGGTGAGGCTGATGATGGCGGCATCGCCACTGACCATCTGTGTTGACTCCTCAAAGTTACTCAGCACCTGACAGATATCAGACATCCACGTCCACTCCTCATTGTAGACTTGAGGAAGCTGACTGACCTGACTACCAGTTCTGGTGGAAGTTGACATCTGGCAGTCTACAATCGCTCTGCGCTGCTGGTAAGCTCTGGATAACATTGTTAATGTTGAATTCCACCTCGTGGGCACGTCGCATAACAGTCGGTGGGCGGGCAGTTGGAGGCAGCGCTGCACTGCCCTGAGAGTGGCAGCATCTGTGCTGGACTTCCTGAAATGCGCACAGATGCGGCGCACCTTCGTGAGCAAATCAGACAGATTGGGGTATGTCTTGAGGAACCACTGAACTATGAGATTTAATACATGGGCCAGGCATGGCACATGTGTCAGTCTGCCGAGTTGCAGAGCCGCCACCAGGTTACGGCCGTTGTCACACACAACCATGCTTGGCTTCAGCTTCAGCGGTGCCAGCCACAGATCAGTCTGCGCCGTTATGCCCTGTAATAGCTCTTGGGAGGTGTGCCTTTTATCGCCTAGGCTCAGCAGTTTGAGCACCGCCTGCTGTCGCTCAGCGACGGCACTGCTGCTGTGCCTAGAGCTACCGACTGATGGCGCCATGCTCACGGATGGAATTCGGAGGAGGAGGTGGAGGAGGGGTGGGAGTAGGAGGTGGCATAGTAGGCCTGAGAGACCTGGACCGAGGTAGGCCCCGCAATCCTCGGCGTCGGCAGTATATGACCAGCCCCAGGGTCAGACTTGGTCCCAGCCTCCACCAAGTTAACCCAATGTGCCATCAGCGATATATAGTGGAAAAGTACATTGGGAAAAGTAGTGGTGGCTGGGGACCGAATACCGAGGGGCGGCCGCCACCATGAGGTTGCGAAAGGCCTCGGTCTCTACCAGCCTATAGGACAGCATCTCCAGGCTGAGTAATTTGGAGATGTGGACGTTGAGGGCTTGGGCGTGTGGGTGGGTTGCACTGTATTTCCTCTTGCAATCCAGCATCTGGGGTACAGACAGCTGAACGCTGCACATGGAGACATTGGTGGATGCTGTGGAGGATCGTGGAGGCGAAGGTGTGGTTTTCGCATGGGAGGTGATTGGGCCAGGGTCCTGGGCAGGGGGCTGACTATCAGAGGCAGCAGATGACACAGGGGGAAGAGCAGTGGTGTGCCCGGCTGGAGGTGAACGGCCTTGGTTCCATTGAGTGGGGTGTTTAGCATTCATATGCCTGCGCATACTTTTGGTGCTTAAGCTGGTAGTGGTGGAACCCCTGCTGATCCTGGTGTGGCACAGGTTGCACACCACAGTCCATCGGTCATCCGGTGTTTCTTTAAAGAACCTCCAGACTTCCAAAAATCTAGCCCTCGCCACGGGAGCTTCACTACGTGAAACATTTGGCGCTGATGCACCAACTCTGGCCCTGCCTCTCCGTCCTCTTCCAAACTGTTCTCGTTTAGGACTCGCCTCCGTCTCAGAAGCACTGTCTTCACCCGTCCTATCAACCAACCCAGCTTGGGTCTGTCACCTCATCTGCCCTGACAACAACTTCACCACTGTCTGACAACCGTGTCTCCTCATTACACACTTCTTCCACTACGTCAACAATGTCATCATCACCCACAGACTGCGACCGGTGGAAAACCTGGGCATCGGGAAAGAGCTCAGCAGCAAAACAGAAAACAGTTCCTCAGAGTACACCGGTTCAAATGCCAAATTTTCCTGGGAGAGGGCAGACTGGGGGGAAGGAGGCTGAGGTGGAGGAGCTGGAGGAGTGCTGATTTTGGTGACATGGGTGGACTGCGTGGAAGACTGACTGGTGGACAAATGGCTAGAAGCATTGTCCGCAATCCACGACATCACCTGTTCACACTGTTCTGGCCTCAACAGTGCTCTACCACGAGTCCCAGTAACTTGAGACATGAACCTAGGGAGTGTAGCTCTGCGGCATTCCCCTGCTCCCTCATCAGCAGGTGGTGTCTCACTCCGCCCAGGACCACGGCCTCTGACCCCTGCAGTAGTTGGACGCCCTCGTCCTCTACCCCTACCCCTCTGGTTCAACATTTTCAAAATTAAAGTGTAAACTGTAAACTTTTTTTGTGTTTTTTTTTAACAAAACGATCAGAAGAAATCACACAGCAACCACAGAAGATGATGATGATTGCTATGGCTAGTTTCTAACCTACACTGACAGCACACAACAGGATTTTGTGCTGTGCCTGTGATGACTTTCAGTTTTGGAAAAAAAAAAAATCCCCAGACTGTGCCTAATTCAATCAAACCCCTAATAAATTGATCCACTTAGGTGTTTGAGATGGATATGTGTGTCACCAAGAGCTAAATAGAACGTTCACAAGTCTCCCTGCAAATTTGTCACAATATGGTACTAGCTGCACTACTAGTGCCAGCAAGGCCAGCCACACGCAAATAAAAATAAAATAAAATATATAACGCTATTGTAGCCCTAAGAAGGCCTGTTGGGTTTTTATATGGCTAGTTTCTTACCTACACTGAGAGCACACAAAAGGATTTTGTGCTGTGCCTGTGACTTTCAGTTTTGAAAAAAAAACTGAAAAAAAAACGGCAGACTGTGCCGAATTAAAACAAACCCCTAATAAATTGTCCCACTTAGGTGTTTGAGATGGATATGTGTGTCACTAACAGCTATAAAGAACGTTGGCAAATCTCCCTGCAAATTCGTCACAATATGCTACTAGCTGCACTACTAGTGCCAGCAAGCCCCGCCTCAAGCAAAGAAAAAAAAATATTCTAGCCCTAACAAGGGCTGTTGGGTTCTTGTAGACTCACTCCTGCCTAACAGTAAGCTAATATAGCACCCTAACGCTATCCCTGCAGCAGCAGCAGCTCTCTCCCTAACGCCATCCAGACAGAAAATGATGTGAGCAGCCCCGGCAGGGGCTAATCTATTCCAGAGTCACCTGATCAGCCCAGCCAACCACTGCTATCGACGTGTAAGTGTACCACGTGATGCTGGGTGGAGTGCAGAGTCTCCTGGCTTGTGATTGGCTCTGTTTCTGGCCGCCAAAAATCAAAATGGCGGGAGATGCAACAAGCAGTTTTGAGTGCGCTAATGCTCGAATGAGCATCAAGCTCAGACGAGTGTTTTCGCTCATCTCTATATGTCACAGTTACACCCGCAATCCTCGGTATGGATCGCGGGTGCACCCGTGCCTGCTGTCGCGGTCCCCACTCCCCCTGCCCTCAATTACCTCTCCTGGGTCCAGTCTGTACTCTGGCTCCCAGCGTGTAGGCCGCATGCTTCTTCCCTGCAGTCGTGCGCTCCCGCCACTAGAGGGGCGTGTGCAGACTTCTCCCAGCCATAAAGGGACAGCGCATTGGCTCTGGCATTCCCGGCTCGGCTATATAGCCTGGCGACTCCCAGCATCCTTTGCCAGATCTTCAGGTCATTCTACTGGAGTGAAAGCCTTCCTGAGCGTTTCCAGATGCCTCTGTGATTCCTGAGCGTTTTCAGACGCCTCCGTGTTCCTGTGGTGTTCCCGTGTTCATGTGGTGTTCCCGTGTTCCTGTGTTGTTCCCGTGTTCCTATGGTGTTCCCGTGTTCCAATCCTGTGGGGGTCCTGTGTTCCTGTGGCAGTCCTGTATTCCTTTGGCGGTCCTGCAATCCTGTGGCGGTCCTGCTGACCAAAAGGAACTCTTGGACAAACTAACTGCCACTCTTCAGATGATTGCCTCCCAGCAGCAGGCTCCAGCGACTCCTCCCGTTGCTTCAGTCACCCCGCTTTGTTTTCCGGCAGTAGAGACTGGACCCAATTTGCCGGGCAAATTTGATGGCAACCCCAAATTGTGCAGGAAATTCATTTCCCAGTGCTCGCAGCACCTTGAACTGTTGTCCTCCCAGTACCTCACCGAAGGCTCTAAGGTGGCGTTCATCTACTGTCTGCTCTCTGGGGGGCCCTGGCCTGGGCTACCCCTTTATGGGATAGTGGTGACCCGGACATGGTCTCCCATACCAAGTTCCTGGCAAAAATTAAGTCCAGGTTTGAACCATCTCAAGTTCGGATACCTCGCCTGTCCTGCTTGGTCCCGATGTCTCCAGTGTCTCCTCCGCAGCTTCCCAGAGCTGCTCCAGCGGCGCCCAAGCCTCCGCAGCTTCCCAGAGCTGGTCCAGCGGGGCCCAAGCCTCCGCAGCTTCCCAGAGCTTCTCCAGTGGCGCCCAAGCCTCTGCAGCTTCCCGCAGTTGCTCCAGTGTCTCCGCAGCTTCCCAAAGCTGCCCCAGTGGCTCCGCAGCTTCCCGCAGCTGCTCCAGAGACTCCGCAGCTTGCCAGTGCTGCTCCAGAGACTCCGCAGCTTCCCAGAGCTGCTCCAGAGACTCCGCAGCTTCCTAGAGCTGCTCCAGAGACTCCGCAGCTTCCCAGAGCTGCTCCAGAGACTCCGCAGCTTCCCAGAGCTGCTCCAGAGACTCCGCAGCTTCCCAGAGCTGCTCCAGAGACTCCGCAGCTTCCCAGAGCTGTTCCAGAGACTCCGCAGCTTCCCAGAGCTGCTCCAGAGACTCCGCAGCTTCCCAGAGCTGCTCCAGAGACTCCGCAGCTTCCGCAGCTTGCCAGAGCTCCACTGGCTCTCCATAAGTCGCCTCAGCCTCCGCAGCTTGCCAGTGCTGCTTTGGCTTTTCCAGAAGCCGATCCGGTGACTCCGCAGCTTCCAATGGCTGCATCGGCCTCCCCTGAGGCTGCTCCAGAATCTCCACCTGCCTCCCTTTAGGCCGCTCTGGTTTGCCTAGAGCCGACCCAGCCTGTGGCTTCCCAAGTCTTCCCAGTGCCTGCTCTCCTCCTAAGGTGTCTCATCACCAAGAAGAATTGTCAGAGGCGAAGAAAGAAGAGAAGAGGGGCCCTAAGGGGGAAGGGTACTGTCATGGTCACACCAACGATCCTCGGTACGGATTGCGGGTGCAGACGTGCCTGCTGCCACGGTCCTTGCTCCCCCTGCCCTCACTTACCTCTCCTGGCTCCGGTCTGTACTCTGGCTCCCAGTGTGTAGACCGCATGCTTCTTCCCTGCAGTCGCGCACTCCCGACACTGGGGGGGGGGGGCACGGACTTCTCCCAGCCTTAAAGGGCCAGCGTCCTCTGGCTCTGGTATTCCCGGCTCGGCTATATAGCCTGGCAACTCCCAGCATCCCCTGACGGATCTTCAGGTCATTCTACTGGAGTGAAAGCCTTCCTGACCATTTCCAGACGCCTCTGTGATTCCTGAGCGTTTCCAGATGCCTCCGTGTTCCTGTGGTGTCCCCGTGGTGTTCCCGTGTTCCAATCCTGTGGCGGTCCTGTATTCCTGTGGCGGTCCTGTATTCCTGTGGTGGTCCTGCAATCCTGTGGCGGTCCTGCAATCCTGTGGCGGACCGGTTATCCTGTGGCGGTCCGGTTACCTAGTGGTCTTACGAGGTCCTGCCAGCCATCCTTCCAAGGTCCTCCCAGCGTCCTTCCGAGGTCCTGCCAGCCATCCTTCCGAGGTCCTGTCATCCCGAGGTCCTGCCATCCCAAGGTCCTGCCTGCCCCGTGTCCCTACCTCGGCTGCCACTGCGGGCGTAGTCACACCCGTGGAGTGACCTGGTGGCTCCCTGCCACAGCAAGTCAATCCCGTTTTGTGGCGGGCTCTGGCGAAGACCAGGAGTCCACTTAAACTCCGCTCCCGGGTTGCGTCTTTAGTCCCAAGGGACTATTTCCCATAGACTGTGACATGGTAATGAAGCTGACAAAAGTACAACCATGGTTCCATGGTTTAATTACTTTTGTTTTGTATGTTGGGGCTATTTTACTATGCACAATGAAAAGGCATGGATTAATTCATATATGCTGGAATAAATTATTTTTTACTAAACATATCAAACAGATGGCTAAAACACAAAATACATGCACATGTTGCCAAGCAATGTCTCAAGATACAGTGAACTTTACCACATTAGTTCATTAAAATTTTCAGTACAAATATGTATGATATCAAATGGTGTAAAGCTTTCCAAATATATTGGAGGCCAAGTAATAGATAATTTTTCATTCAAATTCCGTGCATAACTCTATTGAAAGCCAAGTAAAACACACTAGCATAGTCTAGAACCATTTGTAAAATATAAATTAATAAACCATATGTGTTTCTCTCTTTTAGTCAGGACCACAAATGCAGATGTGCATATTAATACTAATTAATGAGGACTGTGTGGTTGTCCTGTGCTTTCTTTTGAAACAGGTATTAATCCTGTAGTAAAATTTATGCACATTGTCACGGGTTCTCCTGCGACACATGTTTCAGGTCACAGGCGCACCCGGGTGACCCTGTGTAGCAGCACGCCATGTTGCAGCAATTGATAGCAACTACGCAGCAGAGTCAAGTTCCTGCGGCTCCTCCTGCTACTCCGGTTAGCTTGCCTTCCGCTGAACCTAGGCTGAGACTTTCCATGCCATCAAAGTATGATGGGGATCCAAAGTTATGCAGGGGCTTTATCACCCAGTGCTCCCTGCACATTGAACTTATGCCGACGCAGTTCATCACGGAATGGCCTAAGGTGGCATTAATCATCAGCCTCCTCTCCAGGAAGGCCATGGCATGGGCCACTCTCCTCTGAGACAGAAAAGACACAGTCACAGATACGATTACCTCCTTCTTCGCTGAGTTACGGTCTGTCTTTGAGGAACCTGCACAGGTGTCTTCTGCTGAGACCGCACTGCTCAACCCACGTAAAGGGCACTTGTCTGTCTGTGATTTTGCTGTGCAGTTCCGTACTTTGGTCTCTGAACTGAATGAAGCGTTGATTGCAACTTTCAAAAAAGGGCTTACCAGGGTGATTATAAACGCACTGGCTGCACGTGACCAGCCATCTATGCTAAGACCTGTCTCATCTCTTTGGCTACTCAGATTGACAAACGGTTTGCTGAACATTTTGAGGAGCAGCCTGCCACCTTCCGTGTCTACTCCAGAGGAACCTATGCAGGTGGATAGAGCTCGTCTAACCATACAGTAGCATTCCAGATGAAGACAGGAGAACTTCTGTAATTATTGTGCCAGCCCGGAGCACTTTCTTGGTACTTTCCCTGTCCGTCCTCAGCATCATTAATAAAAATTAAGTCACATAGAAGGCCTCAAACCTTGTTGAATTATTCAAAATAGGGAACTTCAACTACTTGTTGTCACACACAAGGGTGTAGGAGAGTCTCTTGGGGAAGAGTCTGTGGACCCTCTGGACCACCGCAGGGGTTGGTATCAGAGCCGCGGTGGCAGCCAAGGTAACTGATGCAGGAAACACTCCACCCTGAGATGATAGCAAGGACACAGGGAAATACTGGTAACATTGGTACGGGCTGAAGACACCGCTGGGCTGGAACCCTGGAAGGCACAGCAGGAGCATAGGATGGCAGGAGTACCAGGTGGTTGGAAGACACCCCTAGGCAGGAACAGACCACAGGAACAGACAACAGGAAGGCAGGAACTCAGGATGGCATGACCTCAGGAAGGCAGGACCGCCACAGGAGTACAGGACCGCCACAGGAGTACAGGACCACCACAGGAATACAGGACTGCCACAGGAATACAGGAAACCCAGGAACATGGAGGAACACTGGAGTACAGAAACAGAAACGCTGGAACATGAAGGAACACTTGGAAACAAAGGAGGGTTTTCAATTCAGGGATAATGACCTGAAGATCCGGCGGTGAGTGAAGGGAGGTACCGGATTATAAGGGCGAGCTGGATTAGCTAGCGCCAATCGGGATTAGCATGCGGGAAAGCGCACGGCCTATTCAGGCAGTAGGATCGCGGCCTAGATGGGACCGGAGTGGAGAAGTAAATCCGGGCCGTGGGGTAACCGCGCCACAGGGACAGGCACGGGTGATCAAGGATCGCAGGTATGGCCGTGACATTACCCCCCCCCTTCCCCCTCTAGGGGCCCTCTGGCCCTGCACCATGCATTAATCATTGAATTATCTTATAGTGTTCTCTTAAATCGGTTGAATTCCTGGGATCCCAACTACAACTCTACCAAAATTTATCCTGGATAACACTTCAACAGTATCGGGCCCTGAAGCCATTATTAGATTTTCTGTGTGCTCAAGGCATACCTTACCACTGGTGGTTTCTCCTCAGCCTTACTGCCAGAAAGGATGGCTTTTTTGAGATTTCCTAAAGAGTTGCCATCATTCTGTTGGACAGTCTGGAAGCAATTGCAAGGGAACAATTTGGCAAGTTCTGTGCAGCACTGCATAATCTGTTTGCATTGGAGGTTTGGGTCCATTCCTCCCTAATTATCACATGTTTCCCTTTTATCCCAAAAAAATTAAACTTAATCTAAACAAAAACACTCTGTAGTACATTTACTAAGAGCTTTGCGCCAGTTTTCTGTCAGACTGTGCATATTCTTTTAGGTGTAAACTGCTTGCACAGGTATTTAGGAAATTTCTGCACCACAAATGTCTCGCACATGACCGTTTTGTGGCACAGAGCCACCATGCAACATAAATTAGGGGGTGTGCCGATGCTCAGTTGGACCGTGCGCCAGATTTATCATGCAAAGTCTGTTGCACGCCATATGTTAAAGGTGCACCACAAAAAAGTTGGTAAAATCTGACGGGCCAGTGCAGGGAAGTGACAGATTCATTATTTCTGCCGCACATTCTTAATGAATCTGGCACACACAGCTTGAAAGAGCACTTGTAGTTCAGTTTCCTACATTCTTGTACCCCTCTGTGCATATCTGAATGCCTTCGCCTACTCAATGGAATGTATATATTGGGGCAGATTTACTTACCTGGTGCTGTCGCAATCCCGCAGTGTGTGGTCTGACAAGGATTCGGGTCTGCCACGATTCACAAAGATTGTGCGCCTGAGTTTCTGCATCCATCGCTTCCATGCCGAGGTCTGCCAGAGTTCACCTTCTTCTCATTGCTTGTAAGTGCGTGCCTTGTGACACAATTCTAAATGTTAAATCCTGCGCGTTGTCCGAATCCGTCGGGTTGTCTGACAGGCCACCCTCGATTTCTGTCGCGTGCAAGCCAGCACCAAGGCGCCAAAAACCGATTGCGTGCGCCGAAATCCTGGGGCAATTTGGCGCAAAACGGAAATCATCGGGAAACCCGATGAAAATGCACTTCGCGGACCCTTAGTAAATTAGCCCCATTATGTCCTATATGTAGTTCCTACAATTTGTTCCCTGGAAAATACAGTTCTACATTATAGTCTAGAGCTATCTAAAGCAGAATTCAAAAACAAAATATGAAACATTGTAAAAACTTATGGTATAATAATAAGTAGATAAACTATGCAAAGTCTTCCACAATAGTGATAGTGAATGGTGTAGGTTTTTAATCACTTTGTTACTTGCAGTCTATTTGTTGTCATTGCTCGTCACAAGATTACTCTGAATGCAAGCCACTGTATATAACCCATTTGACATTTATGCATTTTCCACACTCTTTTACCACTCATTTATTTGTAAACTAAATACAGACTAGAAGCAAGACATTTAGCAACCTATCTAATATATAAAATTCCTACTCTGTCATTATTTACCTACTTAAATTTGTGCTTTATCCAGAGACCACAGTAAAAATATTTTTCTTTTAAATCTGTGTAAGTAGCAAACATGTACAAATACATAACATAAAGATTTGTCTGTGTCTGCTAAAATGCGTAACACTGGGGCACTGACGCCTTTTGGTTTCTGAGAAGAAAAACTACACTTAAATCACTCCTAAAAGCCAAGTCGAAGCAATTTGTAAATATGTTCTGCTTTGGACCATTGATATAAAAACTGTCTTGTTTCATGCAGGTGTACAGGTCTGTAATCACATAAAAACAAGATTAATGCTATCAAAATAAATCTGCCTATGCCAGTGTTTACATTGCCCATGTTGGCATCATACTTGGTTGTAGTTATAAATGGGCGAGTGTGTAAAACAATCAATATTTCATAAAATATTTGACAGTTATTTAAAACAGAATTCAAAAGAATATTATAGTTACAAGCTATTTGGCTTCAGTACATGTTTTTAGATTTAGCAAAACTCAATATTCCACTATAATTAATAATGCTAAATTAAGGTGTGTACAAGTATGGCAAGACATTGCAGGACATAACTTGGAAGTGTCGTGTGATGTTTTTTTTTTAACCAAAATCTCTTTATTTCATATCTTCAAATTTACATTCAAGTAATTCTTTGGTGAAACAGTTTCACACCCATCAAATTTCACTTAAGACAGTAAAAAAAGTTTTTAGAAACATGTTATATAATAATTACATATACAATTATCAATTTCTCATCTAATTCACACATAATTAAATTCATCCTATGAAACCGACAATGTCTGTTATAAGGTAAGAAGATCTTTACGTTTCCTCTCTGCAGTGATTTTAAACATCTGTAAAACTTTCACCCCCTCCCCCCCTCCCTCATTCCTCCACTGGGGACCAACAAAAAAAAAAAAAAAAAATATTCCTGCCAATTCTTACTCTGTTTGTTGCCATAGTCCCCAGGTTTTAACCCATTTTTGTAAACTCTTAGTTCCTACCGTCCTAATCCTTTCAAATCTTCTTACGCTTTTCACTAGATTTTGCCATTCATGCATCGAGGGTGCAGTTCTGTCTCCCCATTTTCGGGAAATACAGACGCAAGCTAGATGCATAATCTTGATAAGCAGGATGTCATATTTTGGGTCCAGACATTGATCCTCCGTCAACCCAAATATTGAAAGAAAAACGGAAGGTCTCAGTCCTAGATTTAGTATCCTTGACGTTTCACCATACACACTTTCCCAAAATTCTGCTATCTTGGGACATTCCCATATCATATGGAGATAGCCAGCTGTCACTACTCCACATTTTTTGCATCCAATATTACCTCGAAATCCCATTTTTATCAGGTCTACCGGAGTGTAATAAAGTCTAAAAATAATATTGTGTTGAATGACTCTATGGTTCCAATTAAAGGAACAATTTTTAATATTTTTATAAACCCGTAACCATGTGTGATCCGAAATTGTCCCAACCTAATTTTCCCATTTCTGTTCAATAAACTTTTATTAAAAGTAATTAGTGTCAACATACATAGACTTGTCATTGAGTCACAGTAAGATTTCAGAATATAAGCTTTCAAGGCATAAACACAAATAACTTTGGCTTGTCTAGCATTACATTCACATTACAAAATGAATTCCGCACTTCTCAAAACGATAATTATACCTAGATAATGCTTGTCTCCTTTAGTACAATGAGCAAGGAAACCGGAAAGAAAATCTATGTTACTAAACATTATTAACAACTCGAACCACACTAAACACTTACGACGTGGGGGACCAAAGGAAAACACATAGTGGAATACAGAGGGGAAGGGGGTATAGAAAGGGAGGGGGAAGCACACCGGGAAAGAGGGAATGTTAAGAAGAAAAAAGAAAAAGGGAAAATTTCTCACTCACTTAAGCCATGCATCCTCCACCTGCTTCTATCCACGCGGCAAATTCTGCCGAACTGCGGAAGTCGATCCATGGGGACCAGACCCTGGTGTATTTTTCTATTTGAGAGTCCGCCAGTCCCTCCACAGCTCTCAACTCCTCCATTCTCATAATATGATTTAAGGCTTCCGCCCACTGGGCCCTTGAGGGACTTGCACTTGATTTCCATAGTCTGGGGATAATCTGTCGAGTGGCGGCAATGCAATGTCTCAGAAAACCTTTCTTTATCACAGAGATAGAGCCAGGGATCATAGATAATAGCCCGATCTCTGGGCTCGGTGCAACCGAGTCCGACCATAATTTATTGTAAAGTGCAAAGACCGCCTCCCACAGACCACTCACCCCAGGGCAAGACCACCAAATATGTAACATGGAACCCCGTTCCCTGGCACATCTCCAACACACAATTTTCCCATTTCATTCGTGACCCGTGTTTCCAGTTGGCCACATGGCCGGCCAACACAAACTTATACACTTTTGCTATTACTTTACCAGTGTTTGTGCAGTTGTGTAGAAACTCGATACATTCATGTGAACTTATTGACAAATTATTCTTCTTTTTACTAAGTCGCATGTGAAAGTTGCAAGTATCTTAAAAAATCTCCCACTCTTAATCCATGTGTACTTTTCATTACATCAAAACTTAACATTTTACCTTCCTCTAGAACTTGTGACACATACTCTATACCACGGCCCTGCCAAAAGGGGACGTCAGGGATGGACAGAAGCTCTGGGAGGCAAAGATTATCCCAAAGTGGTCTATCATATAACATCCCTCCTATGTGCAATAGTTGTTTCAACTTCCACCATGCCGTGTGCATAGCTTTACACACTACCATACCCTTAAATCTATTTCCCCAAAAAACTCCCCCTTCCAAACACGCAAAAATTGTACTCATATTCGTACATCCTACTAATGTACTTAAAAATATATTACGCTTCCACATTATTAATCTACTAACTTGTGAGCTAACAAAGTAGCCAAAAAAAAAAATGGTAGCCCCAACCCTCCTTCTCCGGTCTTTTTATACATATGTGAGATTTTCATCCTTATTTTTTGCGACCCCACATAAGATCGTTCATTATTGCCTCTATTAGTTTAAAAAAGGAATCAGGAATCCACATAGGGCTAGCTGACAAAACAAACAATAATTGTGGTAATAGAACCATTTTCACCAATCCGATCCTGTCTGATCGAGTCAACGGGAGCTTGCACCTATTTCTCGTCTTATGTCTTATCCTGGTAATTAATGGGGTTAGATTTAGATTAATATAATCTTCAGTTCTGGCCGATAACAAGATCCCTAAATATTTAAATTGAGTTTTACAAATGTCTATATTAACCCCACCCCCCACCCCCCAAGTCCCAGTCAGTTGTCGTTTCTAGAGGCAGAAGCTGAGATTTACTCCAATTAATGCTTAAAGGGGTATTCCGGGAATATGAACGTCTGACACAAAAACCCATGATGATATAAATAAATGAATACAACAATACTCAATGTCATTAGTCACAAAACGGAGCTTAACTAGTTTGATTTTTATGATTTATAAAATTTATGGCCTCTCTAAAGTAGATGGAGTTATCAATAAGATGGCCGCCACTGGAAACTACAAGTTCCATGATCCTTTAGTTCTCAGTAACTCCTCCTCCCTCTTATGCTCTGCTCCCAGCGATGATGTAACAGACTGTCCAACTCTGTTACCATAGAAATGATGTGTAACTGCCATCACCACAACACTAACCATACTGTATACACTGCAACCAACCGACTACAGCCAATCATAGTGGCGATCACATGACCTGCCCAGGCAGCTGCAGGACATGTGATGTGGACATGTGACCAACGGCCATCTTCTGTCCTGTGTATGCTCTGCCACGGACCGCGCGGAGGAAATTAACGGACTGATTAAAGGGCCAGTAGCATTTTAATTCTTCATTACAGTCTATGTCACCAGCATTTTCTGCTAAGGGGAGCAAAATTTTAAATAACAACTAATTACACATTAGCTTACATTTTGAGTACCTATTTGCATATGAATTATGCTTATTCCTGGAATACCCCTTTAATCCTGACCAATGCCTAAATCTCTCCACCATCTCCATCACCCCACGCACTGACCTCAGTGTTTCCCGTAAATAAAGGATCATGTCGTCTGCGTATAGGCAAAGTTTGTCTCCTATACCTCCACACCCACATCCCTCAATTCTTGGGTCTTCTCGTATTAATATCACCAGAGGCTCGATAAATAGTGAGAAGAGCAATGGAGACAGCGAGCAGTCCTGCCTAGTCCCTCTAAAGAGATCAAACTGTGTAGATGCCCGGTTATTGACTATGACCCTTGCCTTAGGAGCACTATATAGGCATTGTACCCAATGTATAAACCGTGGACCAAAGCCAAATCTCCTCAATGTTCCCCAGAGGAACCTCCACTCCACCTTGTCGAACGCCTTAACAGCATCCAATGACAGGATGGCGCGGAGCTCTCCTTCACCTATCTCTATTGCTGCGTACAAACGCTGCATACAGTCACTTGCTTTCCTTCCTGGTAAAAAAAAACATTTTGGTCCGTATGTATTATATCTAATATTACTCTTTGCAAGCGGTTAACTAGTAATTTTGCCAAAATTTTAATATCGGTATTTAAAAGAGAGATGGGCCTATATGAACCCATACCCATTGGGTCCTTGTCGTTTTTAAGGATAAGGCTAATATTGGCCTCTGCCATAGAGTCAGATACTTTGCCTAGCATAAAGATTTCATTAATTGTTTCATACATATAAGGGAGGATTGCCTCTAAATTCTCCCTATAAAAGGCAAATGGTAGGCCATCCGGGCCTGGGGAAGTGTCCTTATTGCAGGCAAGTATCGTCTCTTTTAACTCTTCTATCAGGATGGGACTTTCAAGATACTCTATCTGATCTATTTTAAGTTTAGGGAAGTGAATCTTTGAAAGATATTCCCACAGATCTGAATCCCACTCCTTCGCTGAAGATCTATATAGTTCCTCATAGAAGGTTGCAAATTGTTGTTCCATCTGTGCTTGTTCCTTTTTAACCTGTCCGTCCTTACCTCTAATTGCTGCAATATAACTATTCTTTTGTGGGTTCTGAATCTTATGAGCTAAGTTTTTCCCCATCCTACCGCCTTCCACAAAAGAACGGTACCCCTGGAAAAATGTCTTATGTTGGTTTTTTGTCTCCAGGAACTCTTTATACTCTTTTTGTGCCTCCACTGCTAGTGTCCTTATTTCCTCAGTTGGATTCCTACTTAGGCAACGTTCTGCCTCTGCTAATTTCTCCTTAAGATAATCTTCACGTTTGAAATACTTAGATTTGGCGTTTTGTATAGCTTTGTACAATACTCCTCTAATTTGACCCTTCAGGGAATCCCAAACTACCAGAGGACTAGCTGTGTTCTTGTTCGCTAGCCAATAAGACTCAATTTCTTTTTTCATATTCAATGTTGGTTCAAGGATAGCCAACCAATGTGGATTAAGCCTAAATGGTCTTTTAGTCTTTTCTCTGACTCCTATAGTGACTACCACCGGTGCATGATCAGACACGACTATCGGTTCGTAGGTCATTTTTAGGACTCTGGGTAGCATAGCCAAATTAGAAAAGCATAAGTCTATCCTAGACAGGGATTTATATGTTCGACTCATACAAGAGTACACCCTTCTATTTCCATATTTCAATCTCCATACATCTAACCACTCCAGTTCCTCACTAAGTTCATACAATGTTGTCCTGCTAGTATTTCCGTACTTCTTGCCTTCCAGACTCATTCTGTCCATCCCTGGCTCCATAGTACTATTAAAATCTCCCATTACTAGAATAGGACAGTGATCTTTGTTTTTTAAAAAAGACAGTAATTGCCCAATGATAGCTGAAGAAAAGGGTGGCGGGTTATATATAAATGCTAACACTACCAATTCCCCATCTAGTTTGCCAAACAGGAACACAAATCGGCCTTCCTGGCCTACTTTATGGCTAATTGCGGAGTTTATCGCTCTGTGTATCAAAACTGAAACTCCTCTGGAGTATAAACTCCCACAAGAGTGATACTCTTCTCCGACCCATCGTCTCTTAACTCTGCCCAGAGTTTCTTTTGTTAAGTGGGTTTCTAACAGACAGATGATAGCTGGAAGATGTCTATTTATCAAGTTAAAAATGGGGCATCTTTTAACTTTATCACTTAAACCCCTGATATTCCAGGTAACAATTCTTGTTACCATTCTCTAGAAATGGCAAAAGACACACAAGAACAATATAAAAAAAAAAAAACGCCTTCCCCCTCGGCCTTTTCTCCTCTCCAGCTCAATTATGTTTTACATTACATTACATATTTCGCCCGAAAAATCATTTGTGGGTCCCCCTATTTAATTCCCTTCCCCTCCAGCCAGGCCGAGGCTTTTTTCTTCAAAAAAATAAGTTCTCTCCTTGTAAATAATCCTAAGCCTGGATGGAAAGAGAATAGAATATGGGAGATCCGCTTCTCTTAATCACCTCTTTACTTCCTTAAAACTTGCTCTTTTTTTTGCGTCTCTATGTAAGTCAGGAAATACAGATATTCGGGACCCATTGTACATTATAGGGGCTTTTTCTCTACAGCTTCGCAAAATTGCATCTCTATCCTGTGTGCAAAGCAACTTTGCTAATATGGCTCTTGGAGGTGCACCTGGAGGAGGTTTTTTGAAAGGTACCCTATGTGCCCTCTCTATCTTATAGAAAGGGGAAAGCTTCTCCTTGCCGCATACATCTATCAACCAATCCTTGCTGGAAATATCTCCAGCTTCATCTCCTTCAGGAAAGCCTATGATCCTAACATTTGCTCTTCTTGAACGATTCTCCAAGTCATTTAGCTTATCCTTCAATCTTTTTTCATTTCCCTTAACGCACTTTTAATCTGTTTTACTTCTTTTTCCAGTGTCTCATGTTTTTTTTCTGCCTCTTTGTATCTATCCTTTAATTTGCCCACTTCCTCTCTAATTGACGCTATATCTGAGTGGACCCCCTCCATTTGGAGATTCAGTGAGTCCACTGTAGACTTAGTGTCCTATACTGTCGCTAGTATTTCCGCTAGTTGTACGCTGTTCCTGCGTTATTTCATCTACCTGTAGGGCAGCATATCTAGACCCTGATTCCGATGGAGCCGTTTCTCCTTCCCGAGATTCCACAGGGGGATCTTTACCTGTACTCCGTGATTTAACTGGCGAAGTCTTCCACATTTTATCCAAACCAGTGGATTTGCAGGAGGAGTTTTTGGGAGGCATACCGACTAAGTGGAGATCTATCTCCGGTCAAAGATGTACACCTTTTCACCTGTCTCTTAGTTTCTTTGGGGTCCAACTTATTACCTGTTTGGGGCCTTAGAAATTATGCCCTCACTTAATACATTTTTAATACCAGGCAAGAACAAATTAAATTAAACTCCCACTTTTAAATTTGACAGTTCTTGCTTTGGTTTAGCATACAGGTCTATATCTCCACACCCTCAGTTTTCCAAAAATAACATTAAGAGCTGGGGTGTCCTGCAGAGAAGATGGAGGCGATAGCACAAAACAGTAAACAGGAGTAATCATCAAATACAAAAAGGTGTTATCACATAGAATAAGGAATTAGCAAAACAGTACCAAAGAATGTAAAAATATTAATCACATACCAAAAGATATTATCACATAAGATAAGTAAATAAGCAGTCTTTCCTGGCCAGGCATTGAATGGTTAGTTGTTAATAGACCAGAGTTCTTCAAATTAAAGTAGACAAAGTTAGTATATACAAAGTAGGCAGCAGCGTAAGCAGGCAAGGAATTAAAGACCCACTGATTTAGTATAAATTAAATAGGCAGCACTGCACAACTAAACACAGCGTCGTTGATAACGGTAAACAGTGGGTAATTCAATGATCCCATAAGCCAACTTTTGTCCCATGAATGGAAAGGGAACCAGCAATAGCAAAAAGTTGCCAGCAACAACAGAGATAGACAAAGCGCAGTTCTTGTATTAGTCAGCTGTAGTCATGTAGAATAGAGTGGCGGTAAAATGTAGCAGCATAACGGCAGTATGCAACAAGGCAAAAAATGAAAGTTAAGCAGCTGGCTATACCATAGTATGCGGGTTAACTGCTTCTCACCCACTCCATATATGGCCACCAATGTTCAAATTTCAGTTCCACTCCACTTTTACTACTTGTCTACTTAGGCCGGAACTGTAGCAGGATGCGCCAGCTGCCACCCGGCGTCTCTTCTCCGCGTGGACGGCTCCAATCTCTGCCTGCCTTCGGTGCCGCCAGCAGACGGTAGAAAAAAAAAAAGAGAAAAAAAACACTAAGAAGCTAAAAATAGCATCATCAATAACGGTGGTCAGTGGGTAGATCAGTGTTCCTCAAGGATCAACTATTAGCCCATAAGTAGGTAGGGAGCCCACAGTAAGAGAGGTTGCCGGCGGTAGCAGAGATAGCCAAAGCACGGATTGTGTGTTAGTCAGTTATAATCATGTAGGGCAGGGTAGCAATAGCAGCGTAGCAGCAGCATGCAGCAAGATTGAAGAAATTATGGAAATGAAGCAACTGACTGTCTCATAGTATGCAGGTTTACTGCTTCTCACCCAATCCATGTATGGCTGCTGGTGCTCCAGGATCGGTTCCGCGCTGCTTTATCCTTTGTCCTGGGCTGTCACTGAAGCTGTCACTGAAGCGGGGCACGCCGCCTGCCACCCGGCGTCTCCCTTCCACGTGGACAGCTCCGGACTCCACCTGTATCCCGATGCCGATAAGAGCAAAGTAATGTCCGCGGCGGCTGTCTCAGCACACCTCCGGCGTCCTACTGTGCCCACCACTGAGGGTGGAAGCCGCTGCCCGCAGCCCTAAATCAAGGGGCCTCGCCACTGCCCGGATGAGCCGTCCTCATCACTCGCTGCAGAAGCCAGCTCTTCGGAGTCGGCGTTCGGGCGCCGAGATATGCCGCCGGGAGAGGAGATCCCGCACTAGGGGGGGTGGCCTTTGACGTGCGTCTCACGTCATGCCGTCACGAATCCTCCAGCGAGCTGCAGCACAGTTGATAGGAAGTGTCGTGTGATGTTATGGTATTTTAGTTATAGCCCACACACGACTTTCAGTGAGCAGTTTTGTAAAATCAGCTAATTATGAACTTGAGACTCAGTATAATACTTATTGTAATATTTTCATCACCAAAATCAGGATGTTTGTGATGACTTTTTCCATAAATTAATTATTGAAATAGTTTTGAATGAGACTTCCAGATAGTAGAGCAGGTGGAGGACCACTTATTAGAAGAGTTTCTGGACAAGAGAGGGAGTAGATCAGAGAACCACTGACATGTGAGCCACTTAATCCTGAAGAAGCCTACTCAGTACAGGAAGTTAGGAGAGGGACAACTTACATATGACTTATTGGGAGGAATTTATTAGAACAATTATGGACAGATTTGTGCCGAAGAAAAAAGTCTAAAATGTATTGAGCCGCATTTATCTAGGCTTTTGTTACTTCTCCAAAGGGGGTGTGGCAGTTGGAAAATGGTCTGTCTGTAGAACTAAGACTAGGTCTAAAGTAGAAACCGACAGTCTCACATTGCACTAGAAATTATCATCACAGTGATTGATCTGGGACAGCAAAAGAATAGTTATTTGAAGCCAGAGACTGGTGGAACCTGAGACACATTGGGGCAACTTACTGTCCAGTTTGCCTGTGTGTTGTGTAAAGTGTGCCAGATTCAGGACTTTTGGTGCTTGTACTTCACTACAATCTGGCGCCCCCTGCACTGCCCCGACAGGATGCATCACTTTTTTTTGGTGCACCTTTAACATGGGGAGTGCAACACAATTCTATTGGACTTTACATGTTAAATCTGGCACACGTTCCTACTGAACAGTGGAACACCCCCTTCAGAGTAGTAATTTGTGTCGCATGAAGTATAGTGCAGCCTGCACCACAAAGTGTCTTGCGCGCCACAATTGTGTCTCGGACACTTTTTAACCCCTAGGCGCACCAGGACGTTATAGTACGTCCCCGGGGCTAGATGCTTAGCGCACGGGGACGTTCTATAACGTCCTGCTTCTGGCACCGGCTCACGAACGGAGCTGGTACCAGAAGCAGCGGCTGTCAGCTGTCTAGTACAGCTGACAGCCTGCGCTAACACCCGCGATCGGAGCCGGCTCCGATCGCGGGTGTTAACCCCTTACACGCCGCGGTCAAGCATGACCGCGGCGTGTAAGGGTTTTTGCGCTGTGGATCGGATCCCCCGTGCCGCTTACCGGGGGATCCGATCCATTTCTGGGCAGCTCCGAGGACTGGCATGTGCCCCGGAGCTGCCCGGTCTCCATGGCAGTCAGACCCCTTCCGGGTCTGACTGTAAACTGTTTGAGCATGCGCAACTGCTCTACAATAAAATAGTATTGTAGAGCAGTGTATTGAACTTAAACCAGTGATCAGAGCATCACTGGTTCAAGTTCAAGTATGCATAATTAAAAAAAATTCAAAAACACTAAAGTTAACACATTAGAATAAATAAAAAATAAATGCATTAAAATATAAGCCCCTAAAATGTCACTTTCCTATAAAAACACTTAATAAAGTATAAAAAACACAAAAACACAAAAAAACCCCGCATATTTGGTATTGCCGCGTCTGTAACAATCTGTATAATAAAACAGAATCGTTACACGCCGTACGGTACACGCCGTAGAAAAAAAACGCAAAAACGTTCTGAAAAAAAGATCATTTTTAATGAATACCCTATAAAAAAAAATGCTCTAAAAAGTAATTTAAAAAATGTTATGCACTCCAAAATAAGCCCACTAAAAAGAACAACTCTTCTCGCAAAAAATAAGCCCCTAACCAGATTTGTCATCCGAAAAATAAAAAAGTTATGCATGATTTTCTCCAAATTGGTTTCTTTCAGTACAATTGAATAAAATACAAAAAAACCCCCACATATTTGGTATCCCTGCGTCCGTAACAATCTGCATAATAAAACAGAATCGTTATTAGATCCGCAAAGTGAACCCCGTAAAAAACAAAACAAAAAAAAGCTCCAGAAAAAAGATCATTTTCAATTAATACCCTATAAAAATGCTATAAAAGGGATTTAAAAAATGCTATGCACTCTAAAATAAGACCACTAAAAAGAACAATCCTTCTCGCAAAAAATAAGCCCTTAAACAGATTTGTGAGGCGAAAAATAAAAAAGTTATGCATATGAAAGACGGTGATGCTAAAATTAACAACATTTTTGCCAAATTACTTTTTATTCAGTAAAAATGGGAAAAAATAAAAAAATCTAGATAAATGAGGTCTTTTTGTAATCGTGGCGACCCATAGAATAAAAATAATATACTATTTTTATGGTATGGTAAACAGCCAAAAAAAACCCCATAAAAATCTTCCTGAAAAGTGATGATTTTTATTTCCTCCACCAACAAAGAGTTAATAAAATCTCACCAATTAGCCTATAGATTCCCCCAAATTACGTACCAGAAAAGTGCATCTCATGTGGCAAAAGAAATAAACCCCTATAGGTCCACATTAAAAAAAAAATAAAAAAATTATAGCCTGTACAATGTGACATAGCAAATATGCTCTGCATGGCGCCTCCTTCCCTTCTCTGCCCGGCCCTGCGCCCATACAGCAGGTTACCACCACATATAGAGTATCTGTGTACTCGGGAGAGATTGGGTAACAAACTTTATTTATTCATTTAATCCATTGTAAATGTTTAATTTTCCATCCAAAATGAGTGTATTGTGAAAAAATATTACAATTTGCAGACTGCACCTCCATTTTGTTTTAACCCCTATAAAACACGTAAGGCGTTAACAAACTTCTTAAAAGTGGTTTTTCATACGTTGAGGTGTGTAGTTTCCACAATGGGGTAATTTACGAGTCTCACTATTATTTAGGCCTCTCAGTGTCAATTAAAAGTTGAGCAGGTCCATCTAAATACTGGTTTTGGTGATTTATCAAAAAATGTGAAAAATGATACCTAAATTCTGAGCCTCATAACATTCTAGTAAAATATGTGGAATCTTAAAAAGCCATGCCAGCATAAAGCAGACATTTCGGAAATGTACGTTATGAATTTATTTGGGAGCTATGACTATCTGCATCAAAAGTAGAGAATTTACAATGTTGAAAATAAAGAATTTTTCAAAATTTTTGCCAAATTTAGTTTTTTTTCATAACTAAACGCAAAAGATTTCATCCAAATTTTTAAACTAATTTGAAGTACAATGTGTCACGAGAAAACAATCTCAAAATCCCCTGGATATCTCATAGCGTTCCAAAGCTATAACCACTTATAGTGACACAGGTCAGATTTGAAGAATGGGGTCGCGTCCTTAAGGCCAAAAGAGGCTGAGTCCCATAGGGGTTAAATACCTGTGCAAGCAGTTTGCACTAGAAAGAATGTCCAGAGTCTGACAGAAAACTGTCACAGTTTGATGTAGCTGATCGCACTTGGGAGCCGGGTTAAGCCATCATCATCGTCAAGAGAAGAGGGTGTCAGCTTGCACATCAGGCAGTGAAGCCGGCAGCAGGTCGCTACTGTGGCTGTGAGTCAGCAGGGGGGCAGTAGTGTGAGGGCGGGAGCCGAACGGCAGAGGGGTAAAAACCCCGCTACGCAGGTCCAAGTAAGCAGTGGTACAGCGGCTCATTGAGGCAGCCATGTGAGTAGTCACTCAGTGTTGGCAGTAAAATCACCATCTCGGTGGTGTGGCAGTTTTTTGTTCAGAAACAAGAGGAGCCAAGCGTGTGTATATGTAAAATCTGTGGGCAGAAAGTGAAGCGTGGCCAGGTAGCTAATGTTGGCACCACGGCCCTGCATCAGCAAATACAGCTTCACCATTAATGATTTTTTGATGATGCAAGCAGACTGGAGTATTCCCCTGTGTAACTTTGTTGTCAGCCACTGTCAGCTGTAGTCACTGTAGCAGCATAACGGCAGTATGCAACAAGGCAAAAAATGAAAGTTAAGCAGCTGGCTATACCATAGTATGCGGGTTAACTGCTTCTCACCCACTCCATATATGGCCACCAATGTTCAAATTTCAGTTCCACTCCACTTTTACTACTTGTCTACTTAGGCCGGAACTGTAGCAGGATGCGCCAGCTGCCACCCGGCGTCTCTTCTCCGCGTGGACGGCTCCAATCTCTGCCTGCCTTCGGTGCCGCCAGCAGACGGTAGAAAAAAAAAAAGAGAAAAAAAACACTAAGAAGCTAAAAATAGCATCATCAATAACGGTGGTCAGTGGGTAGATCAGTGTTCCTCAAGGATCAACTATTAGCCCATAAGTAGGTAGGGAGCCCACAGTAAGAGAGGTTGCCGGCGGTAGCAGAGATAGCCAAAGCACGGATTGTGTGTTAGTCAGTTATAATCATGTAGGGCAGGGTAGCAATAGCAGCGTAGCAGCAGCATGCAGCAAGATTGAAGAAATTATGGAAATGAAGCAACTGACTGTCTCATAGTATGCAGTTTTACTGCTTCTCACCCAAACCATGTATGGCTGCTGGTGCTCCAGGATCGGTTCCGCGCTGCTTTATCCTTTGTCCTGGGCTGTCACTGAAGCTGTCACTGAAGCGGGGCACGCCGCCTGCCACCCGGCGTCTCCCTTCCACGTGGACAGCTCCGGACTCCACCTGTATCCCGATGCCGATAAGAGCAAAGTAATGTCCGCGGCGGCTGTCTCAGCACACCTCCGGCGTCCTACTGTGCCCACCACTGAGGGTGGAAGCCGCTGCCCGCAGCCCTAAATCAAGGGGCCTCGCCACTGCCCGGATGAGCCGTCCTCATCACTCGCTGCAGAAGCCAGCTCTTCGGAGTCGGCGTTCGGGCGCCGAGATATGCCGCCGGGAGAGGAGATCCCGCACTAGGGGGGGTGGCCTTTGACGTGCGTCTCACGTCATGCCGTCACGAGTCCTCCAGCGAGCTGCAGCACAGTTGATAGGAAGTGTTGTGTGATGTTATGGTATTTTAGTTATAGCCCACACACGACTTTCAGTGAGCAGTTTTGTAAAATCAGCTAATTATGAACTTGAGACTCAGTATAATACTTATTGTAATATTTTCATCACCAAAATCAGGATGTTTGTAATGACTTTTTCCATAAATTAATTATTGAAATAGTTTTGAATGAGACTTCCAGATAGTAGAGCAGGTGGAGGACCACTTATTAGAAGAGTTTCTGGACAAGAGAGGGAGTAGATCAGAGAACCACTGACATGTGAGCCACTTAATCCTGAAGAAGCCTACTCAGTACAGGAAGTTAGGAGAGGGACAACTTACATATGACTTATTGGGAGGAATTTATTAGAACAATTATGGACAGATTTGTGCCGAAGAAAAAAGTCTAAAATGTATTGAGCCGCATTTATCTAGGCTTTTGTTACTTCTCCAAAGGGAGTGTGGCAGTTGGAAAATGGTCTGTCTGTAGAACTAAGACTAGGTCTAAAGTAGAAACCGACAGTCTCACATTGCACTAGAAATTATCATCACAGTGATTGATCTGGGACAGCAAAAGAATAGTTATTTGAAGCCAGAGACTGGTGGAACTTGAGACACATTGGGGCAACTTACTGTCCAGTTTGCCTGTGTGTTGTGTAAAGTGTGCCAGATTTAGGACTTTTGGTGCTTGTACTTCACTACAATCTGGCGCCCCCTGCACTGCCCCGACAGGATGCATCACTTTTTTTTGGTGCACCTTTAACATGGGGAGTGCAACACAATTCTATTGGACTTTACATGTTAAATCTGGCACACGTTCCTACTGAACAGTGGAACACCCCCTTCAGAGTAGTAATTTGTGTCGCATGAAGTATAGTGCAGCCTGCACCACAAAGTGTCTTGCGCGCCACAATTGTGTCTCGGACACTTCTTAACCCCTAGGCGCACCAGGGCGTTATAGTACGTCCCCGGGGCTAGATGCTTAGCGCACGGGGACGTTCTATAACGTCCTGCTTCTGGCACCGGCTCACGAACGGAGCTGGTACCAGAAGCAGCGGCTGTCAGCTGTCTAGTACAGCTGACAGCCTGCGCTAACACCCGCGATCGGAGCCGGCTCCGATCGCGGGTGTTAACCCCTTACACGCCGCGGTCAAGCATGACCGCGGCGTGGAAGGGTTTTTGCACTGTGGATCGGATCCCCCGTGCCGCTTACCGGGGGATCCGATCCACTTCTGGGCAGCTCCGAGGACTGGCATGTGCCCCGGAGCTGCCCGGTCTCCATGGCAGTCAGACCCCTTCCGGGTCTGACTGTAAACTGTCTGAGCATGCGCAACTGCTCTACAATAAAATAGTATTGTAGAGCAGTGTATTGAACTTAAACCAGTGATCAGAGCATCACTGGTTCAAGTTCAAGTATGCATAATTAAAAAAAATTCAAAAACACTAAAGTTAACACATTAGAATAAATAAAAAATAAATGCATTAAAATATAAGCCCCTAAAATGTCACTTTCCTATAAAAACACTTAATAAAGTATAAAAAACACAAAAAAACCCCGCATATTTGGTATTGCCGCGTCTGTAACAATCTGTATAATAAAACAGAATCGTTACACGCCGTACGGTACACGCCGTAGAAAAAAAACGCAAAAACGTTCTGAAAAAAAGATCATTTTTAATGAATACCCTATAAAAAAAAATGCTCTAAAAAGTAATTTAAAAAATGTTATGCACTCCAAAATAAGCCCACTAAAAAGAACAACTCTTCTCGCAAAAAATAAGCCCCTAACCAGATTTGTCATCCGAAAAATAAAAAAGTTATGCATGATTTTCTCCAAATTGGTTTCTTTCAGTACAATTGAATAAAATACACAAAACCCCCACATATTTGGTATCCCTGCGTCCGTAACAATCTGCATAATAAAACAGAATCGTTATTAGATCCGCAAAAAGAACCCCGTAAAAAACAAAACAAAAAAAAGGTCCAGAAAAAAGATCATTTTCAATTAATACCCTATAAAAATGCTATAAAAGGGATTTAAAAAATGCTATGCACTCTAAAATAAGACCACTAAAAAGAACAATCCTTCTCGCAAAAAATAAGCCCTTAAACAGATTTGTGAGGCGAAAAATAAAAAAGTTATGCATATGAAAGACGGTGATGCTAAAATTAACAACATTTTTGCCAAATTACTTTTTATTCAGTAAAAATGGGAAAAAATAAAAAAATCTAGATAAATGAGGTCTTTTTGTAATCGTGGCGACCCATAGAATAAAAATAATATACTATTTTTATGGTATGGTAAACAGCCAAAAAAAACCCCATAAAGATCTTCCTGAAAAGTGATGATTTTTATTTCCTCCACCAACAAAGAGTTAATAAAATCTCACCAATTAGCCTATAGATTCCCCCAAATTAGGTACCAGAAAAGTGCATCTCATGTGGCAAAAGAAATAAACCCCTATAGGTCCACATTAAAAAAAATATAAAAAAATTATAGCCTGTACAATGTGACATAGCAAATATGATCTGCATGGCGCCTCCTTCCCTTCTCTGCCCGGCCCTGCGCCCATACAGCAGGTTACCACCACATATAGAGTATCTGTGTACTCGGGAGAGATTGGGTAACAAACTTTATTTATTCATTTAATCCATTGTAAATGTTTAATTTTCCATCCAAAATGAGTGTATTGTGAAAAAATATTACAATTTGCAGACTGCACCTCCATTTTGTTTTAACCCCTATAAAACACGTAAAGCGTTAACAAGCTTCTTAAAAGTGGTTTTTCATACGTTGAGGTGTGTAGTTTCCACAATGGGGTAATTTACGAGTCTCACTATTATTTAGGCCTCTCAGTGTCAATTAGAAGTTGAGCAGGTCCATCTAAATACTGGTTTTGGTGATTTATCAAAAAATGTGAAAAATGATACCTAAATTCTGAGCCTCATAACATTCTAGTAAAATATGTGGAATCTTAAAAAACCATGCCAGCATAAAGCAGACATTTCGGAAATGTACGTTATGAATTTATTTGGGAGCTATGACTATCTGCATCAAAAGTAGAGAATTTACAACGTTGAAAATAAAGAATTTTTCAAAATTTTTGCCAAATTTAGTTTTTTTTCATAACTAAACGCAAAAGATTTCATCCAAATTTTTAAACTAATTTGAAGTACAATGTGTCACGAGAAAACAATCTCAAAATCCCCTGGATATCTCATAGCGTTCCAAAGCTATAACCACTTATAGTGACACAGGTCAGATTTGAAGAATGGGGCCGCGTCCTTAAGGCCAAAAGAGGCTGAGTCCCGTAGGGGTTAAATACCTGTGCAAGCAGTTTGCACTAGAAAGAATGTCCAGAGTCTGACAGAAAACTGTCACACACCCCTTAGTAAATGTTCCCCATTGTTAAATCACCTCCAATGTTCTAGAATCTCTTTGATTTTCATACTGTTTAAAATTTGAGCTGTTGTTACAAAAGGAAGACAAGTTCCCGACGGCACAAGACGTATGATTGACTTGATGACAGTCATGGAGACCTGTTTGATGCCTTCTCTGCTCCTTACCCTAGACGGGGAGAAGGCATTTGAAAGATTAAATTGAGCCTTTGCTTTTGCAAAGCTAGAAAAGTTTGGCTTCTCAGGCAATATCCTATCAGCCATTGAAGCACTTTACAGCTCCCCATTGCCTAGGGTTTTAATAAACGGCTCCCTCTCCAATTCCTTTAATATTACTAATGGAACCCATCAGGGATGCCCGCTATCCCCTCTGATATTTATTCTAACTATCGAGCCCTTTGCAGAATTAATAAGCACCGAACTGAAAATATTGGGAATATCAGCTGGAACAAGACAGCACAAGATAGGTTTATTTGCTGATGACACCATCTTATCCCTAACCAATCCATTATCATTAGGGATGGGCGAATTGATTCTAACTTCAGGAAAAATTTCAGGAAAAATTTGATTCATCACGAATACAAAGTTTACGGTGATTTGTGGGAACTATTTTTTTTTTCCTCCTTTATTTACAAAATGGGAGCTAGTACAATGTGTTACAATGGGCAGAGAACTCTGGGAAGGAGAAAGGAACACCCTCGATCACATGTCTTCTCATGTAAGCCTATCAGCAACCGGCAGGCTTATGTGATGTCACACAGACTATAAAAGAGGCAGCCATTTTCAAATCTCGGCACTTCAACTGCATGTGCTGCCTGTAGGATCCAGCTGCTTCTACTGTACTGTAGTGATTTTTGCTCCAAGGGTGTCCGTTTTGGGGGATCTGTATACCTCAAATAGCAATTCTTGTTTTGTTTCTGAAGTGAAGAGGAAGAAATCAGTGTGAAATCCACATACTTTCTGTAGTGATTTCTGTTTCAATCCCAGGGTGTCCGTTTGGGGATCTGTATATCCCAAATAGTACTTCTTTTTTGTTGCTGAAGTGAAGAGGAAGAAATCAGTGTGCAATACACATACTTTCTGTAGTGATTTCTGCTTTAATCCCAGGGTGTCAGTTTTGTGCTTCTGTATACCCCAAATAGCAGTTCTTTTTTGTTTCTGAAGTGAATAAGAAGAAATCAGTGTGAAATCCACATACTTTCTGTAGTAATTTCTGCTTCTTTCCTGGGTGTCAGTTCTTGTGCTTCTGTATAATATAGTTACTAACCAATATGTCAGACAGAGAGGTGGCAGGTGGAGCAGGCACAGGGTGCAGCACAGTACGGGGACATCATGGCAGAGGTGGCTCTGTGAGGCATCTAGCGGCAATGTATTGATAAACAATCCAAAGGTTGTCGATTGGTTGACTAAGTCATCCACTTCCTCCCAGATGACATATGACAACCCCAGCCAAGAGTCCGTGGGTTCGTCAGATACAACCCTTAGTTGGCATAGCCCAGCAGCAGGTCAGCGGCGCTCACCTGTCCTCAACCAGCCTCTGTCCTGTTCATTTCCCTCAGCCAGAGATTTACTAGGTCAGTGATGGCTAACCTATGGCACTGGTGCCAGAGGTGGCACTCGGAGCCCTTTCTGTGGGCACTCAGGCCATCACCAGAGATGACTCCAGGTATCTTCCTGCAGTCCCAGACAGCCCAGGACTTGCTGTGCACAGAGCACAGAGCTTTATTGGTGTCCTCAGGGGCTGGTATCAATGAAAGCTGTGACAGAGAAGGGAGTATAAATCACAAATTAAATTTCTGTGTTGGCACTTTGCGATAAATAAGCGGGTCTTTGTTGTAGTTTGGGCACTGGTCCTCTAAAAGGTTTGCCATCACTGTACTAGGTGGTCTGGGCTCATTGCAAGGAAGAATTCTTTGAGGACAGTCAGCAGCTGCTTGTCAATGAAGAGGTGGGGCAGACATCCGCTGCTTTGTGCAGTAGGCGGGAAAGTAGAGATGTGGAGAGAGTGGCACAGGAACAGGGAAACATAAATTGATGATGATGTAGCTGATCGCACTTGGGAGCCGGGTTAAGCCATCATCATCGTCAAGAGAAGAGGGTGTCAGCTTGCACATCAGGCAGTGAAGCCGGCAGCAGGTCGCTACTGTGGCTGTGAGTCAGCAGGGGGGCAGTAGTGTGAGGGCGGGAGCCGAACGGCAGAGGGGTAAAAACCCCGCTACGCAAGTCCAAGTAAGCAGTGGTACAGCGGCTCATTGAGGCAGCCATGTGAGTAGTCACTCAGTGTTGGCAGTAAAATCACCACCTCGGTGGTGTGGCAGTTTTTTGTTCAGAAACAAGAGGAGCCAAGCGTGTGTATATGTAAAATCTGTGGGCAGAAAGTGAAGCGTGGCCAGGTAGCTAATGTTGGCACCACGGCCCTGCATCAGCAAATACAGCTTCACCATTAATGATTTTTTGATGATGCAAGCAGACTGGAGTATTCCCCTGTGTAACTTTGTTGTCAGCCACTGTCAGCTCATGCGTGACAACTGCCTTTTTCTCAGGCCCATTGAAGAGGCCACGTTATTTGTCAGTCACCAGGACAGTGGGATGAATAACGTCAGTCCACTGCTTCATGTCCTGGAACTCATGCTGCAAAATCTGTCTAGTCAGGGCACTGGATAAGTGGAGACTACATCTCATGGTCAGTGGGGGGCTGAAGTGGAGGAGGATGAGGACATTGGAGCACAAGCAGAATATGGTGAAATCAGTGGTTTTCTCCACTCAGGTGACAAGAGAGGAGGAGCAGGAGCATCTGTAGGAGTTAGAAGACAAGGCAGATGACCCAGAAGCGCCTTGGCAGTATGCAGTGGAGATAGAGGCCAGGAGTCACTCAGAGTCACTTGTGCAGATGGCCCGCAGCATGTTGCTTTAGCTTAATAGTGACAGACAAATAGTCAACATCCGGCATAGGGATGACTTTTGGCTCTCCACCCTCTTGGACCCTCGCTACCGGTCAAAAATTGGTGACTTTTTTCCAGCTGCTGAGAGCGAGAAACAACTGACATACTATAGAGAAATACTGTGCAGTTGGCCATTGTCTATGTGCGCCCTTGTCCATCCTCTGTCAGGTCTGACCGGGGAATTCCTGACAGTCATTGCTCACGTACTACTGCCACAGCTTCTGTGGGGGAATGGGGGGTGTAGGAGCAGTAGCAGCTTCATGAGCAGCAGTTTAAATCTGGATTCCTTAATGAACAACTTCCTCACCCACCTAGTGGGGAGGGTAGCCACTATCAGCAGCAGCAAGACATGGAGCAGACCCTTCACCAGCAGATGGTGGACTACTTGGACTGCAGTTTAACACCCCAGGTAGAGGATCCCATGGACTACTGGTCAGCCAAACATGATGTAGGGCCGCAACTTGCGGAGTTTGCAGTAGAGAAGCTGTCCTGCCCGGCCAGTAGTGTGGCATCAGCGTGGGTGTTCAATGCAGTGGGGGCCATCGTTACCCCAAGGAGAACTCGCTTTTCCACCCGTAATGTGGAGATACTGACCTTTGTCAAGATGAATCAGACTTGTACCGGCCCGGATTTCAACTTATCAATGCCCTCTGCATCAGATTAGATGAGCCATGACGCCTCCCCCAAACGTTGAGAAATGAGTCTGGGTTCTAACTACCTTCCTCAGCCACTATTCTGATGCCGCCACCTGCCTGATGCCACACATCTGCTGACAGTTGCTCCATCTGCCTCCTACCATCTTTACCAGTGGAATTGTCCGCCACCCCCACACTATATCATTGTGCCACTCTGTGGCCTACCAGGTTGCTGCCACCTCCACTCTATATTATTGTGCCACTCTGTGGGCTCCTTCTGCTGCTGCTGCCACCCTATATCATTGTGCCACTCTGTGGGCTTCTGCTGCTGCTGACTCCACCTCCACACTCTTTTATTGTGCCACCCTGTGGCTTTCCATGTTACTGCCACCATGTTTCTGCCACCTGTGGGCTGCTGCCGATGCCACCTCCACACTCTATCATTGTGCCAATATGTGGCCTACCATATTTCCGCCAACTCCATACCTCTGACCTCATGCTGCTGGTGCCACCTTTGCAGTTCTTTTTTGGCAAAGACATGATTTTTTCAGTAAAACTGTAATGTAGGATGCATGTGGCGTCTCTAATCTTGAAATTCAAATTTAAATGGAAAATTTCAACGTCATTGTGCCACAATGTGGCCTGCCCTTCTGTGGGCTCTGTGGGCTTCTGCTGCTGTCGCCCCCTCCATCACAGCCTGTGATTTCCATCGCTCTATGACGTTGCCACTATATTTAGTTTTCCTCTTCATTTCATCGGTCAGAAGAAATGAAAAGCCTCAGGATTGATAGCCAAAAGCAGGAGTGGACATAGAACACAGAGATGACCAGTAAATGGGATATTTTCGTGTCTTCTGTTTTGGATCCTCTCCTGTTTGTTTTTGGCTTTAGCAATACAGATGATGGATTATTGACCAATTGAAAGCGGACACTGATGGATGAGATGAAGGGCAAAATGAACAGTGACATAAATGCAGAATTATGCCAACACCCTCTGCACTCTTTTAGACGGTTTCTACATGTATCCGCTTTAAACAGAACAGGTTCTGTCATAATCTATGGAATCATCTGATGTCAGTGTAAAAAGAGTGCAGTCTTTGATGTTATAGTGTATAGTCCTTTCAAGCTGGGACATACGTTACCTTCTCAGGCTGCGTTCCCGCTTCGCTTATTTGGTGAAGTTGGCCTCTGTAAGTGCACATGGAATTGAAGAGTGAAGCCATTCTAAGTGCGACGGCTGTCATGTGGGTGTCATACTAAAACACAGCATTGTTTGAAGTCCAAACCACACTCCCTATATATATTTAAGCATGGCACAATGTTCTACAACACCCTACAAGCCCTCTGCAGCCAGGAAATACCTGTTTTTTAACGTGATTCGTCTTGATTCGAATCGGGTCGAATCAAGTTATTTCAAAAATTCGACGAATCGGGACGAACTGAATTTTAACAAATTCACCCATCTCTAATTATCATCCTTTAGAGAAGTATTAAATATAATGAATTCATTTAGAGAAGTATCACATTACAAAGTTAATACAAGCAAATCCAAACTCCTGGGATTCAACATCCCACCAGACCTAAAAGACCAAATATCACAAGAATTCCCTTTTAGTTGGGAAACAGAATCAATACCTTATTTAGGCATCAAACTTTCAAACCCTCTTGAACACCTAGCAAAAATAAATATGTCTTCCCTACTATCCTCACTACAGAAAGACCCAGATACCTTCAAAACAAACCTACTCTCTTGGATGGGACGAATAGTCACATATAAAAAGCTTTTATTATCAAAGATACTATATTATTTCAGAACCATATCGGTCCCCATATCTAAAATATACATATCAAAACTACAAAAACAAATTCTCTACTTTATATGGAGATCCAAAACAGAGTTGCAGCAACAATTTTAATATGGCAACAAATCTAAAGGAGGGATGGGTATACCCAGCATCCATAGATACAGCATAGATTTCCTAATGCAACAGAAGAAGGCATGGTTGGTATACACACCAGCCTATAGTTGGCAGCTGATTGAAAAACTAATTAAATGGGAGCAGGAACTAAACATGGACTTCTCATAGGCATAATGGAAAAACGCATTTACGTCCAGGTAAAAAACCTCCTCCCATCTTGCTAGAATATTTCCGGGAACTTTGGATTTTTGCTGGAGAGAATGTGGAGATAGGGGATCTCTATCACATATATTCTGGTCCTGTCCAATCATCCAACAATTCTGGAAATAGACATTTAGAATAATTTCTATCATAATAAATACATCTAAATTTCCAGATATGGCTCTAGCCCTTATAGGTCTAGGCATAGAGAAAATTCCCCATAAATTTCAAAAATGAATAGGGCACATCACCCAAACTGCAAAACTCCGCCTAGCAAAAGCATGGAAATCACCCCAACCACCAAATTTAAAAACCTACAAGAAATGCTGTCCCAAATTTGCCATCTGGAAAGAACCCTAGCTCTCAGAAACAGATCTCTTAGGGCTCACTACATAATGTGGGACACCTAGTACAAAATTGTAGAACAAAAACTTTTAAATTTAACGTAAAGTTATGTTCCTTTACTTAATAAGAATGTGTTCATGATATCATAACCTTCTGCCCTGAAGACTTACCAATGATAGATAAGTATTAAAGATTCTGCATGAATCTCTCTGAAGCTACATTTTTCATGTTGTTTTGCATTCTAATAATGTTACAAAATAATAATTGTCTATATTGATCCCGTCACCACCCTAGAAAGAAAAAAATGTAATCTAAATAAAAATGAGTCTGTTACTTATACCACTATGTATGTAGCTATATTACTTTGACTTAGTAAAAAGTATTAAAGGAAAATTTGAGCTCTTGTTTCTCTGTTCAACCACTAGTGGGTGCTCCTCCGTTTGACATATCTGTCTTCAGAAATTTGCTAGATGTGATTATGTTCATTTGAACTGGTTTTCACAGCAATCACAGAAAACCAAACCTAGCCACTCTTGTTTGTTTATACTTCAAATATCTTGGATTGCTTGGATGCAGTGGAGATCAATTATGGGGCATATTGTATAAATAAAAAATGGTGATAGTTTTTTTTTTTTTATATATGTGGCATTGTGCTTCAAGCCCATCATGCGGGATAGCATGTGCAGGTAAAATGACTCGAATGCGGCAGGACAGTCACGGTTTTTCATCACTGTCCCTCTGTCTAAGGAGATTGGGAGATTGTCCCAATGCGCCCCGCATTTTCCCGGAGAGCCCAGACTCTAGACACAGGGCAGCCTAAGGACAGGTAGCGGGAGGCAGGATCAGCAGCATCTGCAGATGTAGCTACCTCCAGGGGCGGACTGGCCATTGTACCCACCGGGAATTTTCCCAGTGGGCCGGTCGGTCCTGGGCCGGTCCGGAGCTGATCCGGGCCGCCCGTGCTCCCTCCCTACAATTTTTGATTTAATGTATAGTACCTGCATTATACGATCGTAAAATGTTATAGTTATAGTAAAAGTTATAACCATATAAAGCGACGCAAGTCAGAATCCAAAAAATGGGGCTGAGCCTTAAGCTACAAAACGGCTGCATCTTTAAGGGGTTAATAGCAAGAAATCTGTGTAAAATCCACATAGTTGCTGGAGTGATTTTTGCTCCAATTCCAGGGTGTCCATTTTGGGGGATCTGTATACCCTAAATTTCAGTTCTTTTTGTTGCTGAAGTTAATAGCAAGAAATCTGTGTCAAATCCACATAGTTGATTTCTGCTCCAATTCCAGGGTGTCCTTTGTTGGTTATCTGTATACCGCAGAATTCAATAGTATTTTTGTTGCCCTCACCTGCCCTCGGTCCTGTTCATTTCCCTCAGCCAGAGATCTACTAGCTGGTCTGGGCTCAGTGCCACTATACAGTGAGGATGAATTCTATGAGGACAGTCAGCAGCTGCTTGGCAATGAAGAGGTGGGGCAGACATCTGCTGCTTCGTGCAGTAGGCGGGAAAATAGAGAGTGGCACGGGAGGTTATTCTGCACTTGAAAGTAGTCAGGCTTTGCATACAGAGACCGTTGAGGAGGATAGCAGTGACAGGGAAACATAAATCAATGATGATGTAGCCGGGCTGAGAGGCTTGGGAGCAGGGTGAAGCAAGGGCTTCATCATCATCGTCGGGAGAAGAGGGTGTCAGCTTGCGCATCATATTTTAAAATATGGGCAATTCTCCACATCCTGCTTCTTGTTTTTGCAGGCCTGCAATAACCCCCATCAATAGAAAAAAAAATTGTCCCTTCAGTTGTGGACATCTTCTATTGATCTTAGCAATTCTACATTAAATATAACCAATAAAAAACAGGCAAAGACAAAAATATTTTCAGTGAAATTGTAATGAATGATGCATGTGGCATCAGTAATCTTCAGAAAAAGTTTTTTTAAAACTTCAAATTAATATCAAACTTCAAATTACATTTTTTCAATTCCATATTTGAATAACAGGATCTGAACACCTGGAGGGACAACTGTGGTTGTTTACTGGTTTGCTGATACTGCCATAGGCCAATATGACACAGAGTCTTTCAGAAGTACAAGGATGCCATCCAAAGTAGAACAGTTTGAGAATGGTGAACTGGGTCTGAACACCCGAAACAGCATTAACAGGTGTGACATAATTTTTCAAAAATTATATTTAATTAATTCCATGGTTTTTATTAAAAGATTCTATTTAGAGATGGCTGCAAGCACAACATGTTACATGGGGAAGAAAACTCTGGGAAGAATAAAGGAGCACTGTGGGGCAGATTTATCAAGCTGTCTAAAAGTCAGAATATTTCTAGTTGCCCATGGCAACCAATCACAGCTCCCCTTTAAAATATTCATGAGCACTGGTAAAATGAAAGCTGAGCTGTGATTGGTTGCCATGGGCAACTAGAAATATTCTGACTTTCAGACAGCTTGATAAATCTGCCCCTGTGTCTGTGTCAAATCAACATAGTCAATGGAAGGATTTTTGTCAGTTTTTGGGGTTCTGTATTCCCCAAATTTCAATTTTTTTGTTGCTAAAGTGATGAAGTAACAATACAAGACACTTTCGAGGCCATGTAATAGGAATGAGTGCAATTTAAAGATTAAGCCATGCACGTCTAAGTACAGGCAGTTCCTGGGTTACGTACAAGATCTATCTTGTACGTAAAAGCATATGTTTATTAAATAACAATTCTAAAGCCACATAAAAGACCATTGACAAAGCATTCTACGGGAAACACATTTTAGAAATAGGCTTCTTTAGTCTGCATACATATACTACTGCCCTCTTGCTTAGCCCTGCGTTTACCTAGCAGGATTTCTGCTGATATATACTAGGGGATTTGGCTATTGGATTTAGTGTAGTAGGAGTAAGTCTCCACATATATTTTGTTACTATACATGGCAACCTTATGTGGACCCATTATTTTCTGTGTGTTGTTCCTCATGTGGTTTTAGAAGTGCTTTTGACAATTTATTTGTGTGCTGTCTTGGATTGCTTTGGTTGGGTATGCTACATATTAAAGCACAATGTTCTCTGACAATACTTTTCTTAACTACCTATTAGAGAACATTGTGCTTTAGAACATAGTTCAGAAGTGTTTTCACAGAATATTGTGCTTTAATATGTGGTTCTGAAAAGTGTTGTCAGAGAATATTACACTTTTATACCAGGCTAAAAAAGTGTTTCAGAGAATATTGTGATTTAATAGGTAGTTCAGAAAAGTGTTGTCAGAGAATATTGTGCATCAATACATAGTTCAAAAGTGTTTTCTGAACCACATATTAAAGCAAAATATTCTTTGAAAAGTGTTGCCAGAGAATATTGAGCTTTTATATGTAATCTGAAAGTTCTGTCAGAGCATATTACACTTTAATACAAAGTTGAGAAAAGTGTTGTCAGAGAATATTTTGATTTAATAGTTAGTTTAGAAAAAATGAAATAAAAAATGATCAAAATGTCGCACAGACCTCAAAATGGTAGCAATGAAAACGTCGCCTCATTTCGCAAAAAATGACCCCTCACACATCTCCGTGCGCCAAAGTATGAAAAAGTTATTAGCGTCAGAAGATGGCAAAATTTTTTTTTTCTTTTTTGTACACATTCGTTTAATTTTTGAAAATGTATTAAAACACAATAAAACCTATATAAATTTGGTATCACCGCGATCGCACCGAACCAAAGAATAAAGTAAGCGTGTTATTTGGAGCGAAGAGTGAAAGTCGTAAAAACTGAGCCTACAAGAACGGTTTTTTTTTCAATTTTTCCACATTTGGAATTTTTTTTCAGCTTCGCAGTACACGGCATGTTAAAATAAATAACATTACGGGAAATTAAAATTTGTTACGCACAAAATAAGCCCTCACACAGCTCTGTACACGGAAAAATGAAAAAGTTATGGATTTTTGAAGTTGTAGAGCGAGAAATGAGCCGAAAAACCCTCCGTCCTTAAGGGGTTAATAGGTGGTTCAGAAATAGGTTTAGTAGGTGGTTCAGAGCAGCAGCGCTGCTATCTCTGTTTCCCTTCAGGACTTGCAATGATGTCATTGGACCATGTGACTGTCTCAAGACACATGACCTAAAGCTGCTGGATGCATACAGTGGATGTCTGGTGTGAGTTATGCTAAGAGGATATTTTACAGACTGGGGATTACAGTTACTATTTTGTGTGTGGGGAAGGACTAAGAAGATATGGGGCTAATACTGTGTGTTGGGGGGCTGAGAGGATGGGGAGTTGATGATCTGTGGGGGCAGCTGAGGGGATGAGAAACTAAAGATGTGTTTGTGGGCAGGTGGTGTGTGGGGGCACTGAGTGCATGGGGAGCTGACGGTTTGTGGGGCAGGGAGCTGCTGATGCATGGGGGGCTGTGGGGATAGGGAGCTGATGATATTTGGGGGGCAGAGGGTATGGGTAGCTGATGATATGTGGGGGGGCAGAGGGTATGGGTAGCTGATGATGTGTGGGGGGAAGAGGGGATAGATAGCTGATGATGTGCGTGGAGTAAAGGGGAGCTGATGATGTGGGGGGGGCTGAGGAATTGGAGAACTGATGATGTTTGTGTGGGGGGCTAATGACAGAGAGCTGATAGTGTGTGTTGGGGGGCTGATATGTGGGATGGGGAGCTGTTGGAAGTATTTAGTGGATATGGTGAATAGGGACTTGAGGGTAGAAGAAGAGGGGGAACTAACTATAAAATTGGGCACATATCGGGAATATATAAATTTAAATTATAATCCAAGAGAGATTTCATGGGCACAGTCTATAGTAAATGGTGTCTCTTAAGACAATCATGGACAGAGGTACGGCCTGCAGACACAGATCCAAATCCACATAGTGTGAGGTGCTCAGCAGAAAAGCCAAGTGCATATATCATATAAATTTATAGCAAACCAAAAATGAGGGGGAACATAGGAAAAGAGAGAAGGATTAGGAAAAAGATGTGAGTGTAATAGTAAAAATTAACTTATTAATTTATTAAAATCTTGAGTATATTCTCATATTGATCCATAAAAAATTCTAGTATGGCAGTAATGTTAGCTGCCATACTTTATCCTTGTCACATTGGTTATACATGGGTTATTGGCTCGGGTAGGGGTGCCCTTTCCATTTATTGTTGCTCCCCCCCCCCCCCCGAGTTCTATAACATTCCCACGGTAATCTGTTGTGGGGGTTAGGGACAGCGATTTAAGATTGACTAGTCTTAGTGCACAAAGTGACTATGCGGTACAGCGCAATACTGTACTCGTGCCTGCTGCCACTGTGTGAGGAGGGATCGCGATGAGCAGTCAGATATACCGCGTCCCCTCTCTTGTCATGTGGTGTAGCAAAAACGTATTACTTGGTGATGGGATCGCGGCTCCGTATATGCCGCATCTTCCATTACTGCAGCAGCATGAGTGCGCCTGTCTCTGCTAGCGTGCATCCACGCCGTTGAGACTATCAGCTGTCTAGCATTCAAATAGATTGTGCACTGATTACTAAACTCTGCCTGAGTAAGTATTGATTATAGCTGTCCCTGAGTGAATATATCCCTGCACCGTGATAAACTGTGATAAACTGAAAGTGTCCCGACACGTGTTTCGCCGGGTCACCCCGGCTTCTTCTAAGGGCAAAGACGCCCGGTGTCGGGCGCTTTTTATTTGACAATTTTTGATTGACAGCTTGATTAGCCAATACCAAACCACTAGTGTTTTAGTGTGGATGGTAACATAATGTTGAGAGTGTATCAATTTCTGCTTTTATAATGATGTTGTATCATCATCTATTGTATCTACAAATAGTGCAATTAGTCTCCTTTACTAAACTTACGATTATTAACCCTTTATTACCGACACTAGTTTTCAGCTCAATGACCAGACTCGATTTTTCAAATCTGACATGTCTCACGATAATTGGTTATAACTTCGGAACGCTTTAACATATCCTGGTGATTTTGAAAATGTTTTCTCGTGACACATTGTACTTCATGTTAGTTATAAAATTTAAGTGATAAGTTTTGCGTTTCATTCTGAAAAAAAGTGAAAATTTGGCAAAAGTTTGTAAAAATTCTTCATTTTCCAAGTTTGAAATGTTCTGGTTTCCAGACAAGATGTAAAACTACCCAAAAAGTTTGATAATTAACATTTACAGAATATCTGCTTTATGTTGGGATGATATTTTATGCTTCCGGTTCTGCTTATAAGGTGCAGAACTTTAGGTGCGATTTTTCTTATTTTCATGAAAATTGCCAAAACTCACATTTTGAGGGACAACTCAGCTTTCAAGTGACTTTGAGAGGCCTAAATAATAGTAAAACCCCATAAATTACCCCACTATAGAAAGTTCACCCCTCAACATATGTAAAACAACTTCTATTAAGTTTATTAACCCTTCAAGTGTTTCACATGGGTTAAAAAATATGGACCTGCGATTTAGAAACTATAGAATTTTTTTGGAAAATACATTCATTTAGGCCAAAACTTACATTTTCAGAATAAATTAAATGATGAAACGCACTGCAACGCTTGATGCCCAATTCCTCCCGAGTGTACTGATACCCCATATGTGGTGGTAAACTTCTGTACGGGCGCATGGCCGAGTATAGAATGAATGGAGGTGCCATTCACAGCAGATTTGTATTGTCACATTGTACGACCTATACATTTTTATTTTTTTTGGTAATGCGAACATGAGGGCTTATTATGTACGGGATGAGATACAATGTATAGATAATTTATTTTGGGAGTCTAAAGCTTATTCATGAGATTTTATTAACTATTTCAAGGGGGACACAAACAAAATCATCAATTTTTATTTTGGATTGTTAGCATTTTTTTCCCCCGCTCACCGTAATGTAAAAATAATATTTTATCTTTATTCTCTCGTTCACTACGATTGCGGTGTTTCCTCATTTATATAGTTTTTCTTATTTCTGCTCAATTTTCCTGAGCAAAACCAATATTGGAGAAAATCGCATTGTTTTTACTATTGACAACTTTTCAGGGCTATAACTTCTGTATTTTTCTGTTGTCAGATCTGGTTGAGGGCTTATTTTTTGCGAAAACAGTTGTTCTTTTCAGTCGTATCATATTAGGGAACGTACATTTTTTTAATCACTTTTTAGAACATTTTTTGTGATGGTGTTTGATGGAAAATTGCATATTATGGGAAATTTTTTCGAGTTTTTTTTTTTACGTAGTTCACCGAGCGGGTTCAATATTGATTTAGATTTATTGTACAAATTAATACGGACGGGGTGATACCAAATATGTACGTGTTTTTGTGTTTTAATTACTTTATTTGCATTTTATGGGGCAGATTTACTTACCCGGCCCATTCGCGATCCAGCAGCGCATTCTCTGAACAGGATTCGGGTCCAGATGGGATTTATGAAGGTAGTTCCTCCGCCGTCCACCAGGTGGCGCTGCTGCGCTGAAAATCATCTGAACGCGCTGGAATACACCGAGCTGGACCAGGTGAAGGTAAGCGCTTCCCAAGCAACACATTTTCGGTTTTTAAATGCGGCGGTTTTTCCGAATACGTCAGGTTTTCGTTCGGCCACGCCCCCGATTTCCGTCGCGTGCATGCCAGCGTCGATGTGCCACAATCCGATCGCGTGCGCCAAAATCCCGGGCCAATTCAGGTACAATCAGCGCAAATCGGAAATATTCGGGTAACACGTCGGGAAAACGCGATAAAGTCTACTCACAACTCTGAGTAACTGTACCCAGGCTTCTGCTTGTGGCTGGGACCAGGCACCTGGATGGTAATGGAGGGGCAGGCAGGAACCTCCTGTGTGGTGGATGTGGAGACCTCGTGGGGGCTGTGGTGCAGAGGTGTAGCTTTTCCAGCAGGTCCTCTTCTCCTCTGGGGATGAGCTGCTGGGCTGTCTCTAGTCCTCTGCTGTGTCACTCTCAGTGCAGGACTCTCTACACTCTGCCATGTGCTGTCAGTCCTCTCTGCTGCACATGAGGTCTCTCTCCCTTCTCCTTCCCACAATCCCTTGTTTTTCCCATCAGCCCTTTCTCCAGCAACTCCTCCCATCAGTGTCAGTGGCACAGAGCAGCAGGGATTGCTGGGAGATGTAGTCCAGTTGGCTCCTGAGGAGTAGGTGCTGCTAGCTGCTGGTCTTAAAGGGGTTATCCGGGTTTAAAAAATTTCTTATGGCCGGGCTGGGGAGGGCTATTTAAACACAATAAACATGTACTTACCTCCTCCGGTGCTGCCGATGTTCCGCGCCGCGGCCCGTCTTCTCCGTGCGCCAGTTTCAGTACAAGGGTGCACAGGGAGCTTCCGGCCGGCCGGAAGCTCCCATGCGCACCATCTCCCAGCGCTTACAACGCTGAGAGATAGGGACGGATGGGAGGAGCCGTCCACATCGCGGACCGGAAGCTCCCTGTGCGTGGCTTCCGTGCCCCTGTAAACAAACAGGGGCACGGATCGAAGGGACCACGGCGCGGGACATCGGCGGCGCCGGAGGAGGTAAGTACATTTTTATTATGTTTAACTAGCCCTCCCCAGCCCGGCCATAAAAAAATTTTAAAACCCGGATAACCCCTTTAACCCCTGCTGCCCAGCAATTACATTGTCCTGTTCACGTGCTGTGCTCTTAGCACGGGTTACAACTATAAAAATAAAGCATGATAAACCAGGAGCACTTACTCATAGATTCACACACTGTGATGGAGGTAATGTTCTTATATTTGTCCTTCCTCTAAGAAATCTTTTAAATGATGCTAATGAGACAGAAAAGCTCTACTAGAGACCCTCTGTGCTGTAGCTTCACAGGCTATTACAGTGTCTTTCCCTCCCCTTGCCCTCTTAGCACTAGCCCTCTTCCTCTGCCTGCTCTGAAGAGAGAGCTCTCCTAGAAAGAAGGCCATGGATAGCAAATATACATAAACTACCTCAGTGACGGTGCCTGGATCTATGAGTAAGTCTCCGGTTTATCATGGTTGATTTTGATCATAGATTTCCTTTAAATATGTTTCTATACAATATACAAATATTTGACAAGTTAAGAATTGTGGAGTTTATTAAAATTCCTGGGATCATTTTCTGCTCAATCTCGCATCTACTCATGTGCAAAATAATGCAACACACCTGATTTATCAAAACTTGTGTTCCAAGTAAAGATTCTCTGTACTGTTTTCACTGGCTGTAAAACTTTGCACATGTAAACATTTAAATTTCTTTTATTTCTATGACAGATGCACATTTAAAGCCAAACATACTGGGGGTCATTTACTAAGGGCCCGATTCGCGTTTTCCCGACGTGTTACCCGAATATTTCCGATTTGCGCCGCTTGTACATGAATTGCCCCGGGTTTTTGGCGCACGCGATCGGATTGTGGCGCATCGGGGCCGGCATGCGCGCGACAGAAATCGGGGGGGCGTGGCCGAACGAAAACCCGACGTATTCGGAAAAACCGCCGCATTTAAAAACCGAAAATGTGTCGCTTGGGGAGCGCTCACCTTCACCTTCTATGGGATGGTGCATTCCGGGGCGTTAAGATTATTTTCGGCGCTGCAGCGCCACCTGGTGGACGGCGGAGGAACTACCATCTTAAATCCCAGCCGGACCCGAATCCTGTGCAGAGAACGCGCCGCTGGATCGCGAATGGGCCGGGTAAGTAAATGTGCCCCAATATGTTTACTTTGTCATCATTCCATACAATTTGATATAGCTGAATGTTTGACTTTAAATGTGCATCTGTCATAGAAATAAAATAAATTCAAATGTTTACACCCATTCATATCTTAGTGAATGGGTGTTTACTGTTATTATGTTTTTTCTGAGGAGTTCAGATGTTTTGCCAGTTACAATATAAATTTGACATATGATATGACTTAGTTTATCTGTGTCTTGGACCAGACATTTACAATGAAAGCAATAGGGTGTATGTTAGGCCAGGCTAAAATTGGATTTTATTTTTTAATGTAAGACATTGTAAACTTGAACATTAACCAAAAACAATATGAACAAAAATGGGGAAAATATGAAACTGGTATAATAATATCCGAAATAATATAAGGCATAGCACAAGAGAAAAAAAAAATAACTTGAAATCAGGCCCAAGTGATTCTTGGTATATTTTAGCAATTGGGAAAATAGAGGAACCGATGGGACCATTATGAAGGTAAACAAAATACAAGCTCCCAGTACAGCTTGTATAATTATAACAATCATATTTTCTTTAAAATGACAGATCAGTTGGGAGCAGAAAAGACAAAGCTCAAGGATGCATAACAGAGTTCCTATGACTACCTCCTTAACATTCTGCAAGCCTTACTTCAACTTAATGAAGCTCCTTTTTTGTGTATCCTTGTCTTTTGATCTTCCTTCTTTGTGTCTGGTTGCTTCATGACCATTTATGTTTCAAGTAAAAATATACACTAATGTGATTCTTTGTGAACATACATTTAGGTTTTTGTAGCATCTAATGCTATAAGACAAGAGTCACACATTATTCATATGCTATTACTCTCCGCCTCTTGCTAGAGAATGACAGATTACTACTTACTAGTGGGCAAAACTAAATTCCATTGCCCATGCCATCCATGCCCCCCGATTTCCGTCACGTGCGGCGCTGATGTGCCACAATCCAATCGCATGCGCCAAAAACCAGGGGCAAATTGGTAGTTTTCGGGAAACCCAACGAGAAAAAGAGCGATTTGGGCCCTTAGTAAATGACCCCCAATGTAACTAATCTCTTGGATTTACCATGCACTTCAAAAATTGATCAATTCAATGAAAATATTATTCATTAACAAGATAGCAAAACTCAAACCAAGGTTTCAATAAGTTTAGTGACATTTTCTGCTTAAAACAATAACCACCTGACCCTTTTTTGTTTCTGTGTTTCTGTTTTTTGCTCTTCACCTGCAAAAATCAGTAATTTTTGGTATTTTTCCATGTACAGAACAATGAGGGCTTGTTTTCTGCATAACAAATTGTATTTTCTAGTGTCATTATTTTATGTTACAAGCCAGGTACTGGAAACAAAATTCCAAATGCCGTACAAAAAAAAGTGTTTGTGCCATTTTTTCTAACAGCTTTCAGTGTGTGCTCCAAATAAAACCTCTACTTCATTCTTTGGTTTTGGTACCATCATAGGGATACCACATTTATAAAGGTTTTATTAGGTTTAAAGGACACCTGTCATCAGGTCTCTGTCACTAGGCCGGTCACCACTACCTGTTGGAGCAGCGCACAAGGATCCCATCACAGCCTTTATCCAGTCAATTCATACATTAATCATTGTAAAATCATATATTCTTTATTATGTAAATGAGTCTGGTCACATGTGTCATGCCTTCTCAGGCATATATCTAAGTGGCTTTGCCAGCAGCTCCACCTGCTGATAGGTTCTTGTATTGCAGCCTCATTTATTCTGCCTCATGTTTCTGTGCAGACTAACCTTTACCTACTTAGGCTTCCTTACTTTCCCATCATGCCTTTCTCTAACCTGGCCCCATGCCTCTTCAGCAGCTATCTTGCTCCATAGAAGCTGCACATACTAATGTCTCTCTCTTGGACAGTTAGTTTATCTGATGTTTTCCTCATGATGGAACAGTCGGTGAGTTATTATATTATTCATGTATGTTACAGAATGTTATGTACTGAGATATGCTGTGCACCTTGTACTGAATACTGTTATTTTCTTGTAGTTTTACACTGATCCTATTAATAAAAGTTGAAAAGGACCCCCTGCATCCAGCTCAATGCATTGATAGGAATAGAGTTTAGCTGTCTGACAACTCGTTCACAGGGACGGATTGAGGGTGTCAGAACAACATGGTCAGAGGCAGTGATGTCACACCCGTTACCCCTCCCCTCTCCTCCCTCTGCTCATGTCTGTGTGTAATGTTTAGTAAAGCATTGCTGGTGTCTATGCTTTATCTGCTGACATGCTTTATCTGCTGACACACATACACATGTGTGAGACACAGACATCAACTACACATGTACCTGACATGTTCTGCTATAACATGGCTGCCTGGAGCTGTTGTATTTCTCCTCTACACACACCCAGGCTGCAGGGGGCATGGCCGCTAGCACCAGGAAGCACATGGAGGAGCCATTACACCATTACACCTCACAATACAGAGCAGAAGAGAAAAGATGGGATTCAAACACAGGACTAAACAATGAAATAATATTTTTTTTTCTCAACTCTTTATTTTAAATTTTTTTAAAGAAATATACATAACATAACAGAATTATAGTATGCAGAATAATAACATATCACTAACAGAAAAAAGTAAAGATAGCAAGTCAACATAATAAACAGTAACCTGAATATCTAGTAGAGATTACTAAATGAGGAGCATGTACACCACAGTCAGGGAAGGGAAGGAAGCATTCTAGTACCACTCCGCTAGAAAGAAGCAAGTACCGTGCAGTATGAATCCCACCTCGCCCATATGGAGTCAAACTTGTCCATTTGATTCCCAATAGTTGCTGTTATATGTTCCATCATCCTGATATCTTTTATACGGTAGTGAAAATCCATAGGAGAAGGTGGTAAAGAGCGTTTCCAATGCAAAGCAATCAAACATTTAGCAGCCGTTAACACGTGGAGGAGCAGTTTGGCGCTAGCACCCCTCATTGAGTTGGGAAACAGGTTTAGAAGATATGAAGTGGGCTCAAGAGGGAGATCTACAGTAAGCAGAGACATAATCAATCTTTTGACCTCCTCCCAATAAGGCCGCATAATCGGGCAATCCCAATATAGGTGAAATAAAGAGCCATTACCCGTGCCACATCACCAGTAGACATTTGGGGGGGTTGGATTAAATGTATGGAGTAGTTCCGGTGTGTGGTCCATGTCATCAATATTTTAATCTGATTCTCTTTATAAAGAGTGCAAATTGAAGATTTCCTGGCTCTAGCCCATATTGTCTGCCACTGGTCAGGGGTGAACTGAAGGCCCACCCAGGCCTCCCAATGGGTCATGGAGGAGTGTGTAGGGAGAGAGTCCTTGGGTACATTATTCAGTATGCTATATATATAGGATATGAGACCTTTATTGGATGGGCCCGGAGCACACACCAATTCAAAAGGGGTAGGGCTAGGTGCGGGGTCCGATCCCAGTACAATTGAGATAAAATGTCTAATTTGGCAATATGCGTACTGCCCTCCAGCCAGCAAAGGATGCTTCTCTTTCAGCGTCGAGAGGGGGAGAGGCATTCTTGTGTGTGGGTCCAATAGGTCCCCAATCTGGAAAATTCCAGCCTGAAACCAGGCCTTAAACTCTGATGTTGCACTACTATTGGGGAGGTGTGGGGTAAAGAGGATGGGTGTGAGGGGGGAGAGAAGGGAGGCCAATTGAAATTGTACTCTACATCTTAGCCAAATCTCCCTAGTGAAAGACATAGGACCTAATAGGGGGGGGGGGCAGTTGTACACATGGCTGGGGGCCCCATATCAGGGAGGCGGGGTGGATAGGTGCTAGCCATAATTTCTCCAGCTCCGTCCACCTAATGTAGGCAAATAATGTGGACCAGGATGCTATGTGATGGAGGTGGGCAGAGAAATAATGTAGTTTCAGATCAGGAAATGCCAGTTCCCCAAGGGTAACTCCTGCTGTCATTACAGACTTAGGGATCCTGTGTCTCTGGCCATTCCATACAAAATCAAGACATATGGATTGAAGCCTATTAAAAACTGACATGGGAACTCTTACTGGTAGGGTCTCAAATAAATAAAGAAGTTTGGGTAAAATAGATATCTTAATGGCCATTACCCGGCCCAGAAGGTATATTTGTAGGGGTTTCCATTTATTCACCAGTTAGCCTCGTACAGGGACTCATAGGTTGGGGTGAGGTGTACACCTAGATATTTCAAAGACTTCACTTTCCAGGTGTAGGGAAAGGTCCTCTGCAGGGCCTCAATTTCGGCCTGTGGAATGTTAATCAGAAGAGCCTCTGTTTTAGTTTTATTTATCTTGTATCCGGAAAATGTTCCGTATTCATCTAAAATAGCATGTAAGTTCGGGAGGCTTACTACTGGATTGGTTAATGACAGGAGAACATTGTCTGCAAATAGGGAGAACTTAAAGGATGTGTTGCAAACCTGGATCCCTGTGACATCTGGGTTGGCCCTAATACGAGCCGCTAGCGGTTCAATACTGAGCGCGTAAAGGAGAGGGGATAGTGGATAACCCTGGCGAGTGCCGTTTAGGATCGGGAAGTTTGGGGAGTGGGCATAAGGAAGTCGTACCGCCGCACTAGGTGAAGAATACAATCCCTGTATAGCATGAAGGAAAGGGCCCCCTAACCCAAACCGCCGAAGGGCAGCCATCATAAACGTCCAGTCCAAGCGATCAAATGCTTTTTCTGCATCTAAACTTAAGAGTATTGCTTTATCTTTATGTCTGTGGAGAACATCCAGGAGGTCTGCGGTTCGTCGGGTATTATCCCCCGCTTGCCTATATCTGACAAAGCCCACCTGATCTTTGTGGACTAATTGGGGAAGCCATTGCTCCAGCCTCGATGCCAACACCTTAGTAAAAAAAAAAATTAAATCAGAGTTGAGGAGGGCTACAGGTCGGTAGGCAGCACAGTCAAGGGGGTCCCTTCCTGTCTTGGGAATAACTGTGATATATGACCGAAGCATAGTGTCAGGAATAGGGTCTCCAAAACGAGTTAAACAGCCAGACTTGGTGGGGTAGTAAGGTATCTCTAAAGGTCTCGTAATAAATATATGGAAGGCCATCAGGCCCAGGCATTTTACCATTTGGTAAGGCACTAACTACTTCATCTTCTAAGGTGACATCCTGATTTAAGTGAGATAATGTCTCTGAAGAAAGGACTGGGAGTGGGCGCTGGGCTAAATAGTCTTGCAAGCGTGCCATAGCTGGTTCTAAATTATAATTTAGTATAGTAATCCCCAAATATACGTGCTACTTCTTCTGGTTATATCCCGGATAATGCCACCAGGGTCCTTAATACCGTATGGATTGGAGTTGGCCGCCTGGTCTCTAAGCTGTTTGGTTAAAAGGATGTGAGCTTTCTTCCCATGTTCATGGAAACGTTGTCTAGAGTAACGCAGGAGTGACTTTGTTTTGGAGAGCAGTAATTCACGAAATCTAGCCCTTTTGTCCGTAACTTTCCTAAGTAGTTGAAGGGAGGGGCGTGTACGTAACCGATGCTCTAGGGAGCGAAGCTCTACTTCACACTAGTAGCAGTCGGTTTTTATTAGTTGCTTTTTTTGTGAGGAGACCGAGATACACTGCCTTATGGGCCTCCCAGAGAGTTGGCAAAGAAGGGACTGAGGGTTCATTTTCCGCAAAATAGTTTGTCAGACATTGTTGGAGTTCCATACGGGAAATCGTATTAGATTCAACCTCCAGTGCAGCGGCCGAGGGAAAGGGGCAGTAAGGGCTAGCTCTATTGATATTGAGGCGTGATCCAACCAAGTTATTGTACCCATAGATGCGTCCTCCAAGGTCCGCAGTATACATATGTCCCCAAAAAAATAATCAATGTGGGAGTAGGTATTATGTGGGGGAGAGCAGAAGGCAGAAGGAGCAGAAGGGAGAGCGTTTTGACTGTCTGGTTGGGGGGTGACCAACCACAGATAACCTGTCCCTAACTTCCAACAATGGTGCATTAAAGTCTCCACCCAGAATAAGGGGTAGCCCTTGTAGGAGGTCAATCTATTCAGTATGTCAGAAAGAAATGTCAGCTGACCAGTGTTAGGGACATAAAGATTGCAGAGGGTTACTAGTTTGCCTTGAAGGGTCCCCCGTACTATCAAGTATCTCCCAGCAGGATCTATCACCGTATCTATAACTTGTAGGGTGCAATTCCTGGCCACTAGGATGGCAACTCCTGCTTTCTTAGTAGGCGCAGAGGCCAAGTATGCCTGTGGGAACCAGCGTTTTGCAAATCTAAAGGAGCCAGATGAAGTGTAATGGGTTTCTCAGTTAACAGGGGTTAACTGTTGCAGTTCCTGTAACATCAGTTGCCATTTCACATTTGAGTTACGGCCCGTGAAGTTAAGGGAAATGAGTTTTACCATAGTGGAAGGAAAGGGGGTAAACGCTTACAAGCTCGGAACACATCAAGGCTCTAGGATGAGGCCGCAGTCCACCCCTCTGTGCGTGTACCAAACTGCTCCCCACCTGCTCAACAGACATTTCCAAGATATCAGGTTCGATAACTAAATTTAGAAAAAAAAATAGATATTCAAACAGTTGGACATAGCATACAGTACAGTGACCATTGAAAAAAAACAAAAACAAAACAAAAGTCTTAGGAGAAGCGAAGGCATCCAAGAGATCCACCAAATAGCGGCATCCCATGGAGGCCCAGCTGTCGGACAAGGATAAAGTGCAGAAAATGGATCAGTGTAAATATCTCCAATCCCTTCAAAGGGATCTTGCGGATCCTATGTCCGATTTAACGGGGGTACATGTTAGATACCTAAAGGGAAGACTACAGTGCCTCCTATCGACCCCACCGCCTTTAGTATAGCACTTAAGAGGAATCTCTATTTGAAAGGAAGGAGGAAGAAAGAAGAAAAAAAAAAAGGGGGGGGGGAATGAGGAAAGAATATACAGAAGCCAACACGTAGACCCTTCTAATCATACTTAGAGCAATATAGAAATGTTGCGAACACTTCAGTGAACGTACAACTGTGGTGTATGGGGTGATGCCAGATGGTGTATGGGGTGATGGCGACAGCGGGGGTATTGCCGGGGGAGAATTCAGTTGTGGTAGATCAGGAACCGGAAGATCCAGGGCTTGAAAAAACCCTTGCAGGTCTTTCTTGTAATGTAGAGAGTATGCTTTTCCATCTTTGCGAGCCGACAGAGTAAAAGGGAACCCCCAACGATAAGCAATATTTTGTTCCTGCAGGATTTGAAGTAGCGGACGAAGGGCTCTCCTCCATTGCAAGGTTAACCAGGAACCTGAGCGCCTTGGAACTCTATGTGGCGTATCTTGCACACTTTCATCATAATTTCTTGTTTAAGTAGGTAATCTGTGACACAACATACAATGTCCCTCGGGCGGTTCATGGTGGTTTTTGGGCGCAGCGCTCAATGGGCTCTGTCCAGCTTAATAACAACATCCGGGTGATTCCCTAGGACCGAGTTAAAGATAGTCTGTAAAATAGGGACATCCTCTGCTCCTGTTGATTCAGGGACCCCTCTGACTCTTATATTGTGGCGCTTACCCCTATTGTCTAGGTCTTCAACATGGTCACGTAGTTCTTGGATGGCTTCTTCCTGGGTAGCCCTTTTGGGCATTGGCATGGTCATTTTCAAGCGTATCAACCCGGTGAGCCATAGCCTGGACATCCTGCCGTAATTCCGCTATAGCTATAGAGTTGCATGCATCTTTAACCTCTGAAATTAAAGTCTGTAAGTCTGATTTTCTAGGAAGTTGATGTACATATGACCACCAGTCTATCGGTGCTTGTGAGAGCGGGTTCGTGTCCAGAGAGTGTTCAGAAGCTGGTGACCATGCCTGGGGAGAGCCATAGGGCCGAAAATCCCTTGGACTAGAGTAATATTCTATTGCATCCATGTTGGATGTTAGGGCCTTGCACTGAGGAGTTTGGCGCTGAGGGAAAGGAGGGGCCAGAAGGGTCTGTGTTTCCATTGGAGCTGGTCCTGGGCTAGGCCGCAGGCCTATTGGGCCTTCTGGAGGGGCCAAATCAATGAGGAGCTCTGATGGGGAAGTGTGACCCACAGGGGTCTGCACAGCAGAGCTGTATGTGAGTTGGGGAGGGGTACCTGCGTCCTGTGCCTGGTCTTCCTCTTCCCACGATAGCTGGGGAAGGGTCTCCAGCTGGGTCTGCTGCTTCCGCTGTAAACGTGGTTTCTATCTCCGAGAGATTTAAAGAGAGAGCCTACAGCAATCAGCTTATTTATTCAGCATTCAACAGGATTAAAGCCAAACCCAGACTGTAACTTTTAAACAACAAAGGAAACAAGGTTACTCATAGAACCTCTAATAATCAACCACAATCCGTTACTTTTTCCACCCAATATAGTAACCAGTTTCACAGTATCAAACAAATTATCAAAAAACATCTACCCATTCTTTCATGCAACAATGATTTTCACAAAATTATCACTCGATGAGTTAGGTTCGTGGCTAGGAAAGGTAGGACTATACGTACTACACCGTCTCCCAGTCTTTTTATTAGTGATAAACCTGAGGTAGAAAGAAGAACATGGTTGGACTTCCCAGGTTGCCATAAATGTGGACATAAGCGCTGCAAAGCTTGTGAATTTATTCTACGAGGTAACTCATTTACCTCTTACAGGACGCAGTACACATTAAATATTAAATCCTACATTAATTGCAACACTTCCTATATTATTTATTTGGCTTCTTGTGTTTCCTGCAATGTTCAATATGTAGGATGCACCACCTGTCTGGTTAAAGTTTGCATAAGACGTCACATCTCAGATGTGGTTAACCCCTTAAGGACGGAGGGTTTTTCGGCTCATTTCTCGCTCTCCAACTTCAAAAATCCATAACTTTTTCATTTTTCCGTGTACAGACCTGTGTGAGGGCTTAGTTTGTGCGTAACAAATTTTACTTTACCGTAATGTTATTTATTTTAACATGCCGTGTACTGCGAAGCTGAAAAAAAATTCCAAATGTGGAAAAATTGAAAAAAACGTCACGTTCTTGTGGGCTCAGTTTTTACGACTTTCACTCTTCGCTCCAAATAACACACCTACTTTATTCTTTGGTTCGGTGCGATCGCGGTGATACCAAATTTATATAGGTTTTATTGTGTTTTAATACATTTTCAAAAATTAAACGAATGTGTACAAAAAAGAAAAAAAATTTTTGCCATCTTCTGACGCTAATAACTTTTTCATACTTTGGCGCACGGAAATGTGTGAGGGGTCATTTTTTGCGAAATGAAGCAACGTTTTCATTGCTACCATTTTGAGGTCTGTGCGACATTTTGATCATTTTTTATTTCATTTTTTATGTTATGTAAAAAGGTGTAAAAGTCGCATTTCGGACATTTGGGCGCCATTTCCCGCCTCGGAGGTCACCGCCGGCCGTAGCCGTTTTTATATTTTGATAGATCAGGCATTTTGGGACGCGGCGATACCTAATATGTTTGTGATTTTTACTGTTTATTATGTTTTATATCAGTTCTAGGGAAAGGGGGGTGATTTGAATTTTTAATATTTTATTAATTTTTTTTATTTTTTAAACTTTTTTTTTCTTTTTTTTTTCACTATCTTTTAGACCATCTAGGGTACATTAACCCTAGATGGTCAGATCGCTGCTACCATATACTGAAATACTTCTGTATTGCAATATATGGCATTTTTGCAGCACATTCATTACAATGAGCCACTGGCTCATTGTAACGAATCTGCATCTGCCAGATAGCCTCGTATCAAAAGAAGACACGAGGCTACCATGGCAACCGATCGCCGCCCCCCGGGGGTTAATAGCCGCGATCGGTGCTAGCAAAAACCCCCACCTTTGTATGAAGAGGACTCAGCCCGTGAGCCCTCTTCATACATCCCTTATACCTCTGCGCCGTAGAGCTACGGCGCAGAGCGTTAAGGGGTTCATGACTCCTTTAATGTTTCTTCCCTCACTCGCCATTTTAGAGATGTTCACAAGGGAGATGTTTTCAGTCTTATATGGATAAGTATAGAAAAGGTCTCCAAACCTGTGAGAGGGGGAGATTTTCAAAAAAAGCTATTGAATAGAGAATAATATTAGATCTTCGTTCTCGACACAAGGCAACCACAGGGCATGATTTGATTACTATATATTAAATGATAGAATGCTATAACCTACCTGAATGTTAAACCTTGCATTTCATATTTGTATTATACATTGTGACAAGCCTATCATATCATGATGTTTTAGAATATTCATTATATTAATCTGTAGTATGTCTTTACGTAAGGGGTTAAGTTCTCACCCTCTATATCGCAATCCTGGTCATGTGGTCATTGTTAGTTTTATATAAAGTGCAAGATTTTATTTGTCTCAAAAGATCATGACTAAGGCTGAATAGCCGAAATGCATTGATCGTTTTCTTCACTGTACTCTTCCCAATTTGCTGATGCACTAATAAAGATCAATATTAGACCGTTGGAAAGTTTGCGCTGCAAATCTCTCTTAATATTCACAACAAATAACCACAGGACAACAAGAAAAGAATTATAAAAGCAGTTAAAAATTAACCCGTGAGGGTGTATATAGCTGCCAAGGGCAAATGAGCCCTACATTCCCTCACACAATCTGATAATGGAACGGAAGACCAAATAACGTATAAGCAAATAAGAAAACCAGTTATCAAATGACTCCATATAGTGTACATACATGTGCATGCTCAGCGCAAAAACCTGATTCACATCTGACTGATTTGTAATTCAAATTGTGTTGCAAGACAATGCACTTACATGCATCGGGAAGAAGAAGGTGAACTCCGGCTGACCTGAGCGGGGAAGCGACACAAGCAGGATATCGGCGCACATTCTTAGTGAATCACGCCAGAGTGCATTCCAGTCAGAAAATGCACTTCCTTACACAGGACGTGTAAGTAAATGTGCCCCAATAATTCCCCCATCATAAGGTTTACCACACATAGAATACGTAATACATTAAAAAACATTCAATATACTGCACTAAGATCAACTCATTTCTCATATTGAGGCCATTTTTTGAGCCAACTTTGAGCTTCTTATTTACCTCCCTGATTTCCCGCTGCCTTTCTGGTGTGGCATGTGATACAGGCAGTATTTCGGAGAAAACTACCTTTGAGGTCCTTGCCCTGAGCTTATGGCCTAAATCCCTGAAATCATGTTTAAGGACCTTCCACCTACCTCTTACTTTGTCATTAGTGCCAATGTGGACCATGACCGCTGGTTCCTCACTAGCCCCTCCCAGTAATCTGTCAACCAGATCCGCAACATGCCGAACCCGAGCACCCGGCAAACAACACACTGTTCGGTATGCACGGTCTTTGTGACAGATTGCCCTGTGTGTTCCCCTAATAATCGAATCTCCCACTACCAGCACCTGTCTTGCCTGTGCTCCCATTACCCTTCTTACTGGAGCAGACAGTCCCCTGGTTGCTAGAGGCCATGTCTTGCTGCAGCATTGCTACCCCAGAGCTGATATCCCCCTCATCCGCCAGCTTGGCAAACTTGGGGTTCACCAGATCAGGACTAGACTCCCTACAACTCTTCCCTCTACCCTGCCTTCTACATGTTACCCAACTAGCTGCCCCCCTCACTCTGCACCTCCATACTTCCCTCCCCACACCCATCCTCCCCAGAGAGTTTGTGCTCCAGGAGCAGCAAACTTCGCTCCATATTGTCAATTGCCCGCAGCCTTGAAACTTGCTCATTTATATCCAGAATCTGGGCTTCCAGATGAGCAATTTTCACATATCCCACACAGCAGTATTCCCCCTCGAACGGCTGTTCAAGGAAAGCATACATGGTACAGGATGTACACTGTGTAGCAATGCCACTTATGGAGTCCATTATTCTAATGGGGATTACAATAGAAATATGCACAGAAAGAAGAATCTACAGTCAAAGTAACACAAAACACAGCAGTTACCTGCTAAAGCCCCTCAAACTTAATTCCCTTAAACGTAAGTCATACTTAAGACACTGCACACACTTCGGATCAATGCACACTCACCACCAAGCTCCCACACTCACTTTTCTGATGCTTTTTTTAACCCCTTAACGACTTGGCCTTTTTTCAAAATTTCCAAATGCAGTGAAAATGGTGAAAAACCACATTTGCAACGTTTTCTTGTGGGCTTGGATTTTACAGCTTTCACTCTGCGTCCCAAATGACAGGTCTACTTTATTCTTTGGGTCGGTATGATCACGTGGATACCAAATTTGTATAGGTTTTATAATGTTTTCACACATTTAAAAAAATTAAAACCTCTAGTACAAAATATATATTCCTTTATTTTGCCATCTTCTGGCGTCAATCTTCTGGCGCCAACTTTTTCTTACTTTGGTGTACAGAGCTGTGTATAGTGTCATTTTTTGTGAATTTTGATGGTGTTTTCATTACTATAATTTTTGGGACTGTGCGACCTTTTGATCACTTTTTATGAATTTTTTTATATTTTTCAAAATGGCAAAAAAATGTCATTTTCGAATTTGGACGCTATTTTCCGTTACGGGGTTAAACGCAGTGAAAAAACTTTGTTATATTTTGATAGATCAGGCATTTTCGGACGCGGCGATACCTAATGTGTTTATGATTTTTACTGTTTATTTATTTTTATATCAGTTCTAGGGAAAGGGGGTGATTTGAATTTTTAGGTTTTTTTATTAAAAATTTTTTTTAAACTTTTTTTTATTTTTACTTTTACTATTTTTCAGACTCCCTAGGGTACTCTAACCCTAGGTAGTCTGATTGATCCTATCATATACTGCCATACTACTGTATGGCAGTATATGTGGATTTTACTCCCCATGCATTACAATGTGCAATTAGCATATTGTAATGCATGGGTTAAAACGAAGTAGCCTCGGGTATTTGGAACACCCGAGGCTACCATGGCGACAGATCACCGCTCCCCGTGACGTCATTGGGGAGCGGCGATCCACGACAAGATGGCGGCGCCCATGCGGCGCCATCTCTTTGAAGCCGCCGGCAGCATTGCCGGCAGCGATCGAGGTGAAAACACCCGGGATCGGTGCTAGCACCGATCGCGGGTGTTACTGGTAAGCCTTTGCTGCAATATGCAGCAAAGACTTACCGGCTATGGAGAGGGCTCAGCAAGGGGTTAAAGGCTATGTGCCACAAAAATCTGCTAAGCTCACTGCAACAAGATCTGGCTGCAAACCCAAAACCATGGCGGCATCCACAAAATTCCCTGCAGAACCAGAGTCCAGGAATGCTGGGACTTTCAGTGGAGCATTGTCACCAACATAGAGGAGTACGGGCACTGTAAATTGTGGAGATCCTGTATTCTCTCCTAGGGAAGTTTGTCCAAAAACTCCAAGGTGCTGATGTCTCCTAGACGGAGAGGGATGGATAGGACACATCCCAATGAGATGCTGGGGACTGGAACAGTAAAGGCAAAAATGGCAGAAAAACTTTGGAAGAAAAGGTGGGATATCCAGCATCCATACAAGTTGATTCACATGTAGACAGCTGTTAAAACATCTTCAAAATTTAATCTTCATTTTTCTAAAACATCTTCATGTAGTACAGTGACATGGACACGAAACAAAACAAAAAAACTGTGAAAAACACAAAAAAAAGAAAATGCAGCGGTAACGCATTTCGGCTTCTTACATGTTAGCCCTTAGTCATACCTAACCTGCTTTGTCCCGCTTCAAGTTGAAGCGGAACAAAGCAGGTTAGGTATGACTAAGGGCTAACATGTAAGAGCCCGAAACGCGTTACAGCTGCATTTTCTTTTTTGTGTTTTTCACAGTTTTTTTGCTTTGTGTCCATGTCACTCTGGATTTCGGGACCAGTGTTCTTTGGGAATATTCCGTGCACCTGGCCAAAAGTGTTGTGGAAAAGAGTGCACTCTACAAGGGGTGAGCCGTTTCCATTTTTCTTCCATTTTTTTGGGCTTCGTTATTACAGTAAAGGCAAAGGTTCTCCTGGAAACGTCGGGAACGTTCTTCAACGGTGAGACGGGTACTGTTGACTTGCATAGATTCCAATTCAGACTGTGCAGCTGGGGTTCGGAGCGGTTTTTGGGATGCCGGGCACTGGAGAGGTTTCTGGAACACCGGAGCCAGGTGAGGCAGGCGTGGAGGACGGACTTGAGAATGTTCGTGGAGCAGTTCTCCAGCAAGCTCCGTGAACCGCATGTTATCATGCGGGCAGCCAGTGTGTCTTTTACCTGGGAACACAGTCTTTTCTTGAAGGCTGCAGACAAGGCCACATCATTCCAGGAAAGCTCAGAAGCTATGGTGCGTAACTTGACAGCATATTCGTCCACGGAGAAGTTTCCTTGGTGCAAATTCAGCAGCACCACCTCTGCTGAGGAGGCTCTAGCGGGCTCCTCGAAGACAGACCGAAATCCAGCAACGAACATAGCAAAGGTGGTCGTGACAGGGTCGCCCTTGTCCAGGGCAGCCCAGGCCAGGGCCTCCCCGGAGAGAGTAGACAGAGGACAAACGCCACTTTGGAACTTTCGGCGGTAAACTGGGATGGTATCAGCTCAATATGTAGTGAGCACTGGGAAACAAAACTCCGGCACAATTTGGGGTTGCCATCAAATTTGTCAGGCATAAAAAGTCTGATTCTTGGTTCTGCTGCCGGAGGCGATGCCGGGATGGATGGAGGGAGCACAGAATGGGATGTTGAAGCTTGTTGCTGGGAGTCAATCAGCTGTTGAAGTATGGATGCAACTTTGCCTAAAAGTTTCCCATGATAAGCAATTTGCTGGGACTGCCGGTCAACAACACTGGAGAGCTCAGCCAGAAGGCGAAGTGGTTCCTTGGCAAGATCGGACTCCTTGGCCGGATCTTACTGTCTTGGTGCGCGAGGAGCTTACCGTCTGAGAGTCTCTTTGGGAGGAGTCTGTGGACCCTCTGGACCGCCGCAGGAGTTGGTATGGGACCCGCGGTGGCAGCCACGGTAATAAAAGCAGGAAACAGTCACAACCTGGGATGGCAGCAGGAACGCAGAGGAGCACTGGTAATGCTGGTACGGAGTGAGGACACCGCTGGGCTGGGACCTTGGAAGGCACAGCAGAAGCACAGGAAGGCAGGAGGTCACCACTGGGCTGGAACACTGGAGGTTACAGCAGGAGCACAGTCATACGGGAATGGACCACAGAATAAGGACCACAGGATACAGACCACCGGACACGGACCACAGGATACTGACCTCAGGATGCGGATTCCCGGACACGGACCACAGGATACAGACCTCAGGCTGCAGGCCACCGGACGTGGACCACAGGATATGGACCACAGAATACGGACCATAGGATGCGGACCACCGGACATGGACTCCAGGATACGGACCACCGGATATGGACCACTGGATACGGACCACCGGACACGGACCACAGGATACGGACCTCAGGATGCGGACCACAGGATGTAGACCACCAGACACGGACCACAGGGTACGGACCTCAGGATGCAGACCACCAGACACGGACCACAGGATACGGACCTCAGGATGCAGACCACCAGACATGGACCACAGGATGCGGACCTCAGGATGCAGACCACCAGACACGGACCACAAGATACGGACCTCAGGATGCGGGCCACCGGACACGGACCACAGGGTACGGACATGGACGGAGCTTGGGAAACACACAGGAACAGGACCTCGGGATACACACAGGAACAGGACCTCGGGATACACACAGGAACGGGACCTAGGAATACACACAGGAGGCTTTCACTTCAATTTGGTAGACTTGAAGATCCGGCGGGGAGTGAAGGAAACCGCTGAGTAAGGATAAGGACCACAGGATAAGGACCACAGGATACAGACCACCGGACACGGACCACAGGATATGGACCACTGGACACGGGCCACAGGATACTGACCTCAGGATACGGATTACCAGACACGGACCACAGGATACAGACCTCAGGCTGTGGGCCACCGGACACGGACCACAGGATATGGACCACCGGACATGGACCACAGAATACGGTCCGCAACCACAACCATGCTCGGCGCTAGCTGTCAAACAAGGTAGGTGGTGGCAAACTCACCCTGCGACATCCCTGCGGGCTAAGGCCCTGCCTAAAGCAGATAAACCGCCCTTGAAAGGACAAACCCACTATCAGGAACCTAACTGATGGTCCCTGAGTGGCCCTACAAAGTGACAGGAAAACTGCTGGATGGTGGAGCGGACAGGTAACCAGAATACAGATATAGGTCAGTGTACACAATGGTACACTAGACAGACAGGAAGGTGGGTCAAACTAGGAGATAAACGATACTGAGGGACAAACAACAGATACAGACAGACAAGCGTAGTCAAACAAACCGGGTCAAAACCAAGATGGCGGCAAAGGTACAGATACATATAGCAAAAAGAATGGTCAGTAGGAAAAGCAGAAGTCAATACACAGAATAGCAAGAAATGCAATGGCAAAAGCACTAGATACACAGATAGACTGCAATAACCAGCACCAAATGAAGGGCTGGGCAGAATATAAGGCAGTAACGGACACTACCTCCAGCACTCACTGGCTCAGCCGTCCATTGCTCAAACCGCAGCTGCAGGCAAAATGATTACAGAGACACACCCAGTTTTCCCAGGATCAGAAATGGAGCTGTCAATCACAGGCAGCTCTGGGTGCGGTTTTCCAGCAAGAAGCCTGAAACCTGATCCATCAGTACAATTTGTGCATTCTGACAAAAACCTATACAAGTTTGGTATCCCTGTAATCATACCGACCCAAAGAATAAAGTAGACATGTCATTTGGGGCATACAGTGAAATCCGTAAGATGCAAGCCCACAAGAATACGACACGAATGCGTTTTTTTACCAATTTCACTGCATTTGGAATTTTTTTCCCGCTTCCCAGTACACGGCATGGAATATTAAATACCACCATTTGTTATGCAGAAAACAAGCCATAACACAGCTCTGTAAATGGAAAAATAAAAAAGTTGTAGATTTTTGAAGGTGGGGAGTGAAAAATAAAAACGCAAAAATTTAAAAGGCTGCGGCGGGAAGGGGTTAAACTGTCTCCGAATCTCTGCCTCGTTCAGTGGAGGATCTTTCTGTAAATAGTGGGAAGGGGAAAGTGCACCTTGTACACTGTAACTGCTTGTAAATCTTGAGGGGCTCTGGTACTCTGGTAACACCCCCAGGGACTTCTGGCTCATTATGAAAATTTAAAAAGTAGACTTTAGAAGGAAAAAGGCCAGGGATAGCAAATATAAGAAGATTACCAAAGTCTCAGTGGATCTACATGAGCAAGTGTCCACGGTTTATCATGATAGATTTTGATGGTAGAATTCCTTTAAAGGAAATCTACCACCAGGATCATGGATTGCAAACCAAGCATACTGTCATGCACATCAAGCACACCTCTGAAAGGATCCATTCTTCTTTTAGCTTCTTTTGAAAATTATGTAAATGAGCCCAAGGGGCCCCATGTTCCATTGATGTTAATTGAGCCCAGAGTTCCACAGGTTAACTTGTAGAATTTTTAAGTCATTTTTGCCAAAACAAGAGCATACTAAGCTAAAAGAAGAGTGGATTCTGCCAGAGGGGGCACACATCGGCATGTTAGTTCGTTTGGGTTACAATCCTTGGTCCTGGTGGTAGATTTCCTTTTAAGTCCCATGTTATTTACTGCCAAGCTGAAAAAATTCCAAATGTTGTGAAATTTACAAAAAAACATATTTGCACCAGTTTCCCACTTTCACTGTGTGCTTCAAATAACACTTTTTATTGTTCAGTGTGATCATGGAGCCAACAAATGTGTGTATAGGTTTCAGTATGTTTTTATAGATTAAAACGATTAAAATCTTTTGTTCAGAACAGTTTTGCCATGTGTGTATGGATCTGTGAATGTTGTAATTTCTTGCAAGACAAGCAAACATTTTTATTGCTACCATTTTGTGGACTGTACAACCTTTTGATCACTTATGGGTTGTGAAATGACGAAAAAGTGACGATTCGGACAGTTGGACATTATTTTTTGTCACAAGGTTCACTACCGGGCATAGTCGTTTTTATATTTTGATAGAAACTGCATTTTGGGGTGCAGATATGCCTAAAATGTTCAGGCTATTTTTATTTATTTATATTCCTAAGACAGGTAAAGGGGGTCGATTTGAACTTTTAATTTATCTTTTAATTTTTGTTTTAAATATTTTCAGTTTTTAGACTCCCTAGAATGCTTGGATTGTAGAGGGTCTGCTCATACCATATACTGCAATACAACTGTTTTGCTGCAGGTCTCTACCATTTTGCAACAGGCAGTACAGATGCTACCAAACTATAGGCCTTGGAGTCTCAGAGACTCCCTGTCATGTTATGTTTAGAAACTTTATCTTTATTATTCCATTTATAATATATTGTTATGAAGGTCATGTACCACATAAAAAAATGTACACAAGTAAGGAAAACAATACTAAGTCGTGTTTCATAATCAGACACAAAGCCATAAACCATCAAAAGAATAAATATATCACCTATCTTTTACTCTTTGTACTCTCAGTACTATTATGGAGATACAAAATGAATGTAGGGTTTATTACCTTTTTATAAACTTTAAGAAATGAAAACCTTTTGTACAAAAAAATGTCTTTGTTTTGCAACATTATGACACTTTTGACACATTATGACTTTTGCATACTTTGGTGTACAGACCTTTTAGGCTGATGTTTTTTATTGGTACCATTTTTGGGGCAGTATGACCTTTTGCGAAATGGCAAACAAAGTCAATTCGGACAATTTGATGCTATTTTCCTTTAGGAGGTTAACCGCCAGGAATAATCGTTTTTATATTTAGACTGTTCATGAATTTTGGGACACAGCAACAAATTACATGATTTTAATTGTTATTTTCAGTTACAGTAAAAGGAGGGGGCTGTAAATTAAAAATAAATTTAAAAATCTTAATATTAAAAACTTTTATTTTTTATGAAGATTACTGTATTTTTAGACCCCCGATGGTACTTGATTTGTTACAGATTTGTCTGGCATGAGGACACAATCACAGCGAAAATCCCATCCAGAATGGTGTCATGCACATGCAGCAAGCATTAAATTCCGCTGGTGCCTGTGCTCGCAGCATTTCAGTGGTAAAAAACAGTGACCTGCCTGTGAGCCCTCTTCATACATCCTTAACCCCTTCCCGACGCATGGAGAGGGCTCGCGGGCTGAGCCCTCTCCATAGCCGGTAAGTCTTTGCTGCATATTGCAGCAAAGGCTTACCGGTAACACCCACGGGTGTTTTCTCCCGAGGCTACTTCGTTTTAACCCATACATTACAATGTGCTAATTGCACATTGTAATGCATGGGGAGTAAAATCCACATATACTGCCATACTGTAGTATGGCAGTATATGATAGGATCGATCAGACTACCTAGGGTTAGAGTACCCTAGGGAGTCTGAAAAATAGTAAAAGTAAAAAAAAAAAAAAGTAAAAAAAAAAAAAATTATAATAAAAAACCTAAAAATTCAAATCACCCCCCTTTCCCTAGAACTGATATAAAAATAAATAAACAGTAAAAATCATAAACACATTAGGTATCGCCGCGTCCGAAAATGCCCGATCTATCAAAATATGATAATGTTTTTTCACTATGTTTAACCCCGTTACGGAAAATAGCGTCCAAAGTCGAAAATGGCATTTTTTTGCCATTTTGAAAAATATAAAAAAATTAATAAAAAGTGATCAAAAGGTCGCACAGTCCCAAAAATTATAGTAATGAAAACGGCATCAAAATTCGCAAAAAATGACACTATCCACAGCTCCGTACACCAAAGTATGAAAAAGTTATTGTCCCCAGAAGATGGCAAAATAAAAAAAAAAAATTTGTACAGGAGGTTTTAATTTTTTTAAATGTATGAAAACATTATAAAACCTATACAAATTTGGTATCCCCATAATTGTACCGACCCAAAGAATAAAGTAGACATGTCATTTGGGACGCAGAGTGAAAGCTGTAAAATCCAAGCCCACAAGAAAACGTCACAAATGTGGTTTTTCACCATTTTCACTGCATTTGGAATTTTTTTCCCGCTTCCCAGTACCCATTAAATACCGTCACTATGAAGTGCAATTTGTTACGCAGAAAATAAGCCATAACACAGCTCTTTATGTGGAAAAATAAAAAAGTTATAGATTTTTGAAGTTGGTGAGTGAAAAATGGAAGTGAAAAAACTAAAAAAGGCCAAGTCGTTAAGGGGTTAATGGCACTGTGACGTACTACTAAGTCACACATCATTAAGAGTTTATCTGAGAAAGTAGGGCTGACTTGAATAATGCAATTCTATCAGATTGGAATAGTGGGAGTTTGGACTATGCATTTATCTTGTTTGTATATTGTTTTTGTTCTAGTTAATAAGGGCTACAAATTCAGCTCTGGAAAGTCATGGACATCTGCGCCAACCCTGGCAACCAGATATGAAAAACATTGCTTCATCCATAACTGTCATTCTCCCCACCCATACAAGATAGGACACATTAGGGGGCATTTATTTATATTGTTGCAGGGTCTTTGAGCGCACAAACTGTGTGGTAAGACAAGGATGTTAGATGGTGGCAAAAGGGATTAATTCATTATAGCAAAATCAAAAAGGGCAGGAAATGTTTCTGGATGCACAAGTTGTGCCCAAATTGACGGCAGTTGTGAAAAGTCATGGACATCTGTGCTAACCCTGGCAACCAGTTATGCAAAATATTGCACCACCGAATACTGCTATTTTCCCCGCCCATACAAGATAAGACATATGAGGGGGTATTTATTAACAGTGTTTTTGGGCGTACAGACTGTGCGGCAAGTTGGACAGGGATAGTAGATGGTGGGCCAATGGATAAATAAATAAATATGCGTACAAGCAAAAAGAGTTTGAATAGGTTCCACGATCATGAAGCAGAAAAAGAAGTAGGTAGGCTTGCTTTTTGTGGGTCTAAGTGTGAGACACAAATTGTGCCAAAACAACTGTCGGAGAAACTAGAAGAGCAGGACAAGTTTCAGGACGCACGAGTTGCACCCATATTGAGTGACGAAAAAACAAAAGTGTCATGAGTGTCAAAAAAGGAGCTAAATTGTGGCGCCGACAATTCATAAATATGGACCTGCATGGCAGGGAAGAAAATCTACAGTAAACTGGTTGAAAGTCATTAATAAATGCCTCACAACCAGTAGCAATAGAGTTGATTTTCTCCAGTTAATTTTCAGTCCTGAGACTTTGCCAACACATTGATCTCCTTTCTAACCTCCATCACCATGATCTAGTAGTCTTGTACACTGGTACCAAAGGTGCTGGATGACTCAGTTGATATTTCCAAAATTGGTTTAATTAATAAAAGTTAAAAGTTGTAAATGGTAAAATAATAAAAAAAGAACAAAAATTGGATTATAAGAACTACACGTTTCGCGCTTGAACTGAGCGCTTCTTCTGGTTCATGACTATCTGACATACTGTGGTCTTATTTAAAACAATTCATAGACAGCAAATGAAGGGTTACAAATAGGAAAGATCAAAAAAGGTTTGGAATGGAAACTACAACTGCCTAAACTTTCCTTTTCCTCTCCCTTGGTTCCATGCCCTTTGTGCATAAGGTCTGTAACCGTAGTTCCTAACATACATACAAGACCTATAAACAAAAGTAACTCTTCCGATATCTGTACTTGATTTTCCCATTCAAAATCTTCTCGCGTATCGATTTTATATTTTTGACTCCAATCGACTTCCGTAGTTCTTTTTTTGACTCCAATCGGCTTCTTTTCTTGATCCTCCCGGCCCCATAATTGTAGTCTCTAGTGACCATCATGCTAATCCTGGACATTAGTGAAGATACCTAGGTTTTGTAACACTAAGTATGTTTTTGTTGTATATAATAAATGTATTATTATTCTATTATTTCATTCCATATGCTTATACTTTGTAACTAAAGTTTTTCTTATTTGTATCTCCGAAAAATTTTATGGTGCATAGAGTACACCAGAAACAGCCACACTGTTTGTACCCCTTCATTTGCTACCCATGAATTGTTTTAAATAAGACCACAGTATGTCAGATAGTCATGAACCAGAAGAAGTGCTCAGTTCAAGCCTGAAATGCGCAGTTCTTTTAATCCAATTTTTGTTATTTTTTGTTATTTTACAATGTACAACTTTTAACTTTTATTAAACCAATTTTAAAAATACCAACCGACTTGTCCTGCCCCTTCCAAACGCTTGTAACATGTAGAAAAGTACCAATGAACATTTTACCACAGGAGCTATTCTTCCAATTTGGAGAAAGAACTTCCCTGAAAACGGGCTGTAAGAGGACGCCAATAAAGACACACGTGCTACCCAGAGTTGTTTGTGCCTATCCGCACAACCCTGTCTGGTTAGTAGTTCTAATACTACATTATTGTGAAATCATTTAGAGGATACTACACTATCGGAGCACCCCTTTCTCCATTTCTTTCAGACCTAGTAGTCTTGTAAGCACATAAAGTTTTCATCTGAATGAAGTTGCAGTTTTTTCCCCCAGACCAAAACCCCTTTATCTCTTCATTTATTGTAATGAATATTGCCAAAAGTTCCACAAATATGATGAAAAGGAGGCAGGAAAAAAGGCAACTCTGTTTAGTATCACACGACAACCTAAAGTGTTCAATGTACCCTTCATTAATGCTGATACGTGCCTGTGGATTCATTCAACCATATCCAGCCAAATAATTTACACAAATAGGCTTGAATATTTCTGTTGGCAGGAGCCCTGTTTGGTCAAGGCATGTAATTAGAGATGAGCGAGCACTAAAATGCTCGGGTACTCGTTATTCGAGACGAACTTTTCCCGATGCTCGAGTGCTCGTTTCGAGTAACGAGCCCCATTGAAGTCAATGGGAGACTCGAGCATTTTTCAAGGGGACCAAGGCTCTGCACATGGAAGCTTGGCCAAACACCTGGGAACCTCAGAAAAGGATGGAAACACCACGGAAATGGACAGGAAACAGCAGGGGCAGCATGCATGGATGCCTCTGAGGCTGCTTAAATGCACCATTATGCCAAAATTATGGGCAACAGCATTGCGATGACAGAGTGACAGAATGAAGCTAGATAGCATCTAAAACATCCAATAATTGACCCTGACACTATAGGGGACGGCATGCAGAGGCAGCGGCAGCAGCGGAAGGCTAGAGAGTGGCATGGCGACATACCCTAAATGGACTCAGGCTTCAAACCAATGGGTAGCAGAGAGGAACCAAAGGAGGTGAGCAAGAAGCGCTCAAATAATATCGGTACATGATAAAAGTTTGCCAGTATATTTTGTGGATTACACAGCAGGGTGGCGACAAAGTTAACATGGAAGCCATGAAAACAATCCAAAATTCTGCCTGACACAGCTCGTTTGATAAGGGGACCATGTATGGAGGCAGTGAACTAGTAGTAGATTAAAGGTGCTGCAGTTAAAACTATGTTAGTTGTTTCTTGGCATGGAGCTGGCGCTCCGCTGCCAGGCGAGCTTTCGCCAATCCAAGCCCCTGTCTCTAGGCTACTCCCCAAACAGCACTTCTAAGAACCTTTTGTATAAGATCAAGTGTAGTAGCGTTCTTATAAGTTTAGGATATGGCGGGTGAGGGGAATGTAAACAGATGCGCAAGAAGCGCTGAAATAATATCCGTAAATGGTAAAAGTTTGCCAGTATATTTTGTGGATTACACAGCAGGGTGGCGACAAAGTTAACAAGTTTGTTGTGGAAGCCATGAAAACAACCCAAAATTCTGCCTGACACAGCACGTTTGATAAGGCGGGCATGTATGGAGGCAGTGAACTAGTAGTAGATTAAAGGTGCTGCAGTTAAAACTATGTTAGTTGGTTCTTGGCATGGAGCTGGCGCTCCGCTGCCAGGCGAGCTTTCGCCAATCCAAGCCCCTGTCTCTAGGCTACTCCCCAAACAGCACTTCTAAGAACCTTTTGTATAAGATCAAGTGTAGTAGCGTTCTTATAAGTTTGGGATATGGCGGGTGAGGGGAATGTAAACAGATGCGCAAGAAGCGCTGAAATAATATCCGTAAATGGTAAAAGTTTGCCAGTGTATTTTGTGGATAACACAGCAGGGTGGCGACAAAGTTAACAACTTTGATGTGGAATCCATGAAAACAACCCAAATTTCGGCCTGACAAACCTCGTTTGATAAAGGGACGATGTATGGAGGCAGCTATATGGACGACTTTTGGAGGTAGCAATGGAGACAACGTGTGGAGGCTGCTATGGAGACAATTCAATTTGGATAGTGCCTGTATGTGGCAGTCCAAAAAATTTTTCAAACCAGAGGAGCAGGTAGGTGGCCCTCCAGAAAAATGGAATAGATTGAGTGCCTGTATGTGGCAGTCCAAAAAAGTTTTTAAACCAGAGGAGCAGGTAGGTGTCCCTCCAGAAAAATGGAATAGATTGAGTGCCTGTATGTGGCAGTCCAAAAAAGTTTTTAAACCAGAGGAGCAGGTAGGTGGCCCTCCAGAAAAATGGAATAGATTGAGTGCCTGTATGTGGCAGTCCAAAAAAGTTTTTAAACCAGAGGAGCAGGTAGGTGGCCCTCCAGAAAAATTGAATAGATTGAGTGCCTGTATGTGGCAGTCCAAAAAATTTTTCAAACCAGAGGAGCAGGTAGGTGGAGCTCCAGAAAAATTGAATAGATTGAGTGCCTGTATGTGGCACTCCCAAAAATTGTTTAAAACAGAGGACCGGGTCGGTGGCCCTCCAGAAAAATTAAATGCATAAAGTACTATAGGTAGAGCCAGTGGGCCCTGTCAAAAAATAGCCAGTTTCCTCTGCTTTACTGTACAAAGAGCAGGAGAAGGAGGAAAATGAGGAGGAGGAGGAGGAGTGGATAAATTATTCAGGTTGAGCTTCCTTCACCTGCTGGAGATTGGAAATTAGGAGAAATCCATGCTTTATTCATCTTGATAAGCGTCAGCCTGTCAGCGCTGTCAGTCGACAGGCGTGTACGCTTATCGGTGATGATGCCACCAGCTGCACTGAAAACCCGCTCGGACAAGACGCTAGCGGCAGGGCAGGCAAGAACCTCCAAGGCGTACAGCGCCAGTTCGTGCCACATGTCCAGCTTTGAAACCCAGTAGTTGTAGGGAGCTGTGTGATCATTTAGGACGATGGTATGGTCAGCTACGTACTCCCTCACCATCTTTCTGTAAAGATCAGCCCTACTCTGCCGAGACTGGGGACAGGTGACAGTGTCTTGCTGGGGTGACATAAAGCTGGCAAAAGCCTTGTAAAGCGTACCCTTGCCAGTGCTGGACAAGCTGCCTGCTCGCCTACTCTCCCTCGCTACTTGTCCCGCAGAACTACGCACTCTGCCGCTAGCGCTGTCAGAAGGTAAATACTGTTTCAGCTTGTGCACCAGGGCCTGCTGGTATTCATGCATTCTCACACTCCTTTCCTCTCCAGGGATGAGAGTGGAAAGATTTTGCTTGTACCGTGGGTCCAGGAGAGTGAACACCCAGTAATCGGTGCTGGAATAAATTCTTTGAACGCGAGGGTCACGGGATAGGCAGCCTAGCATGAAATCTGCCATATGCGCCAGAGTACCAACGCGTAAGAATTCGCTCCCCTCACTGGCCTGACTGTCCATTTCCTCCTCCTCCAACGCCTCCAATTCCTCTTCTTCTGCCCATACACGCTCAACAGTGAAGGACTCAACAATGGTCCCCTCTTGTGTCTCGCCAACATTCTCCTCCTCTTCCTCCTCATCCTCCTCCACCTCCACCTCCTCCGATATGCGCTGAGAAACAGACCTAAGGGTGCTTTGGCTATCAACAAGGGAATCTTCTTCCCCCGTCTCTTGTGAGGAGCGCAAAGCTTCCGACTTCATGCTGACCAGAGAGTTTTTCAACAGGCCAAGCAGCGGGATGGTGAGGCTGATGATGGCGGCATCGCCACTGACCATCTGTGTTGACTCCTCAAAGTTACTCAGCACCTGACAGATATCAGACATCCACGTCCACTCCTCATTGTAGAGTTGAGGAAGCTGACTGACCTGACTACCAGTTCTGGTGGAAGTTGACATCTGGCAGTCTACAATCGCTCGGCGCTGCTGGTAAACTCTGGATAACATGGTTAGTGTTGAATTCCACCTCGTGGGCACGTCGCACAACAGTCGGTGAGCGGGCAGTTGGAGGCGGCGCTGCGCTGCCCTGAGAGTGGCAGCATCTGTGCTGGACTTCCTGAAATGCGCACAGATGCGGCGCACCTTCGTGAGCAAATCAGACAGATTGGGGTATGTCTTGAGGAAACGCTGAACTATCAGATTTAACACATGGGCCAGGCATGGCACATGTGTCAGTCTGCCGAGTTGCAGAGCCGCCACCAGGTTACGGCCGTTGTCACACACAACCATGCCTGGCTTCAGGTTCAGCGGTGCCAGCCACAGATCAGTCTGCGCCGTGATGCCCTGTAATAGTTTTTGGGCGGTGTGCCTTTTATCGCCTAGGCTCAGCAGTTTGAGCACCGCCTGCTGTCGCTTAGCGACGGCACTGCTGCTGTGCCTAGAGCTACCGACTGATGGCGCCATGCCCACGGATGGTCGTTCGGAGGAGGAGGTGGAGGAGGGGTGGGAGGAGGAGGAGGCATAGTAGGCCTCAAACACCTGGACCGAGGTAGGCCCCGCAATCCTCGGCGTCGGCAGTATATGACCAGCCGCAGGGTCACACTCGGTCCCAGCCTCCACCAAGTTAACCCAATGTGCCGTCAGAGATATATAGTGGCCCTGCCCGGCAGCACTCGTCCACGTGTCCGTGGTCAGGTGGACCTTGTCAGAAACGGCGTTGGTCAGGGCACGGATTATGTTGTCTGACACGTGCTGGTGCAGGGCTGGGACGGCACATTGGGAAAAGTAGTGGCGGCTGGGGACCGAGGGGCGGCCGCCGCCATGAGGCTGCGAAAGGCCTCGGTCTCTACTAGCCTATAGGGCAGCATCTCCAGGCTTAGCAATCTGGAGATGTGCACATTAAGGGCTTGGGCGTGCGGGTGGGTTGCACTATATTTGCGTTTCCGCTCCAGCGTCTGGGGTATGGAGAGCTGAACGCTGGTGGATGCTGTGGAGGATCGTGGAGGCGACGATGGGGTTTTTGTGGCAGGGTCCTGGGCAGGGGGCTGACTATAAGCTGACACAGGGGAAGGAGCAGTGGTGTGCACGGCCGGAGGTGAACGCGCTTGTTGCCACTGAGTGGGGTGTTTAGCATTCATATGCCTGCGCATACTGGTGGTAGTTAAGCTATTAGTGGTGGAACCCTTGCTGATCCTGGTTTGGCAAATGTGGCACACCACAGTCCGTTGGTCATCCGGTGTTTCCTTAAAGAACCTCCAGACTTCTGAAAATCTAGCCCTCGCCGCAGGAGCCCTCGCCACGGGAGCTTCACTAGTTGACACATTTGGCGCTGATGCACCAGCTCTGGCCCTGCCTCTCCGTCTGGCCCCACCACTGCCTCTTCCAACCTGTTCTGGTCGAGGACTCTCCTCCGTCTCAGAAGCACTGTGTTCACCCGGCCTCTCAACCCAGCTTGGGTCTGTCACCTCATCATCCTCCGATCCCTCAGTCTGCTCCCCCCTAGGACTTCCTGCCCTGACAACAACTTCCCCACTGTCTGACAACCGTGTCTCCTCATCGTCGGACACCTCTTTACACACTTCTTCCAGTACGTCAACAAGGTCATCATCACCCACAGACTGCGACTGGTGGAAAACCTGGGCATCGGAAAATTGCTCATCAGCAACCGGACAAGTGGTTTGTGACTGTGGGAAGGGTCCATAAAACAGTTCCTCAGAGTATGCCGGTTCAAATGGCAAATTTTGCTGGGAGGGGGCAGACTGGGGGGGAGGAGGCTGAGGTGCAGGAGCTGGAGGAGTGCCGATTTCGGTGACATGGGTGGACTGCGTGGAAGACTGACTGGTGGACAAATTGCTCAAAGCATTGTCGGCAATCCACGACATCACCTGTTCGCACTGTTCTGGCCTCAACAGTGCTCTACCACGAGTCCCAGTAACTTCAGACATGAACCTAGGGAGTGTAGCTCTGCGGCGTTCCCCTGCTCCCTCATAAGCAGGTGGTGTCTCACCCCGCCCAGGACCACGGCCTCTGACCCCTGCAGTAGTTGGACGCCCACATCCCCGCCCTCGTCCTCTACCCCTAGCCCTCGGGTTAAACATTTTGAAAATGAGAGTTATAACTTGAATTTTTTTTTTAACTTTTTTTTTTTTTGTGTTTTTTAGTTTTTAAAACCAAACGATGCTATCCTATTGCTATGGCTATTTTATAGCCAAGTATGAAAGCACACTGCTATGCCAGATGAGATGACGCTGAGTTATGAAAAAAATAAACGTAAAATAAAAAAGGAAATGGCAGACTGTGCCTAATTGAAATACAACCCCGGGCCCTAATAAATTTTCCCACTTCGGTCTTTGCGATGGATATGTGCGTCACTAAAACACAGTGGTCGCAAGTCTGACTCCAAATTGCTCACAATTTACTAGTAGATGCACTGCAACAACTACAGCCACCAGCAGATCAACCAGAAATCAAATATATATAACGCTACTGTAGGCGTAATTAAGCCGTTTGTATTCTCCTATGGCTATTTTCTAGCCAAGTATTACAGCACACTACTATGCCAGATGAGATGACGCTGAGTTATGAAAAAAATAAACGTAAAATAAAAAAGGAAATGGCAGACTGTGCCTAATTGAAATACAACCCCGGGCCCTAATAAATTTTCCCACTTCGGTCTTTGCAATGGATATGTGCGTCACTAAGCGCAAAACACAGTGGTCGCAAGTCTGACTCCAAATTGCTCACAATTTGCTAGTAGATGCACTGCAACAACTACAGCCACCAGCAGATCAACCAGAAATCAAATATATATAACGCTACTGTAGGCGTAAGTAAGCCGTTTGGATTCTCCTATGGCTATTTTCTAGCCAAGTATGAAAGCACACTGCTATGCCAGATGAGATGACGCTGAGTTATGAAAAAAATAAACGTAAAATAAAAAAGGAAATGGCAGACTGTGCCTAATTGAAATACAACCCCGGGCCCTAATAAATTTTCCCACTTCGGTCTTTGCAATAGATATGTGCGTCACTAAAACACAGTGGTCGCAAGTCTGACTCCAAATTGCTCACAATTTACTAGTAGATGCACTGCAACAACTACAGCCACCAGCAGATCAACCAGAAATCAAATATATATAACGCTACTGTAGGCGTAATTAAGCCGTTTGTATTCTCCTATGGCTATTTTCTAGCCAAGTATTACAGCACACTACTATGCCAGATGAGATGACGCTGAGTTATGAAAAAAATAAACGTAAAATAAAAAAGGAAATGGCAGACTGTGCCTAATTGAAATACAACCCCGGGCCCTAATAAATTTTCCCACTTCGGTCTTTGCGATGGATATGTGCGTCACTAAAACACAGTGGTCGCAAGTCTGACTCCAAATTGTTCACAATTTACTAGTAGATGCACTGCAACAACTACAGCCACCAGCAGATCAACCAGAAATCAAATATATATAACGCTACTGTAGGCGTAATTAAGCCGTTTGTATTCTCCTATGGCTATTTTCTAGCCAAGTATTACAGCACACTACTATGCCAGATTAGATGACGCTGAGTTATGAAAAAAATAAACGTAAAATAAAAAAGGAAATGGCAGACTGTGCCTAATTGAAATACAACCCCGGGCCCTAATAAATTTTCCCACTTCGGTCTTTGCGATGGATATGTGCGTCACTAAAACACAGTGGTCGCAAGTCTGTCTCCAAATTGCTCACAATTTACTAGTAGATGCACTGCAACAACTACAGCCACCAGCAGATCAACCAGAAATCAAATATATATAACGCTACTGTAGGCGTAATTAAGCCGTTTGTATTCTCCTATGGCTATTTTCTAGCCAAGTATTACAGCACACTACTATGCCAGATGAGATGACGCTGAGTTATGAAAAAAATAAACGTAAAATAAAAAAGGAAATGGCAGACTGTGCCTAATTGAAATACAACCCCGGGCCCTAATAAATTTTCCCACTTCGGTCTTTGCGATGGATATGTGCGTCACTAAAACACAGTGGTCGCAAGTCTGACTCCAAATTGCTCACAATTTACTAGTAGATGCACTGCAACAACTACAGCCACCAGCAGATCAACCAGAAATCAAATATATATAACGCTACTGTAGGCGTAATTAAGCCGTTTGTATTCTCCTATGGCTATTTTCTAGCCAAGTATTACAGCACACTACTATGCAAGATGAGATGACACTGAGTTATTAAAACAATAAACGTAAACTAAAAAGAAACTGGCAGACTGTGCCTAATTCTACTCAAACCCCTAATAAATTTTCCCACTTTGGTGTTTGAGGTGGATATGTGTGTCACTAAGAGCTAAACACAACGGTAGCAAGTCCCCCTGCAAATTCCTCACAATATGGTACTAGCTGCAAATAAAAAAATAAAAAAATTATAACGTTATTGTAGCCCTAAGAAGGGCTGTTGGGTTCTTTTAGAATCACTCCTGCCTAACAGTAAGCTAATAGAACACCCTAACGCTTTCCCTGACCAGCAGCAGCTCTCTCCCTAGCGGCATCCAGACAGAGAATGATCCGAGCAGCGCGGGCAGCGGCTAGTCTATCCCAGGGTCACCTGATCTGGCCAGCCAACCACTGCTATCGACGTGTAAGGGTACCACGTCATGCTGGGTGGAGTGCAGAGTCTCCTGGCTTGCGATTGGCTCTGTTTCTGGCCGCCAAAAAGCAAAACGGCGGGAGCTGCCATTTTCTCGAGCGGGCGAGATACTCGTCCGAGCAACGAGCAGTTACGAGTACGCTAATGCTCGATCGAGCATCAAGCTCGGACGAGTATGTTCGCTCATCTCTACATGTAATCCCATAAATAACATTTCCCAATCTATTTGCCAATATTTAGAATTTTTATTCTATATTAACATAATGATTGATTCTAGCATGGTGTTGGAAAGATTACCTTGAGTAAAGAATTCCTGCAACACTTTCAGAACTTAAGCAATAAAATATATTGGTACCTCCTGTTGATTTTAAATGGTAGTCTGTAGTCTGGGTTAATAAGACTCATGCTTATAAACACCTGTTTATAAATGTATCAACTCTTTCTTTAGCACAGTTTAGATTATGTGTATACATGCATAAAACTTGGTTCTTAAATAATTATTCCCTTTGGTTTTTGTGCTACATCTTATTTTCTATGGTAATTTACATTTTGTCACGCAAATTGGGGATAAATAGACAAGTGTAGAGTCAGACTTCACTATCTTATTATGTGCCAGATTAATCATGCTGCATGATTTAACTGGCATAGTTTGGAACTGTGGAGATGTACAGTAGTGCCTGGGTTTGATCACGCTCCTTTTCAGACAAGTCAGAAAACGGTCTATAAATAGTATAAACCCCCCAATAAATGTGGCAAATGGAATTCCAAGTAAAAAATCACCACTATTCTGCCATAGACAGATTGATTAATCTCTCCTGCTGGGATTTGTAGTGAGCATGCAGAGTATAACCATTAATAATTGCAGTAATGGAAACTGTGCTTTTCTACATTTTAGGACACTTTCACATGTAACAAATACAGCTAGTGACAGGTTCCCATAGAGCTCTATTAACCAACAACCTTCTTTTAGCTAAAAAGTGTTTATCTCAGATCCCCATAAATCACATGAAGTAACAGCATGCCTGCATGGAGGATGGAATGGATAAAAGTCCATGGAGACATGCTATGATTTCATGTAATCAGATACATACATGGGGTACAGTTTGCTAATATTAGGAGATAAAAAGGACTTGGATTGATGAATGGTTACTTGATATTATTGATAAATTCTGAGAAGTTACTGGATTCAGCCTGAGGAGGCCACATCCCCTTGACACCCTCTAGATTTGGCTGTATGCAAGGCAAGGTTATAAAGATGATTTATGGGGATCTGAGATAAACAATTTTTAGCTAAAAGAAGGGTGTTAGATAGCTTTATGGGGACCTTCCACTAACCGCATTTGTGAAAATGTGGTGGAAGATTGATGTAAAAATCCAAAATACTGATTAGAATTCTGTTGTGTTAAGTGGCCCCAGCATAAATAAAGACCACTTTATTAAAATGTATTACCCAACTTCAATGGGATGGTGCAAAATTACATTATTTACCTCATGTGAAATTTTTGTACATCATTATTCAGGAGGCCTTTACCTTCTAACCAGCTCCTTGTAATCTCTCCACACATATCAGTCAGTTTATTTAACGTCTAGGGATTAAGAGGCCAACTTTAATATGGAATGCAAGGAAGGATGCATTGCTGACAAACTGACACTGCCATCTGTTCCCTGACCAGGTGCACATGGTTCCCATGAAACATGTCATTGTTACTTCAGAAAAAAATACATTCATACACACTTGATACGCAGATTTCATCAATCTTGAAACATTTTAGCGGAAAACAAGAATTTAGAGGTTATATTAATTGAAGATAACACTCAAGAAACTTAAAAAAATAAACATACAACAGATAAAATGTGACCATAAGACAACATATTTCAATTGATTATAATTTATGACCATATATGTAAGCTATTGTTTAAAACAAAGTGGCAGCTTAACAGTCTTTAAAAACATTTTATAATGCCTAAAGTGTCTCTAAATGCAATTTAAAAGTTCACTAATCATTCACCAGTACACAAACTGATAATATGTTATCTATCCTAATTTGTAAGCGGCCAGAAACTACTAATGTGTAGCTGTTGCATTGCAGCTTTATGTATTGAGCTCTATGAGTTCTTATAAAGCTAACAGTGCTTTTAATAATGATAATTCAGCATTTAATGACATTGCTTCATTGTATCCAAACTAATAAACTTAACTAACTTCACAAAAATTCTTCAATTTCAATGATGCTACTGTGTTGTGTATCCAAATCCAAAATCCAGATCTACATACAGAATCAAAAAAGCCCTGTGTTTTACCAATAGAGAACTCATACTCATAGAATTAGTCACAAGCAGGCAAAAGAAAGAAAAGAAAAAAATCCAGCTCACCACTCCCAGCGCACGGACGGCAAGATTCCCCACAGACTCCGGGCAATAGCATACATGTAGAAAGACCAGCGCTTCAGGAGACAGTCGTAGTGTTAAAAGTAATCCATTTTATTTGTTCCTCTTAAAAGCATAGCACACGGCAGAGTGCACAGAAGTACATGACAACACGGGATAAAAAACCTACGCATTTCGCTCAGATGAGCTTAGTCATGGTTCATCTACACAAGAGCTCTTAGCTCTATTTGAAACCCGCGCTCACACGAGTCACGGGACCGCAACAGCCACACCCCCCGGAGGAGAGCCATACTTATATCTAAAAACATGTTTTTAACAGCTAAAACATATCTAATCCAGATCGGCAAAGGGGAGGTAAGTTACAAAATACTTTTGTTATTGGCAGACTACTGACCGTCTTTTGCTGTTTCAAAACATTTTCAGGAAGCCCACCAGGGAGATGTATGCCACTTCAGGTGGATGGGAAAAGGTAAAAAACCTACTAGAGACGGAGACCATAAGAAAAAATTAATGAATAAGGAAACCTATTGGATGTTTGTTTTAAAACCATACTTACATGCGACACCTGGTGGACATCGGCCGCAGGACCTTAATGAATCGCCGGAAGACCAGAACGCTTGTCAAAGAAGCCGCCGCTTGAACGCGAATGGACCGGGTAAGTAAATGTGCCCCACTGTGTAAGAATGTGTTCAAAAGACGGTCACTAGTCTGCCAATAACAAAAGTATTTTGTAGCTTACCTGTCTCTCCTTTGCCGATCTGGATTAGATATGTTTTAGCTGTTAAAAACATGCTTTTAGATGTATGTCTGGTATGGCTCTCCTCCAGGGGTGTGGCTGTTGCGTGACGTCACACGCTGCGAGTGAGCGCAGCTTTCAAATAGAGCTAAGAGCTCTAGTGTAGATGAACCATAACTAAGCTCATCTGAGCGAAACGTGTAGGTTTTTTATCCCGTGTGTACTGCCGTGTGATATGCTTTTAAGAGGAACGAATAAAATGGATTACTTTTAACACTACGACTGTCTCCTGAAGCGCTGGTCTTTCTACATGTCATAGAAATATTCAAATTTTAATATAATATGTATTCTAATTTGTGTTAGCCTACATGTTTCATAAGTTTGCTTTTTCCATCTGGGAAATTTTTTGTACAAATTTTTACAAATTAATTTTTAGAGAATCATGCATGGCCTACAAGTGTCCTCTATAAGGAGACATATACCCCTATTAGCTTACCCAAGTGATTTTGCAAATTGAAAATTTCAGATGGCCTCAACCAAATATGTTGATTAATAACATTAACAAACCAAATAACTTGTTTAAATAAGAATGATTTCTGAAACATCATTTAATATGTTTTTAAACATTAGAAGGTTTATCAGAATAACAAACATTTTGTAAATGAATTTATCAAGATTTTTGACCACACTTCTGTGCTGTTAGATCTCTGAAATTAGCTGTTACACTGATCCTTTCATTTAGCTCAGTGTAACTTCTACACTATTCAACCAGAAGTGTAGATATATTACAGCACAGCAGTTTAAAGACATCTCCTGTGCATCCCCTTTATTCCCAATCCTGAAACTTAAATATATTTTTCACAGTCCTGCTGCTACTAGTAATAAATTAGTCTTACTTATTGTGGCAACAATAATAATTGACTGACTGGACAATTTTTCAGATTATTTTATTTTTAAAATTATTAATGGTACTTGAAAAATATATATAATGTGCCTAGAAAGGGAAATCAATAATACATAATATCATACACATGGGATGATATACAGTCATGGCCAAAAGTTTTGAGAATGATACAAATGTTAATTTTACAAAGTCTACTTCATCAGGTTTTATAATGGCAATTTGTATATACTCCAGAATGTTAAGAGTAATCAGCTTAACAGCAATTCATTGCCAAGTCAATATGTGCATAGAAAAAGGACTTATTCCCCCAAAACACATTTTAACTTCATTGCAGGCCTTCCTTAAAAGGAGCAGCTAACATTGTTTCAGTGATTGCTCCATTAACCCTGGTGAGGGACAAAGTGGAATTCGATACGAATTTCACTAAAAATTTGATTCGTCACAAAGCCGAAGTTTACACTGATTCGCGGGAACAACGTTTTTTCCCCCCTCTTTTTCAGCTAAATAGGCGCAAGAACAACATGTTACACAGAGCAGAGAATTCTGTGAAGGAGAAAGGAACACCCCCAATGACATCTGCAGACTTGTAAGCCAATCAGTGACCAGCAGGCTTATGTGATGTCACACAGGCTCACAGCCCTATAAAAACTTTTGGCCATTTGCAATCCCTGTATTTTACACTGGATATGCTGTCTGTAGCGTCTAGCTGCTGCTACTGTACTGTGCAGTAGCGATTCCTGCTCCAATCCCTGGATGTTCTTTAAGGGGGATCTGTATACCTCAAATAGCAGTTCTATTTAGTGACAAAATGGAATAGGAAGAAATCTCTTTCACATTCATGCATCTGCAGTAGCGATTTGTGGACCAATCCCTGGTTGTTCTTTAAAGAGGATCTGTATACCCCAAATAGGAGTTCTGTTTAGTGACAAAATCTAATAGGAATAAATCTGTTTAACATTCTTGCTTCTGCAGTAGTGATTTGTCGACCTCTCACTGGGTGTCAGTTGTGGGGTATCTGTATAACGCAAATTCCCATACCTTTTTGTGGCTATAGTTTAGAGCCAGATTTACGTGTCAAATCCACATAGCTTATACAGTGATTTTCCCTGTCAGTTGAGGGCAGGGCCGGATCATAAGGGGGACTCCCGGGGCCCCTACCACTTTTCCCTCCCAGGGGGCCACCACCAAATGCAGGTGATTCGCCAACAGTTTATTTGGCTCTGTGCGGCGGGCCCACAATAAGTTCCCTGCTCTGCCATAGACGATCGGGCCTGAGCAAAGGCACGTAGTGCGAAGTGGCAGCGTGTAACGTCACGGCGCTGCGACATCACGGCACCTCCTGCAGGAGGTCGCCACCATCTTTGTTTACTTCCACCCTGACACTGCGAGGGATGATGAGGACATCACACATACAGTGATTTTCGCTCTAATTAGAGGGTGTCAGTTGTGGGGTATCTGTATAACGGACATTGCCATACCTTTTTGGGGCTATAGTTTACAGCTAGATTTACGTGTCAAATCCACATAGTTTATACAGTGATTTTCGCTCTTTTTACAGAGTGTCAGTTGTGGGGTATCTGTATAATGCAAATTACCATACCTTTTTGTTGATATATGTATGTAGAAAAGTGGAAGTCAGCTCACCTGGAGGCACAGCAACATATGACCAGGAGTCCAAGCACGGATTCTCTTTGTTCCAAGTCCAAGAAATATATAAAATGCAAATAATCCAGCTCCACTGACACTCCGGTTGTAGATAAAAACGTGATATTTTCTTTATTGAAGTACAAAAAGGAGATATACAACCAAGCAGAGGGAAACACACACAGAGCCACGGCTAAGATCAAATGGTCAAATCCACGTAGCTTATACAGTGATTTTCGCTGAAATTACAGAGTTTCAGTTGTGGGGTATCTGTATAACGCAAATTCCCATACCTTTTTGTGGCTATAGTTTAAAGCCAGTTTTACATGTCAAATCCACGTATTTTAGACAGTGATTTTCGCTGAAATTACAGAGTGTCAGTTGTGGGGTATCCGTATAACACCGGAGGTGGAGAGTTCCAAGCCGCAATTTTTTTTTCCAAAAAGGTAGTGCCTTCACCAGTTTGTACAACAGAAGGTGGGCCAGTCCTTGAGCTTATCAGTTTCTTCCAGGGTGCACGGCAGCACGCACCTGTGGAGCTGTAACTATGGTCAAGGCCAGTACATGTCCTTTACAGCCCACTGGGTGAATGTGCTTCCTGCCCGGCTGCACCAACAACTTCCATAAGAGACAGCTCTTTCTCCTCCACGTTGTCAAACTGCTGCTCCTGTGCCAGTATCCGCCTCCTCCTTCTCCACCACCACCTCAGCCTCCACAAGTGCTGCTCCATCATACCACATGTGGAGGGCACAGCGGTGTCACGCAGTTCTACACCTGGTTTGCCTGGGCGAATGAAGTTACACAGGGGTGGAACTGCTCCTCGTCATGCAACAAGAAATCAATGTGTGGCTTCCTCCGCGACAACTAAAAATCGGAACCATGGTGACAGACAATGGGAGGAACATGGTGTCTGCGCTGCCCCGAGGAGGGATGGTCCATGCGCCCTGTCAACAAGTTCCTGAAGTCACCCATCTGCAAGACATTCTAAAAATCGCCAGGACACTTCGCACACACTTCAGCCATTCTTACAAAGCCAAGCACACCCTCCTCGAGTTGCAGCATCAGAACGGCCTAGCCCAACATAGTCTAATATGCTATGTTTCCACCCTTTGGAATTTCAGCCTCCATATGTTAGACTGCCTGTATGAACAGAGAAAAGCCATTAATAATTTTTCGATGATGCAAGCGGATTGGAGTACTCCCCTGTGTAACTTTGATGTCAGCCACTGGCAGCTCATGCGTGACACCTGCCATTTGGTCAGGCCCTTTGAAGAGGCCATGTTATTTGTCAGTTGCCAGGACTGCGGGATGACTAACATCATTCCACTACTTCCTGTCCTGGAACTCATGCTGCAAAATCTGTCTGGTCAGGGCACTGGAGAAGTGGAGACTACATCTCATGGCCATATGAGTCCGGTGGGGGCTGAACTGGAGGAGGACATTGGAGCACAAGCAGAGTCTGTAGCAATTTGTGAATTTTCTACTCAGGTGACAGGAGAGGAGGAGCAGGAGCATGAGGAGGTAGAAGACAAGGCAGATGACCCAAAGCACCATGGCAGTATTCAGTGGAGATGGAGGCCGGGAGTCACTTGCGCAGATTGCACTGCTTTGCCTAACTAGTGAGAGCCGAATAGTCAACATCCGCCATATGGATGGCTTTTGGCTCTCCACCCTCTTGGACCCTCGCTACCAGTCAAAAATGGGTGACTTTTTTCCAGCTGCTGAGAGGGTGGAACAACTGGCATACTATAGAGAAATACTGTGCACACAGTTGACCGCTGCCTATGTGCGTCATTGTCCATCCTCTGTCAGGTCTGACTGGGGGTTTCCTGACAGTCATCGCTCACGTACTACTGCTGTTGTGGGGAGCTGGGGGGTTAGGAGCAGTAGCAGTTCCATCAGCAGCAGCTTAAGTCTGGATTTCTTAATGAGCAATTTCCTTCACCCACCTATTGAGGAGGGTAGCCGTCACCAGCTGCATCAGGACATGGAGCAAACCCTGCACCAGCAGGTGGTGGCCTACTTGGATAGCACTTTACCACCTCAGGTAGAGGATCCCATGGAGTACTGGGCACCCAAACTTGATGCGCGGCCACAACTTGCGGAGTTTGCAGTAGAGAAGCTATCCTGCCCGGCTACCAGTGTGGCATCAGAGCGGGTGTTCAGTGCGGCGGGGGCCATCGTTACCCCAAGGAGAGCCTGCTTGTCCACCCGTAATGTGGAGAGATTGACTTTTGTCAAGATGAATCAGGCTTGTATCGGCCAGGATTTCAACTCACCAATGCCTAATGCATCAGATTAGTTCAGCCATGACGCCCCCTCCAAACGTTGAGAAATGAGTCTTGGTTCTAACTACCTGCATCAGCCACTATTCTGATGCTGCCACCCGCCTGATGCCACACATCTGCTGCTAGTTGCTCCATCTGCCTCCTACCATCTTTACCAGGGACTAGAATTGTCCTGCTTCTGCTGATGCCACCATCACACTGTATAATTGTGCCACTCTGTGGGCTCCTGCTGCTGACGTCACCTCCACAATATATCATCCTGTCACTCTGTGGGCTCTTGCTGCTGCTGGCGCCACCTCCACACTATAAAATTTTGCCACTCTGCGGGCTCCTGCTGCTGCTGATGCCACATTCACACTATATCATTTTGCCACTCCGCAGGCTCCTGCTGCTGATCCCACCTCTACAACTCCACAGGAAGGCAGGACCGCGGGAAGGCAGGACCGCGGGAAGGCAGGACCGTGGGAAGGCAGGACCGCGGGAAGGCAGGACCACGGGAAGGCAAAACCACTGGATGGCAGCACCTTGGGATGGCAGGACCTTGGAAGGACCTGCTGACAGGACCTCAGAAGGATGACTGGGAGGACCACGGAAGGACGGCTGGCAGGACCTCAGAAGGACAGCTGGCAGGACCCTGGAAGGACAGCTGCCAGAACTTCAGAAGAAAGTCTGGCAGGACCCCAGAAGGTTCGCTGGTAGGACCTCAGAAGGACAGCTGGCAGGGCCTCGGGAAGACCACTGGGATACTGGACCGCCACAGGATTACAGGACTGCCACAGGATTACAGGACCACCACAGGATTACAGAACCACAACAGGATTATAGGGCCACCACTCGGGAAAACCACAGGAACACGAGAACACCACAGGAATACAGGAACACCACAGGAACACCACGGTAACATGGGAACACCACAGGAACATGGGAATCGGAGGCGTCTGGAAACGTTCAGGAATCACGGAGGCATCTGGAGGCTTTCTCTTCAGCAGAATGACCTGAAGATCTGGCAGGGGATGCTGGGAGTCGCCAGGCTATATAGCAGAGCCGGTATGCCAGCGTCAATAAGGAGAGTCTGGCGCACACGCCCTAGCATCAGGGGCCGCGCGGCCTCGGAGGAAGCCGGCGTGGGACCAGGAAGGGACCGTTGCGGAATCCGGAGCCAGGTGAGGTGAGTATTGACCTGCGGGAGCGGGGACAGCGGAAGGAGGCACGGGTGCACTCACTATGTGTACCAAGGATTGCGGTTGTAACTGTGACACCAGCTTTATGGACATGTTCTGGGTTGTGGTGTTAATATATAATAGCGACATTAGGCAAAGAGGATCGAATGTTTAAAAGGCAATAAGAGAGCAAGTGTGTTCTTAAATAGTTCTGGATAGGAGAGGCTGAAAAACATGCATATTAGTTGATATTATTCCTTATCATGGAATTCCAAATGAAGTAATATCAAAAGTGAATATTTCAATCATCTGTGAGGTGCAGCAGCTCCTGTGTGCAGTGGATTCTCACTGTAGCCTAATGGCTAAGAACGTGGAGGGAATGTACACTACAGAAAGCCATATCTATGGTTCTGTGACACATAGAGCTTCACTTCTTTTTTCCTATGAAAGAAGAGAATCTCCTCTTTTATATGAATCTAAACTGTGTTTCTAAGTGTCAGGAAAAAGGAGATGTTAAAGTGCCATTGGGGGTGATTTTTATATATAAAAATCGCACATGATATTCTCAATTTAAACCTGAATATCTCTGGATCAATGGCACCTAGAAACACAATTTTAGAAAATCATTTGAAAGAAGTGCAATTACCCATTTTGTCTACCCATAGCGCCGGCCCTGCACACTATATCATTGTGCCACTCTGCGGGCTCCTGCTGCTGCCACCTCCACACTATCTCATTGTGCCACTCTGCGGGCTCCTGCTGCTGCTGACATCACCTCTACACTATATCATTGTGCCACTCTGCAGACTCCTGCTGCTGCTGATGCCACCTCCACACTATATCATTGTGCCACTCTGCAGGCTCCTGCTGATGCCACCTTCACACTATATCATTGTGCCACTCTGTGAGCTCCTGCTGCTGTTGCTGAAGCCACCTCCACAATATATCATTGTGCCACTCTGCGGCCTACCATGATGCCGCCACCTTCACACCTCTAACCGCATGCTGCTGATGCTGCTGCTGGTGTCACCTTTGCAGTTCTTTTTTGGCAAAGACCTGATATTTTCAGGAAAACTGTAATGTATTATGCATGTGGCGTCTCGAATCTACAAATTGATATTTACATTGAATATTTCAAATTCAAATTAATTTCAAACTTAATCATTGTGCCACAATGTGGCCTCCTCTGCTGTGGGTTTTGTGGGCTCCTACTGCTGCTGATGCCACCTCCACACTACATCATTGTGCCACTCTGTGGCTTGCCTTGTTGCTGCCACCATGTTGCTGCCACCTGTGGGCTCCTGCTGCTGCCACCACCTCGGCACTTAATCATTGGGCCACTCTGTGGATACAGAACACAGGGGACAAGCAAATATCCCATTTACTGGTCATCTCTGTTTTGGATCCCCTCCTGTTTGATTTTGGCTTTAGCAATACTGATGATGGGTTATTGACCGATTGAAAGCGGACAATGACGGACAAAATGAAGAGCAAAATGATCAGTGACGTCAATGAAGAATTACTGTCGACACCCTCTGTACTCTTTTGGGGGATTTCTACATGTATCCGCATTTAACAGAACAGGTTCTGTCGTAATCTATGGATTTATCTGATGTCAATGTAAAAAGAGTGCAGTCTTTGTTGTTATAGTGGAATCTTGGCCCTCATCTCAGTGCTTTTGAGCTGGCACAGAAGTTACCTTGTCAGGCTGTGTTCCCGCTTCGCTTATTTGGGGAAGTTGGCCTATGTAAGTGCACATGGAATTGAAGAGTGAAGCGATTCTAAGAGCGGCGGCTGTCATGTGCGTGTCAGCACAAACACAGCATTGTTTGAAGTCAAAACCACGCTCCTATGCATATTTAAGCATGGCACAACATTCTACAACACCCTACAGGCTCTCTGCAGCCAGGAAATACCTGTTTTTTTAACATGATTCGTCATGATTCGATACAAGTCGTATTAAATTTTTTTGAAAAATTCTGATAAACCGAATTTTAACAAGTTCCGGGGAGTTAGAAGACAGGGCTGGAGATCAATCTGTCATGATTTAGTAAGAATCAAACCACTGGACACTTTAAAAGGAGGCTGGTGCTTGACATCATTGTTTCTCTTCTGTTAACCATGGTTATCTCTAAAGAAACACGTGCAGTTATCATTGCACTGCACAAATCTGGCCTAACAGGGAAGAGTATCGCAGCTAGAAAGATTGCACCTCAGTCAACAATCTATGAGATCATCAAGGAATTCAAGGAGAGAGGTTCATTGTTGCCAAAAAGGCTCCAGGGCGCCCAAGAAGGACCAGCAATTGCCAGGACAGTCTCTTAAAAGTGTTTCAGCTTCAGGATCGGGCTACCAGCAGTGCAGAGCTTGCTCAGGAATGGCAGCAGGCAGGTGTGAGTTCATCTGCACGCACTGTGAGGTGGAGACTCTAGGAGCAAGGCCTGGTGTCAAGGAGGGCAGCAAAGAAGAAACTTCTCAGGGATAGACTGATATTATGCAAAAGGTACAGGGAGTGGACTGCTGAGGACTGGGGTAAAGTCATTTTCTCTGATGAATTCCCTTTCCGATTGTTTGGAACATCTGGAAAATAGCTTGTTCGGAGAAGGTAAGGTGAGCAATACCACCAGTCTTGTCTCATGCCAACTGTAAAGCATCCTGCAACCATTCATGTGTGGGGTTGCTTCTCAGCCATGGGAATCGTCTCTCTCACAGTCTTGCCTAAAAACACATCCATGAATACAGAATGGTACCAAAATTTCCTCCAGAAACTGTCCAAGAGCAGTTTGGTGATCAACAATGCCTTTTCCAGCGTGATGGAGCACTGTGCCATAAAGCAAAGTTGATAACTAAATGGCTCAGGGAACAAAACTTGGGTCCATTGCCAGGAAACTCCCCAGATCTTAATTTCATTGAGAACTTGTGGTCAATCATCAAGAGACAGGTGGACAAACAAAAACCAACAAATTGTGACAAAATGCAAGCATTGATTATGCAAGAATGGACTGCTATCAGTCAGGATTTGGTCCAGAAGTTGATTGAGAGCATTCCAGGGAGAATTGCAGAGGTCTTGAAGAAGAATGGTCAACACAAAACAATCATAATATGATTGCACTTGTATTTCAGTATGTAATAAAAACATCTGACAAACACACATAAAAAACAGAGGGCAACAGATCGTGTGAAAATATAATATTTGTGTCATTCTCAAAACTTTTGGGTTGATGGGGAGTATGTTATCTACATGAGTATTTATTATGTTTTTCAAACTTTTGAGTTAAGAATAGAGATGAGCGAACATGCTCGTCCGAGCTTGATGCTCGGTCGAGCATTAGGGTACTCGAAACTGCTCGTTGCTCGGACGAATACTTCGCCCGCTCGAGAAAATGGCAGCTCCCGCCGTTTTGCTTTTTGGCGGCCAGAAACAGAGCCAATCACAAGCCAGGAGACTCTGCACTCCACCCAGCATGACGTGGTACCCTTACACGTCGATAGCAGTGGTTGGCTGGCCAGATCAGGTGACCCTGGGATAGACTAGCCGCTGCCCGCGCTGCTCGGATCATTCTGTGTCTGGATGCCGCTAGGGAGAGAGCTGCTGCTGGTCAGGGAAAGCGTTAGGGTGTTCTATTAGCTTACTGTTAGGCAGGAGTGATTCTCAAAGAACCCAACAGCCCTTCTTAGGGCTACAATAACGTTCTACTTTTTTTATTTTAATTTGCATCTAGTACCATTTTGTGAGGAATTAGCAGGGGGACTTGCTACCGTTGTGTTTAGCTCTTAGTGGCACACATATCCATAGCAAAGACCGAAGTGGGAAAATTTAGTAGGGGTTGGATTTCAATTAGGCACTAACTCAGTGTCATCTCATCTGGCATAGTAGTGTGCTTTGATACTTGGCTAGAAAATAGCCATAGGAGAATACAAAGAGCTTACTTACGCATACAGTAGCGTTCTATATATTTGATTTCTGGTTGATCTGCTGGTGGCTGTACTTTCTGCAGTGCATGTACTAGCCAATTCTGAGCAATTTGTAGTGAGACTTGCGACCGCTGTGTTCTGCACTTAGTGACGCACATATCCATAGCAAAGACCGAAGTGGGAAAATTTAGTAGGGGTTGGATTTCAATTAGGCACTAACTCAGTGTCATCTCATCTGGCATAGTAGTGTGCTTTGATACTTGGCTAGAAAATAGCCATAGGAGAATACAAAGAGCTTACTTACGCATACAGTAGCGTTCTATATATTTGATTTCTGGTTGATCTGCTGGTGGCTGTACTTTCTGCAGTGCATGTACTAGCCAATTCTGAGCAATTTGTAGTGAGACTTGCGACCGCTGTGTTCTGCGCTTAGTGACGCACATATCCATAGCAAAGACCGAAGTGGGAAAATTTAGTAGGGGTTGGATTTCAATTAGGCACTAACTCAGTGTCATCTCATCTGGCATAGTAGTGTGCTTTGATACTTGGCTAGAAAATAGCCATAGGAGAATACAAAGAGCTTACTTACGCATACAGTAGCGTTCTATATATTTGATTTCTGGTTGATCTGCTGGTGGCTGTACTTTCTGCAGTGCATGTACTAGCCAATTCTGAGCAATTTGTAGTGAGACTTGCGACCGCTGTGTTCTGCGCTTAGTGACGCACATATCCATAGCAAAGACCGAAGTGGGAAAATTTAGTAGGGGTTGGATTTCAATTAGGCACTAACTCAGTGTCATCTCATCTGGCATAGTAGTGTGCTTTGATACTTGGCTAGAAAATAGCCATAGGAGAATACAAAGAGCTTACTTACGCATACAGTAGCGTTCTATATATTTGATTTCTGGTTGATCTGCTGGTGGCTGTACTTTCTGCAGTGCATGTACTAGCCAATTCTGAGCAATTTGTAGTGAGACTTGCGACCGCTGTGTTCTGCGCTTAGTGACGCACATATCCATAGCAAAGACCGAAGTGGGAAAATTTAGTAGGGGTTGGATTTCAATTAGGCACTAACTCAGTGTCATCTCATCTGGCATAGTAGTGTGCTTTGATACTTGGCTAGAAAATAGCCATAGGAGAATACAAAGAGCTTACTTACGCATACAGTAGCGTTCTATATATTTGATTTCTGGTTGATCTGCTGGTGGCTGTACTTTCTGCAGTGCATGTACTAGCCAATTCTGAGCAATTTGTAGTGAGACTTGCGACCGCTGTGTTCTGCGCTTAGTGACGCACATATCCATAGCAAAGACCGAAGTGGGAAAATTTAGTAGGGGTTGGATTTCAATTAGGCACTAACTCAGTGTCATCTCATCTGGCATAGTAGTGTGCTTTGATACTTGGCTAGAAAATAGCCATAGCAATAGGATAGCATTGTTTGGTTTTAAAAACTCAAAAAAAAACAAAAAACACAAAAAAAAAAAAAAAACACAAAAAAAAAAAAAAAAAAGTAAAAAAAAAAATAAAGTTATAACTCTCATTTTAAAAATGTTTAACCCGAGGGCTAGGGGTAGAGGACGAGGGCGGGGACGTGGGCGTCCAACTACTGCAGGGGTCAGAGGCCGTGGTCCTGGGCGGGGTGAGACACCACCTGCTGATGAGGGAGCAGGGGAACGCCGCAGAGCTACACTCCCTAGGTTCATGTCTGAAGTTACTGGGACTCGTGGTAGAGCACTGTTGAGGCCAGAACAGTGCGAACAGGTGATGTCGTGGATTGCTGACAATGCTTCGAGCAATTTGTCCACCACCAGTCAGTCTTCCACGCAGTCCACCCATGTCACCGAAATCGCCACTCCTCCAGCTCCTGCACCTCAGCCTCCTCCCCCACAGTCTGCCCCCTCCCAGGAAAATTTGGCATTTGAACCGGCATACTCTGAGGAACTGTTTTCTGGACCCTTCCCACAGTCACAAACCACTTGTCCGGTTGCTGCTGAGCAATTTTCCGATGCCCAGGTTTTCCAACAGTCACAGTCTGTGGGTGATGATGACCTTCTTGACGTAGTGGAAGTGTGTAAAGAGGTGTCCGACGATGAGGAGACACGGTTGTCAGACAGTGGGGAAGTTGTTGTCAGGGCAGGAAGTCCGAGGGGGGAGCAGACTGAGGGATCGGAGGATGATGAGGTGACAGACCCAAGCTGGGTTGAGAGGCCGGGTGAACACAGTGCTTCTGAGACGGAGGAGAGTCCTCGACCAGAACAGGTTGGAAGAGGCAGTGGTGGGGCCAGACGGAGAGGCAGGGCCAGAGCTGGTGCATCAGCGCCAAATGTGTCAACTAGTGAAGCTCCCGTGGCGAGGGCTCCTGCGGCGAGGGCTAGATCTTCAGAAGTCTGGAGGTTCTTTAAGGAAACACCGGATGACCGACGGACTGTGGTGTGCAACATTTGCCAAACCAGGCTCAGCAGGGGTTCCACCACTACTAGCTTAACTACCACCAGTATGCGCAGGCATATGAATGCTAAACACCCCACTCAGTGGCAACAAGCCCGTTCACCTCCGGCCGTGCACACCACTGCTCCTTCCCCTGTGTCAGCTGCTAGTCAGCCCCCTGCCCAGGACCCTGCCACAAAAACCCCATCGTCGCCTCCACGATCCTCCACAGCATCCACCAGCGTTCAGCTCTCCATACCCCAGACGCTGGAGCGGAAACGCAAATATAGTGCAACCCACCCGCACGCCCAAGCCCTTAATGTGCACATCTCCAGATTGCTTAGCCTGGAGATGCTGCCCTATAGGCTAGTAGAGACCGAGGCCTTTCGCAACCTCATGGCGGGGGCCGCCCCTCGGTATTCGGTCCCCAGCCGCCACTACTTTTCCCGATGTGCCGTCCCAGCCCTGCACCAGCACGTGTCAGACAACATCATCCGTGCCCTGACCAACGCCGTTTCTGACAAGGTCCACCTGACCACGGACACGTGGACGAGTGCTGCCGGGCAGGGCCACTATATATCGCTGACGGCACATTGGGTTAACTTGGTGGAGGCTGGGACCGAGTCTGACACTGGGGCTGCTCATATACTGCCGACGCCGAGGATTGCGGGGCCTACCTCGGTCCAGGTGTTTCAGGCCTACTATGCCTCCTCCTCCTCCCACCCCTCCTCCACCTCCTCCTCCGAACTACCATCCGTGGGCACGGCGCCATCAGTCCGTAGCTCTAGGCACAGCAGCAGTGCCGTCGCTAAGCGACAGCAGGCGGTGCTCAAACTGCTGAGCCTAGGCGACAAAAGGCACACCGCCCAAGAGCTATTACAGGGCATCACGGCGCAGACTGATCTGTGGCTGGCACCGCTGAACCTGAAGCCGGGAATGGTTGTGTGTGACAACGGCCGTAACCTGGTGGCGGCTCTGCAACTCGGCAGACTGACACATGTGCCATGCCTGGCCCATGTGTTAAATCTGATAGTTCAGCGTTTCCTCAAGACATACCCCAATCTGTCTGATTTGCTCACGAAGGTGCGCCGCATCTGTGCGCATTTCAGGAAGTCCAGCCCAGATGCTGCCACTCTCAGGGCAGCGCAGCGCCGCCTCCAACTGCCCGCTCACCGACTGTTGTGCGACGTGCCCACGAGGTGGAATTCAACACTGACCATGTTATCCAGAGTTTACCAGCAGCGCAGAGCGATTGTAGACTGCCAGATGTCAACTTCCACCAGAACTGGTAGTCAGGTCAGTCAGCTTCCTCAAGTCTACAATGAGGAGTGGACGTGGATGTCTGATATCTGTCAGGTGCTGAGTAACTTTGAGGAGTCAACACAGATGGTCAGTGGCGATGTCGCCATCATCAGCCTCACCATCCCGCTGCTTGGCCTGTTGAAAAACTCTCTGGTCAGCATGAAGTCGGAAGCTTTGCGCTCGTCACAAGAGACAGGGGAAGAATATTCCCTTGTTGATAGCCAAAGCACCCTCAGGTCTGTTTCTCAGCGCATATCGGAGGAGGTGGAGGTGGAGGAGGATGAGGAGGAAGAGGAGGAGAATGTTGGTGAGACACAAGAGGGGACCATTGTTGAGTCCTTTACTGTTCAGCGTGTATGGGCAGAAGAAGAGGAGTTGGAGGAGTTGGAGGAGGAGGAAATGGACAGTCAGGCCAGTGAGGGGAGTGAATTCTTACGCGTTGGTACTCTGGCGCATATGGCAGATTTCATGCTAGGCTGCCTATCCCGTGACCCTCGCGTTCAAAGAATTTATTCCAGCACCGATTACTGGGTGTTCACTCTCCTGGACCCACGGTACAAGCAAAATCTTTCCACTCTCATCCCTGCAGAGGAAAGGAGTGTGAGAATGCATGAATACCAGCAGGCCCTGGTGCACAAGCTGAAACAGTATTTCCCTTCTGACAGCGCTAGCGGCAGAGTGCGTAGTTCTGCGGGACAAGTAGCGAGGGAGAGTAGGCGAGCAGGCAGCTTGTCCAGCACTGGCAAGGGTACGCTTTACAAGGCTTTTGCCAGCTTTATGTCACCCCAGCAAGACACTGTCACCTGTCCCCAGTCTCGGCAGAGTAGGGCTGATCTTTACAGAAAGATGGTGAGGGAGTACGTAGCTGACCATACCATCGTCCTAAATGATCACACAGCTCCCTACAACTACTGGGTTTCAAAGCTGGACATGTGGCACGAACTGGCGCTGTACGCCTTGGAGGTTCTTGCCTGCCCTGCCGCTAGCGTCTTGTCCGAGCGGGTTTTCAGTGCAGCTGGTGGCATCATCACCGATAAGCGTACACGCCTGTCGACTGACAGCGCTGACAGGCTGACGCTTATTAAAATGAATAAAGGCTGGATTTCTCAGAATTTCCAATCTCCACCAGGTGAAGGAAGCTCAACCTGAATAATTGATCCACTCCTCCTCCTCCTCATTTTCCTCCTTCTCCTCCTCTTTGTACAGTAAAGCAGAGGAAAATGGCTATTTTTTGACAGGGCCCACTGGCTCTTGCTATAGTACTTCATGCATTTAATTTTTCTGGAGGGCCACCTACCCGGTCCTCTGTTTGAAACAATTTTTGTGAGTGCCACATACAGGCACTCAATCTATTCCATTTTACTGCAGGGCCACCTACCTGCTCCTCTGGTTTGAAACATTTTTGGGACTGCCACATACAGGCACTCAATCTATTCCATTTTACTGGAGGGCCACCTACCTGCTCCTCTGGTTTGAAAAATTTTTGGGACTGCCACATACAGGCACTCAATCTATTCCATTTTACTGCAGGGCCACCTACCTGCTCCTCTGGTTTGAAACATTTTTGGGACTGCCACATACAGGCACTCAATCTATTCCATTTTACTGCAGGGCCACCTACCTGCTCCTCTGGTTTGAAACATTTTTGGGACTGCCACATACAGGCACTCAATCTATTCCATTTTACTGGAGGGCCACCTACCTGCTCCTCTGGTTTGAAAAATGTTTGGGACTCCCACATACAGGCACTATCCAAATTAAATTGTCTCCATAGCAGCCTCCACACGTTGTCTCCATTGCTACCTCCAAAAGTCGTCCATATAGCTGCCTCCATACATCGTCCCTTTATCAAACGAGGTGTGTCAGGCAGAAATTTGGGTTGTTTTCATGGATTCCACATCAAAGTTGTTAACTTTGTCGCCACCCTGCTGTGTTATCCACAAAATATACTGGCAAACTTTTACCATTTAGGGATATTATTTCAGCGCTTCTTGCGCATCTGTTTACATTCCCCTCACCCGGCATATCCTAAACTTATAAGAACGCTACTACACTTGATCTTATACAAAAGGTTCTTAGAAGTGCTGTTTGGGGAGTAGCCTAGAGACAGGGGCTTGAATTGGCGAAAGCTCGCCTGGCAGCGGAGCGCCAGCTCCATGCGCATCATGCGCTTCTTGCGCATCTGTTTACATTCCCCTCACCCGGCATATCCTAAACTTATAAGAACGCTACTACACTTGATCTTATACAAAAGGTTCTTAGAAGTGCTGTTTGGGGAGTAGCCTAGAGACAGGGGCTTGAATTGGCGAAAGCTCGCCTGGCAGCGGAGCGCCAGCTCCATGCGCATCATGCGCTTCTTGCGCATCTGTTTACATTCCCCTCACCCGGCATATCCTAAACTTATAAGAACGCTACTACACTTGATCTTATACAAAAGGTTCTTAGAAGTTCTGTTTGGGGAGTAGCCTAGAGACAGGGGCTTGAATTGGCGAAAGCTCGCCTGGCAGCGGAGCGCCAGCTCCATGCGCATCATGCGCTTCTTGCGCATCTGTTTACATTCCCCTCACCCGCCATATCCCAAACTTATAAGAACGCTACTACACTTAACTTGGTGCAGGCTGGGACCGAGTCTGACCCTGGGGCTGGTCATATACTGCCGACGCAGAGAATTGCGGGGCCTACCTCGGTCCAGGTCTCAAAGGCCTACTATACCTCCTCCCACCCCTCCTCCACCTCCTCCTCCTCCGAATTACCATCCGTGGGCATGGCGCCATCAGTCGGTAGCTCTAGGCACAGCAGCAGTGCCGTCGCTAAGCGACAGCAGGCGGTGCTGAAACTGCTGAGCCTAGGCGATAAAAGGCACACCGCCCAAGAGCTATTACAGGGCATTCCACATCAAAGTTGTTAACTTTGTCGCCACCCTGCTGTGTAATCCACAAAATATACTTGCAAACTTTTACCATTTAGGGATATTATTTCAGCGCTTCTTGCGCATCTGTTTACATTCCCCTCACCCGCCATATCCTAAACTTATAAGAACGCTACTACACTTGATCTTATACAAAAGGTTCTTAGAAGTGCTGTTTGGGGAGTAGCCTAGAGACAGGGGCTTGGATTGGCAAAAGCTCGCCTGGCTGCAGAGCGCCAGCTCCATCCCAAGATCCAACTAACATAGTTGCAGCACCTTTAATCTACTACTAGTTCACTGCCTCCATAATAATAATAATAATAATCTTTATTTATATAGCGTCATCATATTCTGTAGCGCTTTACAAATCATAGGAAACAAATACAAATGTAATGTAACAGAGCACAACATTTGTATGGAACAACAGGAGTGAGGTCCCTGCTCGCCAGAGCTTACGGTTTATGAAGATGATGGGGTAACACGAGGTAAAAGAATATTTAATGGTCAAGCCATTCTTCTTAGGGAATAGAAAAAAATATAATAAATGGAATTGCTGTCGCTTGAACCACTCAGCCGTCATCTTATATACCAGGTCCAGGGTGAATGGGACTGCAGAGAAGTCTGGTGCCTGTTGGTTGCTGGATAACAGATGGGAGGACGACACAGGACGGGTTAGTAGAAGAGTTAAAACTTCATGCAGTTAATGAGTGTTATAGGCTTGCCTAAAGAAATGGGTTTTAAGAGCACGTTTGAAACTTTGGAGGTTAGGTATTAGTCTGATAGTCCAGGGCAGAGCATTCCATAGAATTGGTGCAGCTCTAGAGAAGTCTTGGAGACGCGAGTGGGAGGTCCGCACTAGGGTAGAGGTTAATCTAAGATCACTGGCGGATCTAAGAGCACGGGTTGGGCGATAGACTGAGATAAGAGAGGAGAGGTAGGGGGGTGCAGCATTATACAGAGCTTTATGGATGAGGGTTATTATTATTTTAAACTGTATTCGAAAGGAGACTGGCAGCCAGTGCAGCGACTGGCATGAACTGTAAGCATACATGGTCCCCTTATCAAACGAGCTGTGTCAGGCAGAATTTTGGGTTGTTTTCATGGCTTCCATGTTAACTTTGTCGCCACCCTGCTGTGTAATCCACAAAATATACTGGCAAACTTTTATCATGTACCGATATTATTTGAGCGCTTCTTGCTCACCTCCTTTGGTTCCTCTCTGACACCCATTGGTTTGAAGCCTGAGTCCAATTAGGGTATGTCGCCATGCCACTCTCTAGCCTGCTGCCGCTGCCTCTGCCTCTGCATGCCGTCCCCTATAGTGTCAGGGTCAATTATTGGATGTTTTACATGCTATCTAGCTTCATTCTGTCACTCTGTCATGGCCATGCTGTTGCCCATAATTTCGGCATAATGGTGCGATTAAGCAGCCTCAGAGGCATCCATGCATGCTGCCCCTGCTGTTTCCTGTCCATTTCCGTGGTGTTTCCATCCTTTTCTGAGGTTCCCAGGTGTTTGGCCAAGCTTCCCTGTGCAGAGCCTTGGTCCCCTTGAAAAATGCTCGAGTCTCCCATTGACTTCAATGGGGTTCGTTATTCGAGACGAGCACTCGAGCATCGGGAAAAGTTCGTCTCGAATAACGAGTACCCGAGCATTTTAGTGTTCGCTCATCTCTAGTTAAGAACAATAAACAACCAAGAAATAGAACAAAAGAACAATTTTTGCCATCAGGAGATTTCACCTTGTCACGGGTGGTCCCGCGACCCATATCGCGGGTTGTGGGCTCAACCCGTGCTGCCCTGCCGGCGCCAGCGTGTCTCACCTGGCCCGGCTAGGGCACGCGCGGCTCCTTCTCCAGATTTAAAGGGCCAGCGTGCCATTAATTGGCGATGGCCATATTGCCCAATTCTATATAAGCCTGCCTCTTCCTGCAAGCCCTGACGGATCTTTGTGCCTCACAGCCTGAGAGAAAGCTTTACTGCAATTAGCCTGCATTCCTGTGTCTCCTGCGTTCCTGTGTCCCTCCGTGTTCCTGTGTTACCTGAGCTCCTCCGTGTTCCCGTGTACCTGTGATCCTCCGTGCTGCTGTCCTGTGTGCTGTGTTCTCGTACCCCTCTGCTTGGACCTCCTGTTGCTGACCCCGGTTTGAACTCTGACGGCACATCTCTGCCGCCTGCCCTGACCCTGTGCCTGGACTATGACCACGAGATTGATTGCCGTTCTTGTACCTCAACCTTGGCCGCCACTGCAGACAAGTCATGCCTTAGGAACGACCTGGTGGTACCACTCTGCAGTTTGTCTAACACGCTTTTCGGCGGGCTCTGGTGAAAACCGGGTGCCACTTAGACTCCGGTCCCAGGTAGTGGTTTGAGTCATCTTCTGCAGTGGTCCAGTGGATCCACAACCCGCAAGCCTGACACACCTATGTAATACCTGTTGTTTAAATTATGAATTAGGTATGAAATTATTCATGTATAGACTGTACTCTAATTTTTTTTTTTCTAGACTGTATTCTTAAGTGTTTATACCTCTCTTCCAAGAGATTTCTATTTGAGTGGCATAGATTATTGCATTTCGGATTACACCCGAATTTATGGTGTGTCCCTGAATCCCAAAGTGCAAGTTCCTCTAGTCCAGTGGTTCTCAACCTTTGTAATGCTGTGACCCCGCAATACAGTTACTCATGTTGCGGTGACCCCAAACCATGCGATTTGCAGTAAAAACACAATAAAATCGTGGCTCCGAAGGCTTTAGGTGACCCCTGTGTTTTGGTCGTTCGACCCCTGCTGGGGTCACGACCCACAGGTTGAGAAGCACTGCTCTAGTCGATATATGTTATCAACCCTAGAAAGCCATTCCTTAATCATGGAAAGGCTAGACTGAAGCCTTCTGGGAGGTATTGTTAATATAGTCTGTATGAGGACAGTTGGCAGATGATGTTTTCGTGGGAGCCAGGATTTGTTGGGCATCCATAGTAGAGCTGATTCTGGTTTTAGGGATATACGCTCTTTGGATATTTTATATATTGTATTTTCCACTTCTCTCCAAAATGGCTTCAATGTTGGGCAGGACCCATATATGTGTGCAAGTGAGGCTTTTGAGGATTGACATCTTCAACAAGTGTCTTGCTGGGAGAGCCCTTTCTCTTTCAGAGCTAATAGGGTGTTCTACCATCTAGTTACAATTTTATATGAATTTCCTTGAATCCTTACACATCGAGAAAATACATAAGAGTTACTATGAATAGCCTTAATCTGTTTATCTGTAATATTGATCCCTAGGTCTTTTTCCCAATGCCCTATGTAAGCTGGTTTAACATATTAAAGTATGACTGAGGTATGTGAATAGGTAGCATCTATATGAGATATAGCATTTTTGGCATAATGAAAGATTTTAATAGGTTTTTGAGCCCCATCCAAGACACAAAAGGGATGTTTAAAGTTTTTAGTTGATCTTAGATTGAGGATAATAATTTATTGTAGTAAGCACTAAATAGGCCTGACAATGTATTTGTAATTTTAATGCCCAAGTAGGTGATGTGTGAGCTTTGCCACATGAATAGTGTTGTGTTTTTAAGTTGAGTTATGACATGTTTGGGGGCTGAAATATTCATGGCCTCTGATTTCCCATAATTGATTTTAAAGTTGGAAATTTTCCTGAATTCCTCAAGTACCTCAATTACATGGCCAACAGAAGTTTTCGGGTCGTCATCTGCGAATGCGGCATTTAAGTGTTTAGTTTTACCTACTTTTAGGCCTTATATATTGGGATGTTGCCGGAGTGCTTGGAGCAAAATCTCTATAACTATTATGAAGAGGGTGGGCGACAGAGGGCACTCTTGCCTCATTCCGTTCTGTATGAGAAACTTTCCAGATAGGATCCCGTTTATTCTGATTCTTGCACTAGGTGAATTATATAAAGACATTATTGCTTGTGCATATATGTTAGGTATTCCGAACTTGCCTAGGGTAGCTACCATGTAGCTCCAGCTCAACCTGTTGAATGCCTTCTCGACATCTGTGCCGAGAAGAACTAGTGGTATCTTGAAAGTAGTGGCATTATGAATTGCTTTAAGGATTCTGGTTGAATTGTGATTTCCATCCCTTCCCAGCACAAACCCAGCTTGTTTCTGGTTGATGAGGATAGGTAAATGCTGGGTTTGTCTATTGGCCAGTAGTTTGGCCCATATTTTAATATTCACATTAGGAGGGATATTGGTCGATAGCTGCTGCAGTGTTCTGGGTTCTTGTCGGGTTTGGGAATGACCGTAATGATAGCCTCTAGGGCTTGTGGTGGGACCTGACCTTGCATAAGTGCATTACACCAGGAGGTTAGATGTGGCAATAGGGCTTCTTGCATCTTTTTGAACTAACTGATTGGCAGTCTGTCTGGCCCTGGGTTTTCCCCAGTGGCATAGATGAAATAACATCTGAAACTTCTTTTTGTGTGATAGGTTTTATGAAGTCATTTTGTTGTGCTATAGAGAGTGATGGTAATTTTAATTTAGCTAAATAGGAGTTTGTTTCTCGTTGTTGAGTCTGGGTATCTCCGACATTAGATACACTTTACAAATACTTGATTTAAGTGGGTCATTAGCTCATCGATGAGATTTTATTAACTCTTAAATGTATGTAGGAAAAAAAGTTGTAAATTTTGGTTTCCTTTTTTCTTGTATTTTTTGGGGGTCATTCACCATACCATAAAAATAACATATTATCTTTATTCTATGGATCACTACGGTTATGGTGATACTTCATTTATATAGTTTTTTTTATAAATTTTTACAATTTTACTGAATAAAAACTATTACAGAGAAAATCTAATTTATTTTTGTATTTTTCGGTTGAAAGAGCTGTTTTAGGGGTTATTTTTGTGTGTTGAGTTGTTCTTTTCAGTGATACCATTTTGGCATTTATAACTTTTTTTGATCACTTTTTAGAACAGTTTTGTGAAACGATTTAATGAAAAATGTAAATTTTTGGCAAGTTTTTTGGGTTTTGTTTTTACGGCGCTCATCAAGAGCATCCAATAATGTTACTGAGTTATTGTACAGATTATTATGGACACGGAGATACCAAATATGTGGGTTCTTTCTGGTGATTTTGTGTTTTTTTACTTTATTAGATATTGTGAGACACTGAAGGGGTTAACTGTGGATGGGTGGTATGTTGCCCCTAGGTTTTGCTATTATGCAAGGCCTTAGTGCTGAGGTTGGGTGTCCAGCACCTTGGACACAGGTGATGGGAGCAGCCCAATCAGTCTTTTTTTTAAACCGCTCAGCAGAGCTGGAAGTGTTGTCTCTCTCTGGAAGGAGGCTGGAGAGCACACAGCCCTGACCTCTGTGCCTGGAGCAGCCAAGTGATTTTGTATAGTGGTGAGTTAGTGAACACCTGTATAGTTAGCACCCTGACGGGTAGGATTTTTGTTTATTTAATGCCTGAATGTAAAGGCTGTTTTATTTTGCTGCTACAATAAACGCAGGCGAGACCTGTTTTGGACTGTACTTTGGTGTCTTGAACTGCATCACAGCACCCCGCTACCACGGTCTCTACTGGGCCAAATCTCCCACAATATGTATAGGGAATGTTTGTGTTTAGGGGACTTTAACTTTATTTAATTCTTTTTATTAATAAATGTTTATATCAAGTGTTTTTAACTTTTTTTTACTTTAACAGGTTGGCTTGAACAACGGATCCTCTGATCGCTTGTTCAAGCTCTTCTTCACCTAATACAGTGTAATACAGATGTATGCACTGAGCATGCACTGAGCATGCACACTGAGAAGGCAGGACCCGGCTCCCGGAAGAAGCCGCGTAACCCCGTTGTACTGGCAGACCCCGGAGACGACAGCAGAGGATCTGACCCCTCCGGTAAGCGCCGGGGGGGTCCAATTCGGCGCACGGGACCCTTGCACGCCGCGGTCACGGTGTGTAAGGGGTTAATGCCCGCAATTGGAGGAAACCCTGATCGTGGGTACTAGAGACGGGTGCCAGCTGTAACGTACCAGAAGCATAACGTAAAAAAACTGCAAATTGCAGGAACGCACCTCCCGCCATGCAGTATTATTTCGTCAAATGTCGGGAAGGGGTTAAAGGGGAATTTAAATTTTCTGTCCTCTTTTTTTTGACCCAGGCGCTGCTTTAGTATATGTGCTGTGGAATGCATGTGGGAAAAGATGTGTTGGGAATCTCGGGATATGCCCTGTTTTTAGATGGGTTTCTTGTAGTAGACATATATCAGTTTTTTCCCTTTTCAATTAGGCGAAAACCTGTGACTTCTTTTGAGGCATGTTCAGGCCTCTGATGTTAAAAGTCGTTACTTTGAATTCAGTCATTCTTGTGATTCGTTGTGTGCGAATATTTCTTGACTTTTTTTTACGTCTAAGTCTCCTAAGGCATTGCATAAAAACAATGAAAAACAAACAAACCATATAACATAACACTTGTGGCTCTGGTTGTAGAGCCCTAAATGTGGTTATAGTGATTGGGGGGTTCACTGGGTCTTGTTCACCCGCCTAAAACGTGGCATGTTCCAATTTCCAGTGAATCGCACCAAGTACATGGTGTGCCTAATCGGTATGCATGGCACATATTTCAGTAGCCTAAACTTAGGCTAGTAAGAGTGGAGGCCCCATTGTCGAGGCTAGCATGGGGTCTCTTCTGCGAAAGATGGGTGGTCAAATAATTTATTACTATATTATATGTATAAATTGCCTTTTTTTAATGTATTCTCTTCATAGTGAAGGATATAACAGTTCGTGGTCTAGTACTTTAGTCCAAGTCCACTTGAAGTTGGATCTCTTGCTGAGGGTTACTTAGGTTGTTCAAGAGTTTCTGTTCCCCTTATTCCTCTGAAGTGGAGATTTCCCCTTACTAGTTGGAGTCCACTTCCCAATTGTTGGTAATGTAGGGAGCACTGTGTGCTGTTCTATCACCGGGAGCCACCGGTTTCCACCGGTTCTGTATCCAGGATCTCCCAGGCCCTTTTTAGGTCAATTGGTACTTTAATGGTGCAGCGGCAGCCATTTGCCAAGTGGGCTAGACCGAACGGGAAAAGCCACTTAAAGATAACTTTCTTGCTTTTCAAAATTTCAGTGAGTGGCTTTGCAAGTCTTCGTTTATATAGCGTAGATGGCGCTATGTCCTGAAATATAAGGATTGGATTGTCCTCTATCTGTATTTTTGGTTTCTCTCTTGCTGTCCAAAGCAAGTCTGCTGTGTCCCTGTAGTTCAGGAGACCGCAGACCACGTCTCTTGATGGTTCATTATCTTTTGGTCTTGGGTGCAGTGATCTGTGAATACGTTCTATGATTATAGATTGGGATCTGTCAGGTGATAAAAGGGCTTCAAATAATGCTTTGACAGTAGCTGACAGCATGTGTCACCTTTTCAGGGATACCCCTCAGCCTGAGCTTCTTTCTTTTGCTACGATTTTCCTGATCCTCAATTAAAAGGAGTTCTGTATTTATGCCCTCCGCTTGAGAACTAGAGTTACGGGCGAGAGCTGAGCTGTGCTCCACTATTGTGGCCTGGTTCTCTTCCAGCATTTCCACCATCTGCCTTATAGCACATACCACTCTATGGATAACATTTAATTCCTCCACTACCGGGCTGAGAGCCTACATCAACATCTGCTTCAGAAGTGCACAGGATAGAGGTACTTGTTCTGAGGAAGTGTGTTCCTCAGTAATGTTCTCTATTTCAGAATCTTCCGGCGTGTCTGCCTCTGTGTCTGGTGCGGCAGCCATTTTGTGTGATTTCTCAGGCGGTGAGGTGAGTTTCTTTCTCAAGAATTTCTCTATGTCTCCTTGTCCTTTCTTATTTCTGTCTCCATTTTCTCCCCAGCTCTCTCTTTATAAGATTTCCCCATGTCAGCTCGTTTTGGGGACTCTATTTTGATGCTGTGATAGTTGTGCTGTGGGAGCTCACAGAGAAGCGTTCGACATGCAGCTCGGTCAGGCTTTGCCACCTTGTATGTTTTTTGTTATCTTTGTTTTGATTATGTATTGTACATCTTCCTACAATAACTTAATAATTAAATACCCTATTGTTATAGTGGATAGAACATTTCTTGTGGGGTGTGTGCTACACTTTATTATCTATTAATATTACTATAAAGTATACTAAAGTTGGGGTTCCGAAACAAGCTACCCTTATATTATGGGCCCCATGGTGGTCCTGTTCCTGGACACAATATGCATATAGCAGCTAACCGGCCATGTCAATTAGTTTTAGGAGGTTGTTCTTATTGTCAAATTCATTTTAACTATAAAATGAGAAGTTAATATATTTCAAACCCTTTGTAGAGGGGGACTAATTCACACTCAAAGGCCTAAGTAATAGCAAGACTCGTAAATTACCCCATTATGAAAACTAAACCCCTCAACGTATGAAAAATCACTTTTAAGAAGTTTGTTTTATAGGGATTAAAACAAAATGGAGGTGTGGTCTACAAATTGTAATATTTCTTCACAATACATTTTGTGTGGAAAATTAAACATTTACAATGGATTAAATGAAAAAAGGCTCCATAAAGTTTGATACCCAATTTCTCTCGAGTACACCGATATTCTCTATGTGGTGGTAACCTGCTGTATGGGCTCATGGCCATGCATAGAAGGGATGAAGGCCGTTTTTGGCCATTAACCATACCATAAAAATAGAAACATTACACTATTTTTATTCAATGGGTTGCCATACCTCATTTATATAGATTTAAATTTTTTTCTCATTTCTACTGAATAAGAAGTAATTTGGCAAAAATGTTTTAATTTTAGCATCACCATCTTTTTATATGCATAATTTTTTTTATTTTTCGCCTCACAAATCTATTTAAGGGCTTATTTTTTGTGAGAAGGATTGTTCTTTTTAGTGGTCTCAGGCCCCTTCCACACTTGCGTTGCAGATCACGTCAGAGTTTGATCAGGGTGCGATCAGTTTTTGGTCAGTGAAATTGCACATTTTGCATCAGAGTGCAATCAGTGTTCAGTCAGAGTTTGTTCAGTGCGTTTTTGATGCAATTTCAATGAAATTTCAATGCGTTTTTCACGCGCAGAAAATGCGCGTGAAATGGACTCAGGACTGAGCTCTATCTTTTCTATGGCATTGCACTTGCATGTGTCTCAGAGTGCGATGCGTTTTTGATGCATCTCCATAGACTTGTATGGTGCGTTTTTCACACGCGTAACTTGCAAAAGTAGAGCATGTCGAGATTTAAATGCGCGTTAAAAAAAACGCTTGTGTGTGCGTAAAAAAAAATGCAAGTCTGAAAATACCCATTGATTACAATGGGTCAGAGTGCAATGCAAGTTCTGTGCGTCAAAAACACGCGCAGAAAACGCGCGTGAAAAACGCAAGTGTGAAAGGGGCCTTATTTTAGAGTGCATAACATTTTCTAAATCCCTTTTTAGAGCATTTTTTATGGGGTATTAATTAAAAAATGTTTTTTACGGGGTTCACTTTGCAGATATAATAACGATTCTGTTTTATTATGCAGATCAATACGGACGCAGCGATACCAAATATGTGGGGGTTTTGTGTATTTTATTCAATTGTACTGAATAAAAACTAATTTGGAAAAAATTTTGTTCATATTAGCATCAAAATCTTTTCATATGCATAACTTTTTTATTTTTCAGCTGACAAATCTGGTTAGGGGCTTATTTTTTGCGAGAAGAGTTGTTCTTTTTAGTGGGCTTATTTTAAAGTGCCAAATATCTGGGTTTTTTGTGTTTTTGTGTTTTTTTTATACTTTATTAAGTGTTTTTATGGGAAAGTGACATTTTAGGGGCTTATATTTTTATGTATTTATTTTTTATTTATTCTAACGTGTAGTGTTTAGTATTTTTACATGTTTTTACTTTTCCATACCTAAACTCTGATCGCTGGCTCAAGTTCAATACACTGCTCTACAATACTATTCTATTGTAGAGCAGAGTAAACTGTCTGAGCATGCAGGCGCATGCTTAGACAGTTTACAGTCAGACCCGGAAAGGATCTGACTGCACAGAAGATCGGGCAGCCCCGGAGCACTAGGCAAACAGGGGATCCGGTAAGCGGCACAGGGGATCCGATCCATAGCAGAAACACCCTTACACGCCGCGGTCATCCTTGAGTCAGCTCCGATTGCGGGTGTTACAGCACGGTGTCAGCTGTGATAGACAGCTGACAGCAGCTGCTCCTGGTACCGGCTCTGTTCGTGAGCCAGTGCCAGAAGCAGGACGTTATAGTGCGTCCTGGTGCGCTAAGCATCTAGCCACTGGGACGTCCTGGTGCGCCCAGGGGTTAATATTGCTTCCTATCTCACGAGTGCCTACAAACTCCTGGATTCCAGAATCCCACAATACAGGTAATATTAACTATGATTATATGACTGATAATAAAGAATTTAAAAAGCTGGATTTGATTAAGGTACAATTATTTCTGTTGTTATTTTTCATTATGGAAGAAATGCTCCAAAAAAGAAACAAAAAACAGCAGAAACTGATTTCTGGTTTATGCTACATACTGAATCTCAACTGCAAAAACTGATGTTTTCTTCCGTTTTTCACTGTTGATTCTTATAAGCTAGTGTATGATTATTATAGCTACATAATTTGGATGCAGAATTCAACATTCATAATGCAAAATTATATAGTTTCAGGTATTGATACAGTATTTTTAGTGTACTTTCACACTACATAAAATGTTACCGTAGAGAAACATTACACTGTTTTCTCTAGACCTACTTTAGGCCGCATTAACACAAACGTAAAGGGGGCATACATGGCGCCTGGTCTCTGTGTGTTGAGGACACGTTGCCTCACCACATGGTGATCATATACAACGAAATATAGAACATAACCTATATTTCGCCATCTTGTGGCAGCTGCCCTGCACTGCTCTATGGAGAGGGGAGAGGTGAGTAGCCCTCATCCCTCCTCCTCTCCAGCGCGCCTACAGTCGGGCGGGCACTTGTTCGTGTGACTGTATCCTTAGGCTGGAACCAATGTTCCATTAATGTCCATAGTAAAATTAGTCCATAGTAAAAAAACTATGACAACCTAAATACTGTATTTATTGCCTTGGTTTTTAGGTGTTGTGTGTTACTTTTATTTTAAACCAAGCACACTTTAACCCCTTAACGCTCTGCGCCATAGCTCTACGGCGCAGAGGTATAAGGGATGTATGAAGAGGGCTCACGGGCTGAGTCCTCTTCATACAGAGGTGGGGGTTGTTGCATATTGCAGCAAACCCCCATCACTAATAACCGCGGTCAGTGCTTGAAGGGTTAACCCTATTAACCCTTTCAACGCCGCCGGCAAAGTCGCTGGCGGCGTTTAAAAGACGGCGGCGTGCGGGCGCCGCCATCTTTATTACGATCGCTGCGCCCCTGAACGTCATCGGGGGGCGGCGATCGGTTGCCATGGTAGCCTCGGGTCTTCGTTTGACCCGAGACTATCTGGCATCTGCAGATTCGTTACAATGAGCCAGTGGCTCATTGTAATGAATGTGCTGCAAAAATGCCATATATTGCAATACAGAAGTATTGCAGTATATGGTAGGAGCGATCTGACCATCTAGGGTTAATGTACCCTAGATGGTCTAAAAAATTGTGAAAAAAAAAAGTTTAAAAAATAAAAAAAATTAATAAAATATTAAAAATTCAAATCACCCCCCTTTCCCTAGAACGGATATAAAACATAATAAACAGTAAAAAGCACAAACATATTAGGTATCGCCGCGTCCGAAAATGCCCGATCTATCAAAATATAAAAACGGTTACGGGCGGCGGTGACCTTCGAGGCGGGAAATGGCGCCCAAATGTCCGAAATGCGACTTTTAGACCTTTTAACATAACATAAAAAATGAAATAAAAAATGATCAAAATGTCTCACAGACCTCAAAATGGTAGCAATGAAAACGTCGCCTCATTTTTCAAAAAATGACCCCTCACACATCTCCGTGCGGCAAAGTATGAAAAAGTTATTAGCGTCAGAAGATGGCAAAAAATTTTTTTCTTTTTTGTACACATTCGTTTAATTTTTGAAAATGTATTAAAACACAATAAAACCTATATAAATTTGGTATCACCGCAATCGCAACGAACCAAAGAATAAAGTAGTCGTGTTATTTGGAGCGAAGAGTGAAAGTCGTAAAAACTGAGCCCACAAGAACATGCGGAACCGTATACCTTATTATTGTAACCCCAGTCTCTGTGACAATTGGATTTTAAAAATGTTGGATTGTCATCAGAACCAGGATTAACAATCAAGCTTCATTACAGGCCCCATTGATAACTGTTAAAGCTGTTTATTGAAGCCTAGAACTAAAGTACAGTAAATTACCAAAATCCAGAGGGCCGTTTGTAACTGGGAGTCGTATGTAAGTCAGGTGTTCTTAAGTAGGGGACCGGCTGTCATTCAAAACTAGTCAGGTCATAACGCACATATTTCAGAGTCCTTAGATACTATTGCATTACGGCATGGATTACAGAGTTGTGAAGCTGACAAAATAAATATTAGGCAATAGTAAATTCATCCTGGGAAATGTGCTGAGCTTATTTTCTTTTTAGAAAACCAGAGAAGAAGATATGACATAAATGTCTCCAAGCTCACCCCTTAAAATATATGTAGCCACGCCACTCTCACATCACAACGGGACAGGATTAGGTAGAGATTTTAAAAGAGCATGCCAAAATTTACCTTGGGTCAGTCTTGGGAAACTGGTCTTCACTGGATGGCTGCCCAAATCGTCTTTGAGTTCCCCAATCAATAATTTTAACTATTTCATAGTAAGATTATTTTATTTTTTATTCCATTTTATTTTCTGTTAGGTTGTATCATATGTATATTGTTTTATAACATTTTTACCTGACCAGTATATATTTTGTGTGCATTGTAGTTTTTGTGAATAAAATTTTAAAACTTAATAAGTCTCTGTTTGTAGCCTTAGAGAATCCAATCAGAAGAAATTTTACAAACTTTCTTATAAAATACTATATTGTAATTGTATGTCCTGTGTGAGCGTGAGTAATCTGTGCGAATGAGGTGCCTACTGCCTTTTTAATAAAAATAAATTGTGAGTGGTGGCAGTGTTTTTGTTGTGCTGAGAGTGCAAGGGAGTAGATTTCTTATATATATGCTATTTTGTATAGTTGGGCAAGATTTATGGTGTAAATTGGGAATCTCCCTATTTTACAATGTAAAAAGTACCCCGTGACTGAACTTGAGAATGGTGGTTTATCAAAGACTGTAATAGCTTCCCTGTTTAAGTGTAATTTATATTCTAATCAATGAAAATATTGCCAATAAATCAATATCACATAATACAATGTTCTAAGAACAATTGTTTGGAAGTGCAACATCCTCAACCACAAATGGTCACCCACAAATCGTCCTGAACAAAAGCTTCACTATCAATTATTTCCATGTTGACTTTTTATTTAGATTTCAACTTTCAGGATCCATATCTCACCATCGACTACAGCTTTGAACATATTAATATTATACAGGCAACCCCCTACTTAAAAACACCCAACTTACAGACGACCCCTAGTTACAAACGGACCTCTGGAAGTTGGTAATTTACTGTTATTAAATATGTCTGCAGTTAAGTTTTATTGTTAATCCTAGTTCTAATGACAACCCAACATTTTTAAAATCCAATTGTCACAGAAACTGAAAAAAATTTGGTTGGGGTTACAAAAATAAAATATACAGTTCCGACTTACATACAAATTCATCTTAAGAACAAACATACAGTCCCTATTTTGTACGTAACCCGGAGACTGCCTGCATATATATAATTAATATATAATTAATTTATATTAATATTAATTTGACTAACTACTAATTAGTATATTCTTAGTTATGCAGATTCATGTCATATACAGTAGGTGTATTGTTACTGTTTTGCTCCTATTTTTATTCTCATCATATGCTTTGGGTTGTGGTCCTGCTGAAACGCTTTGCTGTCCTTTACATACCCATAGTTTTTGATTACTCAAACTTGACAATTTCTTCTCTTCCTTCCTTGTTATAACCCTTTTCCTCTAATTATTCCAGACATATTTATATCCATCAAATCCCAGTCTTTTGCCTCATTGATCCAAATCACCATTTCAATTTTTCATGTTCCACTTTTTATAATTTTTTGCAAACTTGAGCTGATACTTCACTGGTGATTTTGAAGCTCAGGCTTCTTCACCTTTATCGGCCACCATGTTAGACTTGTGCATTGCATAGTGCATGGATCTTGCATAGGTTATCTCACTATTACAAAGCATACAACGGACCTCCACTGCTGTGTTAGTTGCACCTGTGTTTGTTGTGATGAAGATATAAGGTTGGAGATTCAGGAATCTCTGGAGGAATACAGGCAGTCCCCGGGTTACATACAAGATAGGGTCTGGAGGTTTGTTCTTAAGTTGAATTTGTATGTAAGTCGAAACTGTATATTTTATAATGGAAGTTCTAGACATTTTTTTTTCTTTTGCCCCAGTGACAATTGGAGTTTCAAAATGTTTGGTGTAATTGGACCAAGAATTATCAATAAAGCTTCATTACAGGCATCTTACAGCTGATCATTGCAGTCTGGGACTATAGTAAAGCATCCAGAGAGCTTCACCAGAGGTCACAGTGGGCAGAGGGGTCCGTCTGTAACTATGGGTTGTCTGTAAGTTGGGTGTCCTTAAGTAGGGGACCGCCTGTACTTCAGATATAATCAGTATGACCAGACAATGTGCTCAGTTGTCCACCAGGCTTAGAAAACAAAAGAAGACTAAGTTTGATGAGTTACATGTGATTTGGCAAAGTTGGAAAGGAAATGTAAAATATTACCATCACAAGAAGTAGTGAACAAAATGAATGCCAGGATCAAAAATTTATTATTAGATGAATATGCTGATAATCTTAAGAAAATACAAGCTAAGTATTATGAAATGGGAGATATTGGGGCAGATTTACTTACCCGGTCCATTCGCGATCCAGCGGCGCGTTCTCTGCGCTGGATTAGATTCCGGCTGAGTGAAGGTAAGTGCAAGCTCCGCAACACATTTTTTGTTTTAAATGCGGCGGTTTTTCCGAATCCGTCGGGTTTTCGTTCGGCCACGCCCCCCAATTTCCGTCGCATGCATGCCAGGTGTTATTTTCAGGGGATATGTTATTTTTACATGAACAAGAATTTACATTTATTGCTGAACAAAAAAAATCGATATTTATTAATATACCATAGTCATTTGGAATTCACATCCCTCTTTTCTTCGTTCTTACTTCCAAATTTTTGTTTTAGGATGTGTGGCATACATAGTCATCCCATGTGTTAGTATACTATAGTCATGTCATAACATACAACAAGATAACCATCTTAATTTTGTCAAGAAAGTCTTGTGACTCTATTTCCATGTACATTTAACAATCCCGGTATTTATAAACAGAAAGCTTTTTTTTTTTTTTATTTAAGGACCATCATGTCATCTATAACTTCCTTATAACACTCAAAACTTGCTTCTTGTGATTCAATTTAAAAAGCATTAGCAGGTAGCTGTTCGTAGCACATTTGCAACTCAGCAGTTATATTATCCCATGAAAAGATCTACTAATGCTACTTAATGGGGCGGGAGGGGGGGGGGGCTGTAGCATTGACTTCCACTAAGTCTTATTTTTCATGGGAGGCCTTATATTTCTAAGCTAGAAAATAATTGCACTAGGTCTCATTTTTGGGGGGTGTCTTATTTTTAGGCAAACAGGGTAGAAAATAACTGCACTTAACTGCAGTGAAATGATCTAATGGTAGGGCACATGTTTGTTTGGTTGCTGGGGGGGCCCTAGTTATGTGAACAGCCCAGGGCTTATGGGACACTTAATCCGCCACTAGTAGGAATTTGGATCTCATAGCAGGTAGCATGATATAGCTATTTTATAAAATTAAGACATCCTGTACCCAGAAGTGTATTCTTCCCTTCATTTTATAGTCTGTTATGCACTCTACCTACATTATGCACAATGGAATATCGTTGGATCCTTGTTAGGTGGATATTAGATGAAAGATAAAAATAAAATTATTCAATCCATCCATCTATCCAGAGGCAACTCCTTTAAAACCATTAAAAACTCTCTAGCAAAATTTGGAGTGTGAAAAGTGGATTACGATAGAGGAAGGTGTAGTAAGGAAGTAATCCCTGAAAAAAAGATTGGCTTGAGAGCCTGACCGACATACCCATGCTTGACACTACCAAGGCCATGCTAATAGCCTGGTACTCTTATCACTCCGGTAGGGTTGGGTGGCATCTGGGGCGGCAAGAGGTTGGGTTAGATGTACTAAGTCTGTGAGACTCGTCTGTGGTTCAATGGAAACAGGTACACATCTTTTCCATAGATGATATTTACAGAGAAGAAACACTAATGTCCTTTGAGGCTATACGTAAAATATACAATATCCCCAAAGGGGATCATTTCTTAACTATAAAAAAATTGAGATGTTTTTAAAATCTGAAAAGGTACAGGGGAAAATATCTACTAAAATTGCAAATCTGCCAATATTTATAAAATTTTTAAGGCAAAAATAAGTTTAAAGGCAGTATTTCAATCGCCTATAGAGACATGATTATCTTTAGTCTCTCAAATAAAAAATTTACTTATGCGTTAAAATGGGAATCGGATTTGGGGAAGACTTTACCACTAAAAGTCTGGCATTCTTCTATAAATGACGCACACAATAGTTTAACTTGTTTAAATCACAGCGAACGCCTTCAAAAAATGATTCTAAGATGGCATTTAACCCCATCCAGATTGGCAATTATATATAACAATCTACCTAATACTTGCTGGAGAGGGTGCGGTGAACAGGCTAACCTCTTTCATCTCTGGTGGAAATGCCCACTTAGAGGAAGGAGATGACAGGGGAAGGAAGTATAAGAGTAAAGGAGAAAGGGAGAAAGAGAGGAGGAAGGCAATGGAAGAAAAAGGGAGGGGGGGGATTCTTTTTGTTTTTTCCATTTCTTTTTCTCTCTTTTTCAACATGTTTAGATAAGTCCCCTTTCCGTGTAATTGGATGTATAATTTTGTATGACTTGTATGATTTATTGTTCTCTTTTTTATGTATGTGGTGTACAAACTATTGTGAATATAAATAATTTTTTTTTTTTTTAATCCTGTTTTCACCTGGTATTGCTGTCATAATCAAGAATTTGTGTGTTGAATTCTCTACATAGATTTATCTACATAGATTTTTACATAGATTTTAGGATAGCAACAAGTAGACTACCCCTGTAGTACATCATTTAATGAATTCTTTGTTCGTGTATGTACATCATGTCAAAACACTTGTGAAGCTTCTTAATTTATGTATTTATTTACAAGCCAACAAGTGCCGCATATAAATGTGCTATTAAGGCGATGTGAGTACAACCATAGATGGGGATAGAGTTAGATGACAGTATATCTCTCAAATTTCTACCCCTTTTGAATGTGATTGACAGCTGTTTAGTGATCTTGTCACAAAGGTCCATATCCCATTAAAGTATATGCCTGTATTTGTTCATAATATTTTTGTTATAATGGGCTCCAATAATGTGCATCATAGCTACAGCGTTCCCCTTCTCCCTAGGTGTCAGTAGCGGCAATCTAACCAAGTCATTTGCACACTCTCTGTAAGATATTTTAACATTTGTAAGCTGTGATATAAACATACAGATGACATTTTGGATCTATTGTGTGGTTGCAGTTATTACTCTGAAATGCCACAACATTTTACACGAATAATACCTTTTTGTACATTTTTACCAGCTGAATTGAAAACCTTCTGTTCTCATATGATTAAAAATGATTGTGTCACTCTGTAAAAATGTGGTTACCGTCTTTTATCTTTAGATTATATCACAAAAATATCCACCATTATTTAATTATTTCCTGGAATAAGACATGCTATACCTTATGAGCAAAGGGTAAAGTAACTTCGTAAAGAATAATCTTTTTTATTTTCACCATTTTTTTTTCCAAGTCCTTCACAGTTTTCTCAAAATTGCATTTCAGAATGCACTGATCCTCCGGCTGCAACATGTCTTGTTACTGTTGCACTGTCTTGCTGTTCTTAATTATTGTTTGCAAGTGTTTTATAGTTAGAACTAATAAGTCCATTGAACACTAAATGGAGATGCAATTTAGCTACAGTGTTTCCAGTTATCTGCAAAAAAGCACCTGATTGAGATTCATTCCAGGAGTCTCGTTTAAACTTCAAGAGTGTTCCTGGTTGTAATTCCACTATGATGGTGTAAACGTGTATCATTGTACCTTATCATGATTTGTTAATGGTGATGGAGATAAACCCAAAAGGTTAAGTAGATTGTTAACCTTATCTAACTTCTAAGGCCATATTTAAACCTTCTAGAAATTTTTATCTGGAGACATGAAAAAATCTGCTGAAGATGTTTTTGTGCATGTACAAGGAAGGAATGAAATCTACAACAGACCCCCACAATTAATGTTAAAAATCGGGGTATGCAGCAGGTAATGGCATTACTATTATATCTGCTATGGGGTGTTTAAGGAAACCAGGCACATCAAACCGTCCAAACCAAAGAGCCTACAGCATTTTCTGTATTTAGTTTTTCTGCATGATGTTATTGAAATGAGTCAGCAGCTCAACATGAGGTCTAAGACTCTTGATGTATCCATTGTTGCTTTAACATACACTGGCGCATGAGCGCCAATGTATGATAAATCTCCCCCAATATGTCAATGGAGTGCTTCCTCCATAGTACCCTTATGTAGGAATTAATATCTGCTGGTTGGTATACATTTGAGGTACTATTTAAAACATTATGGTGCCTGTTAACAATTCCTGGTATAAAGCCATGTACAAATTAGCAGTGATTCTTTTGTGTTCACTACTGCCTCTGTTCGGGTTTTTTTGTCACAAACATGTAACAATGCACATTCAGCCTAGTGTGCCCATGCAAGTGGTGGGGAGGGTCAACAATAATTTTGATTTTGTCTTTTCAAGATAAGTCAGAACTGCAGTTTTATACTTAAATCCAAACATGCACCATAATTCTGAAACAAATCCTAAAAAAAATTCTAATATGATACAGGTCATATCATTTTGGCCCTTGTGTCTGTGGAAGCATAGCTATATTTTGTACAAAGTAAAATAACATAAATCTTTATAACATGTGCCATGCTTATAATGAAGCAGAGGAAGGCTTGCCTCAGTTACTTTACAGAATTTGTAATCTGTTTTGGATACAAAATTGTTATATAAAGCTAAAAATGCTGTAAAAAACATGCCTGTTTCTGGTGTGCATGTAATGAATATATAAAAAAAAGCCTGTACTGCTATTTATTGGCTGTTCAAAACCATATGTGAGTCTGCTCATAATATTCATAATAGTTAAATGAAATATAAAATAATTCTGTACTTTTTCAATGTGTGTCATCTGTGCACTCTGAGGTGGGGATTATTGATTATTGCAACAGATGAATATAATCTATTAAAGTCCAAACTCTTGAAAAGTGTTTTATGCACTTATGAGCTATAAAGTTCACATCTGCAAATACTTTGTTCCTTAAGGCACCTCAAAAGGAATTAAGGGGAATGCATTAATGCCTGTTCAAACATCTCCCAGATGGCAAGGAGAATGCTCAAGGCAATGGTTACACACTCACTGCTCCTCCTGAAGGCAAATGTTTATAATTTGTTCAGGTGATGCTACACGCTGACCCCCCAGGCACTGGGAGGAGGAGGAATGAATGCTACATGAAATCTTAGCCAGGTGTAATGAAAAGATTTTGTTTTGACATTCTTCTTTTGGGCTGATTAGTCTCACAACAGAAAAACAAATCTTTTTGTGATTTTATGGCAAATCCTGCGTGCCCAGAGGCTTGGAAGAATTCGTCAGATATTGGAAAGCTGATCTTTGTGTTACTATTTCTACAAGTAAATCAAACAGATGCTGCAGGAAATGTAACAAAAATAACAGCCCTAAGCTCAGTAACTTTGCAGTTGAAAAGCTGTCATAACATCAACAGAAAAACAAATATATTGTCTTGCTCAGCACAATAATTAGCAAATATGCAAAATAACAAACATATAAAAAAAAGACAAATATAAAACAAAAGCTAAAATTGGCATTCATGTGGAATTGAACACAGCACACAATAGAAAACAGCTTAAGTATACAATGTGCTAAAAAAAGTCATAATACATGAACATTCACCTACAAAGCTTATACTTTAACTACATGTACATTCAAAATGAGGAAAAAGAATAAAGAGAAATGCAAAACTTGTACATCTATAATAGCTACAGAGAGCAAGGCACATACATTGTATGTGTAAATTTCCACAAGTTCATTATATTTCACAGATTCAAAAGTCTGCTTAAATATCACAATTCTACAAAGTGAATTTACATTTAAAGTACAAAGTGCAAATACTATTTCTGTATTACTGCCTACATGGCATTGAGCATCAGCCTCTCAAATAATATTCTTTGTTGTCTTGAAGTGTATTCATCCTTGTTTCCTGGAGATCTGGAAGAAAGAAGTAGAAGAGGCATGTAAATCAAACAGTGATGTCACTTATAGCCAATTCCCCCCTATTTCTCAAATAAACTTTTGGCCCAGTTCTATTGATGGGTCTTAAGATATAGCATTTCCATAGCATGTTCACCAAGCAAAGTTTTTAAGAAAGTTAAAGTTTAATTCATTAGTCTATTACAAGGCTACTTTCTAGGCAAATTTAATTTTCAATTCAAATGGTTTACTAAATAAAATGTTTTGGGGGCCACCCTTGTTTATTCTTCTAGAATCTTACAAATAAATTTACAAATGGGTGTTGCTATTCCTTTCTGTCAATAGGCTGTTTCCAAAAACTATCTTGCTTTGTCAGTACTGACTGGCCAGTGTTACAAATGCAGGGAATACAAATGACTTCTGGTAACAATCCGTTGTGAATTTAGTTTAAAGGGTTACGATAAGAATAGCATAGGAATACACAGCTTACAAACAGTTTACTCAAATAAACAAGAGTAGTCCTGTGTAGCCCCTTAGCGCTGTGCACTGTAGCTGTACTGCGCTGAGTCCTGCGAATAGCGCTCAGCGCAATACAGCTACTGCACAGAGACGATGCCGGTTCAGCTTTGCACCGGAGCCGAGCCGGCATCTTGGGTCAAAATATGTCATTGGTAATCTACTGCTGAAATACCCGGGTAACATTCGCGGTCGGAGTGGGCTCCGATCGCGGGTGTTTAACCTGTTAAATGCCGCGGTCAATGGACCCCAGAGATGCCTGAAGGCAGTGCCTTTAAGACGGCGTCTGTGACGTCATCTTAAAGGCACAGTGTCAGCCTATGCATGTGCATAGGCTGACACTGCTAATACCCTGCAATACATCAGTATTGCAGAGTATTATCATGAACAAGCAATCAGATGATTGCTTGTTCATGTCCCATAGTAGAACAAGTAAAAAATTTAAAAAAAAATGTTTTTCAATAAAAAATAAGTTTATAAATCACTAAAAATGGGCATAAGCCCCATAATATATAAAGAGACATAGAACGCTCAAAAAAATCTAAATCATAACACAAACCCCACATATATAGTATCACCGCATACAATCCGTAGAATAAAATTAAATAACTATTGAATCCGTATGATGAACGCTGTGAAAAAAACTTTAAAAACCTGCCAAAAATTATGATTTTTACCTATTGAATCCCACTAAAAATGCACTAAAAAGTGATCAACAAAACATATGCACTCCAGAATGATACTGTTGCAAAGTACAACATGTCCCGCAAAAACAAGCCATCAACCAGCTCTGTAACCAAAAAAGAAAAAATGTTATGCCACTTGGAAGACGGTGATGCACAAATTATAGATTTTCCCCCACATTAGAGTTTTATTTGGCAAATTTAGTAAAACATAAGAAAAAATATTCATGCCCGGTATCCCCGTAATCGTATCGACCCATAGAATAAAGTTAACATGATTATTGGGCTATACGGTAAACACGAAAAAATAAAAAGTAAAAAATCCAGTACAGAATTGATGTTTTTCTACTCGTGACCTCAAAAAAAAGTTCCTAAATTTTCAACAATAGGGGGTACCAACCCCAAAATTGTACAACTGGAAAAATCATCTCGTCCCGCAAAAAAAATGCCATCACATGGCCCAATAACGAAAAAGCGAAAATTTTATATCCTGCAAAATGGGCCAATGAGGAAACTAAAAATCCTGGCAGCTACAGGGCACTCCTTCCCTTCTGCGCCTCGCTGTGCGCCCATAAAACAAGTAACGGCCACATGTGGGGGGTCTCTGTAATCGGGAGAAATTTCTTAACAAACTGTATGGTAGGTTTTCTCTTTTGAACGTATAACTGACAAAATTTGACCATTCTAAATTTCACCTCCATTTTGATTCAACTACTATGAAGATCTCAAGGGGCTAACAATCTTCCTATAAAAGATGTTTCTGATAGTTCGTGGGATGCAGATTTGAAAATGGGTTTATTATATAAGGGGTTTTAATGCTAAATATGTAAAATTTCATTTAAAACAGTATTTATCCCCAAATAGTCAATTCTGAAAATACAGACAATCGAAAATCTATTTGTGTGACGTCAAAATAAATTATTCAGACATTTCAAAAATTATGAAAATGTAAAGACGACATATGGGAAATGTTATTCAGCAAGTTATTTAGGTGGTAAATCTATCTGCCTGAAAACACGATGATTTAGAATTTTGAAAATGGCAAATTTTTCTAAAAATTATCATTTTTTTCTTTTTTTTGTAAATAAATAAACTTTTTAATAAAAATTTATCACTAAAATGAAGTACAACATGTGAGGAAAAAACTATCTCAGAATCTTTTAGATAAGTAACACTGCGCAAAAGTTATAACCATATAAAGAGACGCAGAATCCAAAAAATGGGACTGACCCTTAAGCTGTAAAATGGCTGCATCCTTAAGGAGTTAAAGCAAAATTTTATAAAATGTAAAAACGGCAATTATCCCCTGTTGTATACCTACAAACAATCTCCGGTGCTATCACTAATATTAAAGAACCACACAATACAAAAGACATGTTCAAAAACCATTAAAAAGAGATGGACAGTGTGTGAGAGAGAATGCGTAGTTCATACTGTATAATAGAGTATCTAAAACCAGAAGAATCACATAAATTTTAGTGTGCATTGCCTCAATTCTTAAAGTTTATAATAGCTACATAATTCCAACGACACAATACATGAAGGAATAAATAAATCTAATATATATATCGTATATACTCGTGTATAAACCAAGTTTTTCAGCACAAAAAAAGTGCTAAAAATCCTTGCCTCGGCTTATACGCAAGTCAATGATAAAAAAAAAATTAATACTCACCTTCCGGTGTCCCCGATGTTTGTCGCGGCTCCCGATCCCTGATGCGTCTCCCGGCGGCTCCCCGTGTCTTCTCTTCTGTCTTCTATCTACTCTAGCCGTCAGAGTCGCGTCCATGCGATCTGCCGGCCGTCGCACACTGTGATGCAGCGATGTCGCCGCGGATGAAGCCATCCGCGGCGACAGCTTCACATCACAGTGTGCGATGGCCGGCGCAATCTCCCGGCCAGAGAAGATAGAAGAGTGAAGAATGAAGAAGCCGCCGGAAGCCGCGATGGGGATCAGAAGCCGCCGGGAGCCGCGACAAACATCGGGGACAATGGAGGGTGAGTATTATATTTTTTTATCTGTATGCTACACAGGCTGTATACTGATGGGGGCAGGCTGTATACTGCAAGGGGCCAGGCTGTATACTACTGGGGGCAGGCTGTATACTACTGGGGGCAGGCTGTATACTACATGGGGCAGGCTGTATACTACATGGTGGCAGGCTGTATGCTACATGGGGGCAGGCTGTATACTACATGGGGGCAGGCTGTATGCTACATGGGGGCAGGCTGTATACTACATGGGGGCAGGCTGTATACTACATGGGGCTGCTGTATGCTACGTGGGGCTGGCTGTATACTACATGGGCTGGTTGGCTGTATACTACATGGGGGCTGGCTGGCTGTATACTACAATCTCGGCTTATACTCGAGTCAATATATTTTCCCTGTTTTTGGTGGTAAAATTAGGGGATTCGGCTTATAATTGGGTTGGCTTATACTCGAGTATATACGGTAAATATATATAAATGGTCCTATGGAGAGTGACCAGCTATGGGAAAAAAACTGTTATACATAGAAATATATACAGCACTCTCTGATATATATATGTATGTAACGAACTGTGAAGCTAACATTTCAATTTAATTTAATTTGTTTCAAGTTAATCAGGCACATAAGAAGAAGTTTGGAAATTGAATTTGAGCCTGTCCTGTCTACTGCAGAAGGCGACTGCAATGTTTTTCATCCTTTCAATTTGGCAAGTGGAATGGAAAGTTTTCTCACCATTTCTACTAACATAATGACTGAGCCCTTGTTGAATTAAATAGCCAGTATGGTTTGAATTAGTAAACAGTTACACACCTGTTCTCAACATTGTTATTTTAGGGAAATACTTGAGGATAACAAAGACACGAATAGTTTAAGAATATACTTACAAATAAATATATATATACAATGGCAGTAACTGTTTATTCAAACCAAACACCCCACCCCCGCTCTAATATTTTCTTGAATATAACTGTCAGGTTTGCAGGGAAGCGACGCGTCTCCCCACCATGAGGGGTTAATTCCCAGAAGTTGTCCAGCTCCTATCAGGTTCTGGAGCTAGGGTTGTGGCAGTGGGGTTATTGCAGCTTCACTAGTCAGTGTTTGAAATCCAGTGTTTGAAATCCCTTCATCACTTGCTGTTTGCGATAGGTTTGACCTGCTCTTGTTCTGTATTGTTGTGATCTCGGCTAGTTTTTCACGTTGTTGTTCCCTTCCAGGGCCGGCTCCAGGTTTCAAGAGGCCCCTGGGCAATAGAGCCCCAGTGGACCACTTAAAGGAAACCTACCACTTGGAATCGTGCTTCTAAGCTGCACGGTGGTTCGCGCTCGGTGCACCATGTGCGCGACCGTGCGTGCGCCTGAATAGGTAGTGGTCGCGCATGGTGCACCGAGCGCGTACCACCAGGTGGTGATGCTGCATAGTATATAACGATTACTAAAGCGTTTAAATGCTTTAAAACTGTTTAAGGACATAACAAAGATAAGCGCCGGCACCAGCTGCTTGGGAGCCCTATTGGAAGTGGCAGGTTTCCTCTAACAGAGAACTCATATGGCGGCATGACCCTGCCACCTGAGCTCAGACACAGTAAGAGACAATCATATTTCAATTGCATCAGCAACAGGGATGCTGTTGCTGATGTAATTAAATTTTCTGATCAGGAGCATAACCAGCATCCAGTATATACAGCAAATGTACACACATGCAGTATACACAGCAGATATACATACACATCCAATATATACACACAGCACATACACACAGATATACACATGCATCCAGTATATACAACATTTACACACACAAACACATATACATGCATTTACATATGTAGCAATTATAATCACCCCGGTGGGAACGTGGTAGCAAGGTTAGGAAGGAGGCCGCATAGAAGACTGTGGACAGCCCTGTGAGGAGCACAGATGGGCCAGGCCGAAGATGAGGCACAAAGGGGGCCAGACACAAGCTGTACAGGCCGGACGTGAGGTGTGCAGACCGGACAGGACGCGGAGCGTGCAGGTCGGGCAGGATGCATGGCACGAAGGCTGGGCCTGACATGAGGCGTGGGACGTGCGGCTTCACAGGAGAGGTGGGTAGGGTGGGGCGGGTCACATGTGAGATGGGTAGGGCAGGGGGCCCGTCACACTACCTCCCCGCCCACCTCCTATGTTGACTGCATTCAGGGGAGGTAAAGGGACCAGCCCACTGGCAATTAATAGATTGTGGTGGACCCCTTTGGAGCTCTGGGGCACCGGCACTCGCCCGGGTCAGCCGGGTGCTGACGCCGGGCCTGTTCCCTTCCCACACTTATCTAGTGTATTCCGAGTCTTCAAGTAGTTGCCCCACGGTTCAGCGTGGGGGGGGCTATAGGAAGGGACAGAGGTTAGGGCAAGCGCAGGGCACACTATCTCCTGTCTTCTGTGTTACCCAACCCTAACAATGACTATATAAGCAATTTTCATTCCCTACAGGCAGTAGGCTCAGTGGTAGGCACTACAGCCTTGCAACGCTGAGGTCCTCCCGTTTCTTCCCACACTCCAAAAAATCAAACTGATGGGTTGATTAGATTGTGAGCCCCATGGAGACAGGGGCTAATTTAACAAGCTCTGTGCAGCACTGTGGGATTTTTAGGCGCTATATAAATAAAGGATTATTATATTATATATTGTAGGGATCTTCCCGGGGGATGGTGTGTTAGGACACAGTTCACAGCAGACGTAGATGTATAAAAGATCAACTTGGCGTTTATTTTTAGCATAAACAGTCCAGCAAACATAAATACAGCAACACCGTGCTTTTAAAAGTTCAAACAAAAGACCTACCCATCTGGGCGCTTACTAACAGGTTGTCTCACCTATCTAACACTCGTAAACACAGCGGCCGCATAGACAGGAAGATGCAGGGCTCCTCCAAACCCACATAGGCTGTTTCCTGGCTGAGAGCCCAGACCTGCAAGCTTTGGAAAGCTTTTACCTTCACAGGCTGATTAGGAGCAGAGCTCACCTGATCCAAAACCCGAACTGGATCGAGGGGAGGGAGTGGCAAGTCCCACTACCAAACCTACCTGCCACTCCATGTAAATCCAGGCCCGGCAAGATTAAACAACAACTCAGCAGCATAATACTGCTGAGCAACAGATCAATCCTGGACTTACCATCTCACACTACGTAGCAACCTAGGTGAGATGTACACCCCCTCGAGCACTTCTCCAGTGAGATGTCTACATATCCCCCCCCTCTTTTTCAGACCGGAGGGCTGAGCATTTTGTCCCCACAGACAATGTACCCTTGACAGTGCATCAGCATTCGCCTGTAATTTCCCTGGTCTGTGTTCCACAGTGAAATTGAAATTTTGTAGGGACAGAAACCATCTAGTCACCCTTGCATTTTTCTCCTTGTTTAGTTTCATCCATGTTAGGGGGGCATGGTCTGTCACTAACTTGAATTTCCTGCCTAGCAAGTAATACTTCAGGGATTCTAGGGCCCACTTCACTGCCAGACATTCACGCTCCACAATAGCATAATTCTTCTCGGCCGGGGTTAACTTCCTACTCAAGTACATCACCGGATGCTCCTCACCATTCACCACCTGTGAGAGAACTGCACCTAACCCTGTGTTAGAGGCATCTGTCTGGACCAGAAATTCTCGCCTGAAATCGGGGGTAACTAGCACAGGTTGTTGGCACAGAGAAGACTTAAGGCTTTGGAAAGCCTTCTCGGCCTCTGGAGTCCACGTCACCATTGCTGACTTTCCGCCCTTTGTCAAGTCAGTTAGCGGGGCTGCAATTGAGGCAAAGTTCGGCACAAACCTACGGTAATAGCCCGTAATACCCAGGAAAGCTCTGACCTGTTTCTTTGACAGGGGTCTAGGCCAATTCTGTATTGCCTCAATTTTATTTAACTGTGGCTTAATCAAACCCCTCCCAATAATGTAACCCAGGTACTTGGCCTCTTCTAGGGCTAGTGCACACTTCTCGGCATTTATGGTCAACCCTGCATCACTTATGGCATTCAACACAACCTGTACCTTACAGAGGTGACTTTCCCAATCGGGACTAAAAATGACCACATCATCGAGGTAGGCAGCTGAATAATCACGATGTGGTCGCAGAATCAAGTCCATCAACCTCTGAAAAGTCGCAGGTGCTCCATGTAACCCGAATGGCATCACTACATACTGGAACAACCCCTCAGGGGTGGAGAATGCAGTTTTCTCTTTAGCCTCATCAGTAAGAGGAATCTGCCAGTAGCCCTTTGTGAGATCGAGGGTGGTTATGTACCTGGCATTACCCATCTTTTCAATCAGCTCATCTACCCTGGGCATAGGATAAGCATCGAACTTGGAGATCTCATTCAACCTTCTGAAATCGTTACAGAACCTCCAAGTTCCATTGGGCTTTGGGATTAGCACAATCGGACTGGACCATTCACTCTGTGAAACTTCAATCACTCCTAGGTCAAGCATACGTTTCACCTCAGCAGACACTGCCTCTCTGCGTGCTTCTGGTATCCTATAGGGCTTGAGGTTTACTCTGCTTCTAGGCCCAGTTTCAATGTGATGACGGATGAGGTGTGTACGCCCTGGAAGGTCAGAAAACTTGTCTTTGTTTTTCTGCAAAAACTCCTTAGCCTCCTGTTTCTGTGACCCTGATAGGGTATCACCAACCTTGACCGAAGGGATTGGTTGTGACAAATTATTACCAGGATTTGTTGCCACCAAGGATTCCCTGTCTTTCCAGGATTTGATCAAGTTTATGTGATAAACTTGGAAAGGCTTCCTTCTACCTGGTTGGTGCACCTTATAGTTTACCTCACTGACCTTTTCAACAATTTCATAGGGACCTTGCCACTTCGCTAGGAATTTACTCTCTATAGTGAGAACTAGTATGAGAACCCTGTCACCTGGGTTAAATGTCCTGATTCTCGCAGAACGGTTGTAAATTCTACTTTGGCTCTCTTGCGCCCTCTGGAGGTGTTCCCTTACTAGGGGCATTACAGTGGCTATACGGTCCTGCATTTGTGCTACATGCTCGATAACACTTTTGTATGGGGTGGACTCACTCTCCCATGTCTCCTTTGCAATATCTAATAGACCCCTAGGGTGACGACCATAGACCAACTCAAAGGGAGAGAACCCTGTGGACGCTTGGGGAACTTCCCTCACAGCAAACATCAGGTAAGGTAACAAGTGATCCCAATCACGACCATCTTTTTCTACCACTTTCTTCAACATATGTTTGAGGGTTTTATTAAACCTCTCCACCAATCCGTCTGTCTGGGGGTGATATACAGAGGTGCGTATAGGTGTGATTTTAAATAGCTTACATAGCTCCTTCATCACCTTAGACATAAAGGGCGTACCTTGGTCAGTCAGGATTTCTTTGGGGATCCCAGTCCTAGAGAACATATAAAACAGCTCCCGGGCAATTGTTCTAGATGCAGTGTTTCTTAAGGGCACAGCCTCAGGATAGCGGGTCGCATAGTCTAAGACAACCAAAATGTACTGGTGTCCTCTAGCCGATTTTACAATGGGACCCACTAAATCCATGGCAATACGCTCAAAAGGCACCTCTATAATGGGGAGCGACACCAAAGGACTACGAAAATGTGACACTGGGGCGCTAAGCTGACATGTGGGGCATGACTCGCAGTATTTTTTAATGTCATCATAAATTGCAGGCCAATAAAACCTCTGGAGGACTCTCTCCCGCGTTTTTTCAGTCCCCAAGTGTCCCCCAAGAACATGGTTATGTGCCATGTCAAGCACCTGACGCCGGTACGGCTTAGGGACCAGAAGCTGTTCCACAATTTCATCATTAATTTTAGTGACTCTATAGAAGAAATCATTAGTCACGGAAAAATGTGGAAATTTATTCTCAGCATCTGGTTCCTGAGGTACCCCATTCAAAACAGTAACCTGCTCTCTCGCATTTTTAAGAGTGGGGTCCTGCAACTGTGCAGTCCCAAAATTAACCCTAGACACCTCTAAGTCTGGTATATTTTGCTCAGTGGGAGGAGCTTCCTCCTCCTCTCCAGCCAGGACCTGTAAAGGAAAAGCATCACTTTCATCCTGCACAGTTTTATCATTTACAGTGGGTAATGCAACAACCTTAGGGGTATTCTCACTCCTTTCGGGGGTTTTTCTTTTTCCCCATAAAGCCCAGAACAACGGAAAATCTCGTCCCAATATTACATTATGCATGAGGTTTTTAACCACACCCACTTCATACTGTACGGAGCCTAGTTCAGTCCCGACTTTAGCCAGCACTATAGGGTAAACTTTTGTATCACCATGTATGCAAACCACACTCATGTGTTTTTTTGACCCAAAGTCCCCAGCCACCAGGCTGGCATGCACCAAGGTTACAAGGCTTCCTGAGTCCAGCAACGCCTTAACAGGGAAGTCATTAATGGTAATGTTGCAGACTTGCGGTTCAGTCTCTAGTCCAGGAACTGCAACACAAGATGGTTCCGCAAATAGCGACTGACGCCGGCTAGCGTCACACTCCATTGGCTCAGAGGTAAGGGGGCAATGGGCAGACACGTGTCCCACCTCATGGCATCTCCAGCACTTGATAGGGCCTGGTCTCCCTGGCAGGGAGTCCTTTTTAGGGCCACTTGGCCACCCGGGACCATCGCCAGTCTTTTGCCCCTGAGATACCTCTTGAGCCCTTTTCCCTCGATCAGCACCCCTCCACACTCCCCCAATCGATGGAAGTCTCTTACCAGGTGACGGCACAGACCTGGCACTCCGGGGAGGTGAAGAAGCTGCAGGAACATCACGGAGGTAGTCCTCAGTCGCTTGGAACCTCTCCACAAGGTTGACAAGTTCGTCTGCATTCTTAGGATCACCTTGTCCCACCCAGCGTTGCAGGTCAGCAGGCAGTGCTCGGAGGTAGCGATCCATCACGACCCTCTCTAGGATCTGTGCAGGAGTAGAGGTGTCTGGCTCCAACCACTTTCTTGCCAAATGGATCAGGTCATACATCTGGGACCTCGCAGATTTGTCCAGACTGTAGTTCCAGTTGCGTACCCTCCGGGCACGGACAGCAGCGGTAACTCCTAGTCGGGCAAGTATCTCTGCTTTTAGCCGAGTATAGTCCTTGACCTCCTGCTCACTGAGGTCATAGTAGGCCTTTTGAGGTTCACCTGTTAAATAGGGCGCAATGACCTCTGCCCACTCAGCAGCTGGTAGCTTCTCTCGCTCAGCCACACGCTCAAAGACAGTTAGGTAGGCCTCAACATCGTCCTCAGCAGTCATCTTTTGCAGCGCTCGCTGCACAGCCCGTCTCACATAAAAAGTCTCTGGAGCGGCTGCCACCGCTGGCTGTGGATTAGCCTCTGCAGACGCCTCTTGCTTAGCTATCAGGAGCTCGATGAGTTTTTGTTGTTGAGCCATTGCTTGTTCATGGCGCAGGTTAGCCGCTGTCTGAGCCTGCTGCTGTTGCAAATTCACTTGCATAAACTGCTTCCACATCTCCTCCATGGCGCTTGTCTGTTTTTGGAGTGAAGTAGCAGTCTTCACCCAGGACATAAGCAGCTGTAGCCAAGTTGATACACACCGTTGCCCCTAGCAACCGTTTTTGCCCGCTCCGCAGCACCAATTGTAGGGATCTTCCCGGGGGATGGTGTGTTAGGACACAGTTCACAGCAGACGTAGATGTATAAAAGATCAACTTGGCGTTTATTTTTAGCATAAACAGTCCAGCAAACATAAATACAGCAACACCGTGCTTTTAAAAGTTCAAACAAAAGACCTACCCGTCTGGGCGCTTACTAACAGGTTGTCTCACCTATCTAACACTCGTAAACACAGCGGCCGCATAGACAGGAAGATGCAGGGCTCCTCCAAACCCACATAGGCTGTTTCCTGGCTGAGAGCCCAGACCTGCAAGCTTTGGAAAGCTTTTACCTTCACAGGCTGATTAGGAGCAGAGCTCACCTGATCCAAAACCCGAACTGGATCGAGGGGAGGGAGTGGCAAGTCCCACTACCAAACCTACCTGCCACTCCATGTAAATCCAGGCCCGGCAAGATTAAACAACAACTCAGCAGCATAATACTGCTGAGCAACAGATCAATCCTGGACTTACCATCTCACACTACGTAGCAACCTAGGTGAGATGTACACCCCCTCGAGCACTTCTCCAGTGAGATGTCTACAATATATATATATATATATATATATATATATATATATATATATATATATATATATATTTCACAGAAGTCTATTATTCTGTGCATTAGCACACCTTTTCTCCTGCTCCCTCGGCACATCCACTCACCTTCTGGAAGGAGGGAGGGCTGTGTGCAGAGTGTATTTCATTGCTGCCATTTTAAGAACTGCACAACCTTTTTATCACTTTTTATTTCTTTTTTTATGTGTTGCAAAATTACAAAAAGTGCTGTTTCGGAGACTTTGGTGCTATTTTCTGTTACAGGGCTCAGCACCAGGAATAACTGTCATTATATTATTTAATTAATAAAAATAAAAATGTGAATTATATATTTATATAATAAAAATGTGTATAGTTTGATTAGAGTTTTAATCACTTTTTTTAGTTTGTTCAATGTCTCAGTTTTTATGGCGTCAGGGAGTAAGAGTTCTCCTCACAGAGAGTTTGCCAATTAAGGCTGCCTTGTAGGCATGTGGAGACTTATACCCACTGATACTCAAGTAGGGGATTCTGGAAAATATTCAAATAGGCTTTCCTAGATGGGACAAGGAAAACCACGCCTCTTTAGCTATCTTGTAAGGCTTGTAATCCTTACCATCAAACATGACATTTAAAAAGCCTAATGACATTATGTGGGATTGAAGCCAAACCAGTATATATATTTCAGAAGGAACAGATTCTGAATTCACTGTCTACAGTTGAAAATCTGTTCCTTCTGGATTAGATATACTGGTTTGGCGTTAATCCCTCAGATAAAGAAAGCCTATTTGCATATTTTTCAGTTTTTTATGCATGCTTTTGATTTTCAAGCACATGAAAAAGAACTGATGATTGTGATTAGAGATGAGCGAGCACTAAAATGCTCGAGTGCTCGTTATTCGAGACGAACTTTTCCCGATGCTCGAGTGCTCGTCTCGAATAACGAGCCCCATTGAAGTCAATGGGAGACTCGAGCATTTTTCAAAGGGACCATGGTTCTGGAATAAAATGTGTTAATTAATTGAAAAAGAATGTCTACTGATAAGTTAGCAGATGTATGCAAACATCTGCAATCTATTCTTCACTGTTCCGCGCGTATATTATCTCCCGACAAGTTAGCAGATGTGAAGAACAGTGAAGAATAGAATAAAAACAGTGACCACAGGATCATTTAAGTGAAAAACACAGTGAAGAATAGATTGCAGATGTTCGGCACATCTGCTTACTTGTCGGGAGATACGCTGTCCCGGGATCCGCTGCTCTTCTTCCACTGAAGTCTCCCCGATGTCTCCGTGCCGCTCCCCCATGTCTCCGTGCTGCTGCCCCATGTCTCCGTGCTGCCGCTGCCCCATGTCTCCTTGCCGATGCCCCATGTCTCCATGCTGCCGCTGCCCCATGTCTCCGTGCCGATGCCCCATGTCTCCATGCTGCCGCTGCCCCATGTCTCCGTGCCGCTGCCCCATGTCTCCATGCTGCCGCTGCCCCATGTCTCCGTGCCGATGCCCCATGTCTCCATGCTGCCGCTGCCCCATGTCTCCGTGCCGATGCCCCATGTCTCCGTGCTGCCGCTGCCCCATGTCTCCGTGCCGATGCCCCATGTCTCCGTGCTGCCGCTGCCCCATGTCTCCGTGCTGCCCCTGCCCCATGTCTCTGTGCTGCTGCCGCTGCCCCATGTCTATGTGCTGCTGCTCCTGCCCCATGTCTATGTGCTGCTGCTCCTGCCCCATGTCTCCGTGCTGCTGCCGATGCCCCATGTCTCTGTGCTGCTGCCGCTGCCCCATGTCTCCGTGCCGCCTCTGCCCCGGTGTCTCTGTGCTGCTCCCCGGTGTCTCTGTCCTGCTCACCGTGTTCTGCAATGTCTTCTTCACACATATATATTGTTCTTCACATACTATTTTGTTCGCACCGTTCCGCGCGCATCTCCCGACAAGTAAGCAGATGTGCCGCACATCTGTAATCTATTCTTCACTGTGTTTTTCACTGTGTTTTTCACTTAAATGATTCTGTGTTCACTGTGTTCACTGTTTTTATTCTATTCTTCACTGTTCTTCACTGTGTTTTTTTAATTAAATGCTCGATCTCGAGCAGGGGAAATACTCGTCCGAGCAACGAGCCGTTTCGAGTACCTTAATACTCGAACGAGCATCAAGCTCGGACGAGTATACTCGCTCATCTCTAATTGTGATATATATTTGTATAGAGCATTTTTCACACTTGCATGCTGCAAGATTCACACCTGTAAAAAACATGTTTAAAAAATTCAACTCTGAAAAAGACCACAGAATCAGTGTCCAATGCAAGTCTTGCATGTCAGAAAAAGGCATAGAAAACATAAACAGGCGTGAGAGTAAATATAAAACTACCAAATTGCATAAAATTGGCAAATAAAGTGCAACTTTGTTTAAATTATCTATAGTAGGTAATGAATTTGTGTTTAAGCTTTTTTTTAATTAGAAATCTGTATTAATTTTCCACAATCCACTAAATTACTTATTATCCATATATGATTCCTTTACTATTTACAAATTTCCTAAAAAATAAAAGTATACATACATTTAAGAACATAAACATTACCCCCCCCCCCCCCCAGACAAGAAGAAGATGATGCCCCCTTTATAACAAGAACAATCCCTACACGGTTATACTAATCAAATCCGAGATACACTGCACTTTTGCATTACACCTAAGAGGCATAGACTACCGTATTTTTCAGACTATAAGGTGCACCGGATTATAAGGCGCACCATCCCATCAATAAATGCCTGCTAAAACGCCTAGGTTCATATATAATGCGCACCCGATTATAAGGCGCACTTGATTATAAGGAAGAATGACCAGCAGTTCAAGGCAGCTGTTGTCTGTAAGTACAATTCATACATAAGGCGGACTGGACTATAAGGTGCACCTTTGATTTCTGAGAAAATCAAAGGATTTTTTGTGCGGCTTACAGTCCGAAAAATACGGTACTCCCACCAGATCCACAGCAAAAAAAAACCAAACTTCTTCCTACTTCTTTTCAATCCATGCCACTCTCATCTCCCTTCCATGGTAACCAAATACTTTCAATGACAGGACTCCTGCCTGAAGCAACCACATCATATCGTTCCTCTATCATCAATAAATTTATTCTTCCCACTCTCAAGCTGTAGGGGGCAGTACTACCTTCCAACCATACAATATTATCTTACATGAAAGCTTCAATGCCTTCATTGCAAATATCACATTTATGTGACTCCCAACAATTCTGATTTTATTCCCAAAATGCATTTTTTTTCCTTGACAGGTATATCAACAAAAAAGATAGTTTGCAACTACTGTATCGCATCTACTCAATATCTGTGCAGCTTAGGATACCTCCAAACCGTATGGATCAAACCATATGGATCAGATTCACATCTCTTGCATTTTTCCTCTTAGGAGTTGAAGAAGGTATTAAGCCTCTTTGGCATATAATAAACTGAATGTAATAGGAACAAGTGGCAGATCATTTACAACCAATTCCTCGTCACTTCCCCGACCATTTTCCAAGCTACCATCCATTGATAGATCCACCAGTTGCTCTTTCCACTTATTGTAGCCATAGACCAGTTGTTTTTTTTAACCTGCTTCCCTAATATCTGATATAACTTAGATCTGTTTATCCGACTCCCCCTCCCTCAAGGAGGGGGGAACTAAATGAACATCTCAATTGAGCAGAGTAATACCAATCCTTTGGTCTTAAACCAAATTCTTCCCTTATTACTTCAAAAGAGCTAAAGCCATCAGTCGAAAAATCTGTGTTACATATTGAACATTTCTGTCCCTGCATCTCTTTTAACTTTAACTTTGTAAAGGGGTGTAACTAAGAGAGCTTTGGCCCCATAGCAGATTTCTGCATGGGGTCCCCCTTCCCATGCATGCTTATACAATCATACAAATTTACGCACTTATGTACACACATTTAATTATATACACACACAAAGTTTTAAACTGATACACTCATTTTTATATACTTATATACATTTATATGCATTTATGCACTCATGTATACATTTTTACACCAATTCATACAGTATATACAAACTCATACAGAATATACACACATACAGTATTTACACATCCATACATTTATACACACATACCATATATACACAGCAAATTTGCACACCTACTGTATATATACATATAGTGTATATATACTAGTATATATAGTATACACTCACTGTTTATACACATACATGCAGTATAAAATATACCATACACACATAGAGGGTCATTTATCATTTGCTGGTGTTCGTGCAGGGCCTAGCATAGAAATAAATGCAGCTGGCGAATTTTCACATGTGAAAATTTACCGGCTGCAGGGATTGATGCAAGTAGCTATAAGCATATACACACCATATATACATATAAACATATCCATACACACCATATACACTAAAGCATATGCATATATATATCTATATATATCTATATATATATATACATAAATACATACACATAAATACAAATATACTTGCTTTTTTGGTCCTGGTGGGCAGGGTTCGTCTTCTTCAAGATCGGCGGGTTGTGTTGTCTGACAGGAGGGGGGGGGGGGTTAGGAGTGTATGGGGGAGGGGAGAGAGCGGGCACGTGCAGGGCATGGCGCTGTACTTTGGGTTGTGAAAGTGCAGTTGAATGTGCCAGCCAGCGGGAGGGAGGATGTGCAGTCCGGCAGGTGAAAGACAGCTGGTGGAAGGACGTGTCGGCCGGCAGGTGGAAGAATGGGCCGGTTGGTGGGAGGCAGTGCCTACTGGTGGGAGGACGTGTCAGCTGGCAGGAGGGAGGCAGTGTCTATTGGTGGAAGGACATGTCGGCCGGCAGGTGGGAGGAACGTGCTAGCGGGAGGATGTGTTGGCCGGTGGGAGGACGTGTTGGCCAGTGTGTGGGAGGATGTGCCGGCGGCAGGAGGAAGTGACGGCCAGCAGGAGGGAAGACTTTCCGGCTACAGGGAGGGAGGATGAAGAGGACGAGAAGAGGACATGCCGCTAGGCGGAATGATGTCAGAAGAATGAGTTTTGGGTGGGAGACTCCGCGTCCGGAACAGGTGGGCAGCTCTGCTAACAGCACAGCAAGCAGGGCCCTGTTACCGCTGTGCTGTTATCAGGGAGAAAAGGGCCAAATAAATTTGGGTATCGCCGCACATCTCAGGCCCCTGTGCAGCATGGGCCCCTGTGCAGCTGCTATGGCTGTTGCTCCGCTACTGGTCCAACCGACCATTTTCCCTTCCCCCAAGTATTCCTACTTCTTTCTTAACTTTATCGGAAGTCCACTGTGTCCACTTAACACCAAAGTTGGACAAACACTCTTTAGCAACATGTGATTACAACAAAGCATACATTATAATTTAGTATAATTATACTCGTCCTCCAACATATTGTGCATAAAATCTAAATATCAATCCATAATATTCTACAAGTGAGTTGCCAAAAAATATCTTCTAAAATCTGATGCAAACCCACCTACATTTGAGGGCAAATAAAGTGTGCTAAGACTAATGCGTGCCTTTTTCCCATCTCACACAAATTAGAGATCTTAATGTATTAAACAAAACTTCCTATTAAGTAACACTGAATCTGTGTTTAAACTTACTTACCGTATATCCTTGTGTATAAGCCGAGGTTTTCAGCACAAAAAAGTCCCCTCGGCTTATACACGAGTCAATGGGCTTAAAAAATAGTAAACTTATATACTCACCCTCCGGTGGCCCCGATGTGCAGCGCTGCTCCCCCAATGTCCGCGCGGCTCGTCTTCCGGCTTCCGGCTCCTCTTCTGTAAGATCGTGCTGGGTGCAGCCATTGTTCTTTCCCTGCCGCCCGGGAGAAAACAATGGCGGCGCCCAGCACGATGTGACAGAACAGGAGCCGGGAAGTCAGAAGACGAGCCGCGCAGACATCGGGGGAGCAGCGCTGGACATCGGGGCCACCGGATGGTAAGTATATAAGTTTATTATTTTTTTAAATTCTGGGCAGGTTGTATACTACTGGGGGCAGGCTGTATACTACTGGGGGCAGGCTGGCGGCAGGCTGGGGGCAAGCTGTATACTACTGGGGTCAGGCTGTATACTACTGGGGGCAAGCTGGGCTGGCTGTATACTGCAGGGGGCAGGCTGTATACTACAGGAGGCAGGCTGTATATTATAGGGGGCTGGCTGTCTATATACTGTGGGGACTCTGTGACCAATGCATTTACCACACTCGGCTTATACTCCAGTCAATAGGTTTTCCCAGTTTTTGGTGGTAAAATTAGGGGTCTCGGATTATACTCGAGTATATACAGTAAATAGTAACTATCGCTTTAACTATTATTTGAGAATGAATAGTTGAGGTAAATGTGTGAGTCATTTTCTTCTGATAGTGTTCATTTATATCTGTACTGCGCAGTACAGCTGGAGTTTGCTGGAAAATCATATAAAACTGCCAAAATTCACGAAACTCTTTTGCCTCTATCTATGTGTTTCAACTGCCTCCATGAGATAAAAATCTGTCTTCACTGAAGACAGATCTGAGCAGTGAACTAAGCAATTTAGCAGATATTAGAGGACTGGCTAGATACACTTTATTCTGATAAGGTATATTAGATTCTTATATTCACATGATTTATTCATTTACAAAAAATATGAAATAAAAACATGTTACTTTTGAAATAATTTAATGGGAACTGAAAAAGATGAATAGCAGGGATTATGCAATTAGTAACTCCAAACCAATTTGAAGAGAACCTTTGAGCTTGCAGAGCTACTGGCTGTGTCAGGTAGGATTCATTGTGTGAAGCGTTACCACAGGAGTTACCGCTTACCGCTGCTTGTAACGGTTTCCAGATTTGAACTTAGTTTCTTATTATGAAGCTATGCAGGATGGTGTCTTCTTGGTATGACACTCCAAGACAAGACGACCTTGAAGAAGGTACATCACATTCCTCTGCGACAAAGACTGGAGCCCCATGTATATTTATATCACAGCTAAATATGGCTTAATAATAAATAAAATAATTTTAGAGACCATGGGGCACATTTACTAAGGATCCACAGATCTCGCTTTGCCCCGGGTTTTTGGCGTACACGATCGGATTGTGGCGCATAGGCATTGGCTTGCACGCAACTTAAATCGGGGGGCATGGCCGTCAGACAACCCAACAAATTTGGGAAAAACGCAGAATTTAAAAACCAAAATGTGTCGCAAAGATCACACACTCACATGCACCAGGAAGAAGAAGGTGAACGCTGGGATACACAGAAACGCTTAGATACTCAGGAACGCTTGGATAGACAGGAGGGATTTCTCTTCACAGGAATGGCTTGAAGATCTGAACCTCCTTAACCTCATAGACATCCGGGGAATCCGCCTCAGGAGCAGGAGGAGGAGATTGCATTTCAAGAAGACCGGCTTCAGGAGGGAGACATGGAAGGAGTTCAGGATGCGCATTGATGGAGGAAGGCGGAGCTTGTAGGCCACTTGATTGATGCGCTTGATTACCTCAAGGGGACCGGGACCAAGTTTTTAGCTGGGTATCTTAAGCCAGACGTATCTGGAGGACAACCACACTTTGTCACCAGGAGAGAAGACAAGAGGAGCTCGACGTTTCTTATCAGCCTGGGTCTTGGTGTGGTCTGTGGCTCATAGAAGAGACTGGCGGGTCTGGTCCCAAATAGACTTGAGGTCCTGCATCAGAGCCTCTACCGCAGGGACATCAGAGGAAGTAGACAGCGGAAGAAGAAGGCAAGGAATACGTCCATAGATCACAAAGAACGGAGCCGAGCCACGAGTCACGAGTCCAGGGAATTATAGGAAAACTCAGCCCAAGGTAGTAGGTCAGCTTAGTTGTCTTGACGGGCTGAACCGAAGGTGGCAGCCCAAAGTCTGGTTCACCCTCTCTACTAGACCATTTGACTGAGGGTGGTAGGCAGAAGAAAAGTCAAGGTTGACTTGCAGCTGGTTACAAAAGGAATGCCAGAATTTGGACATAAACTGGACTACTCAATCGGACACGATGTGCAGCGGAAGACCATGCAGCTGGAAGATATGTTTGAAGAGCAAACTGGCAAGCCATGGGGAAGACGAAAGACTTGGAAGGTGAACAAATAGGGACATTTTGAAAAACCGGTCCGTCACCACCCAGATGACAGTACTTCCCAAGGAGACAGGCAGACTGTTGACAAAGTCCATTCCCACGTGAGACCACGAGTGACTGGGTATTGGCAACGGGAGTAACAGTCCAGCCGGTTTGAGACGAGAGGCTTAGTTGTGGGCACATGAGGAGCAGGAGCCCACAAACTCCCGAATATCTTTGACCAGGTCTGGCTACCAGTAGTAGCGGGAAATGAGGGCAGCAGAGTGTTGCACCCCTGGGTGCCCAGCCACACAGAAGAATGTCCCAGAGACAGAATCCTCTTCCGGAGAGCAGGTCAAACAAATGTCTTGCCGGGAGGTAGCTGCCGAAGATCCACTGCAACAACAAGCTGGTCAGGAGAAATTATGTGCCGAGAAGCTGTTTCTTTTCCAACAACATCCAAAGCACGGAACAGGGCATCAGCCTTGACATTCTTGTCAGCCAGACGAAAATTAATCAGCAGTTCAAAGCGAAGAACAATGACCACCAGGCTTGCCTGGGATTCAGGCACTCTGGAGGTACAGTTCTTGTGGTCAATGTACACACTAACAGAATGGAGAGCTCCATCCATAAGATACCACCATTCTTCCAGAGCAAGTTTGATGGTTAACAGCTCTCTGTCTCCAATCGAATAATTTCTCTCATCTGGAGAAAAGGTCTTGGAAAATAAGCCGCATGTGAGAGTTCGGCCCTTGGGTGATTACCACTCCAGCTCTTAAGGAGGACGCATCTACCTCAAGATGAAAGGGTTTGTTAGTGTCAGGCCTAGTGAGTACTGGAGCCGAGACAAAAGGGGACTTCAACTTGTAGAAGGCCTCTTCAGCTGTAGGACACCAGGTACGTGGATTGGCACCCTTCTTGGTGAGTGCCATGATGGGAGACACCAGAGTTTAGAAATGCGGAATAAACTGCCAGCAATAGTTTGCAAAACCTAGGAACCTCTGTATCGTTCGGAGGCCTTCTAAGCCCCCCACAATTTTGCGGGGCCCATCTTGAGACCTCTGTCAGAAATTATATAACCAAAGAATGGAAGGCTGTGTTGGTGAAACTGGCATTTTTCCAGCTTGGCGTAGAGATGATTGGCACAAAGTTGACCAAGAACTTGATGTACGTGTGTCTGGTGAGATTCAAGGTCTGGAGATCACGAGACACGTATACAGAATGTCCCGGAAAATGTTATTAACAAATTGCTGAAAGACAGCAAGAGCATTACACAGTGAAAAGGGCATTACTAAATATTCAAAGTGCCTGTCACGGGTATTAAACACCATCTTCCACTCATCACCTTTGCGGATCCAGGTGAGATTGTAAGCACCACGGAGATTCAGCTTGGAGAACACCCTGGAGCTGCGCAGGCGATTAAAGAATTCCGTAATCAACAGCAGGGGGTAGCGGTTTTTAACCGTGATCTTGTTCAGCCCACGATAGTCTATACAGGGACATAAGGAGCCATCCTTCTTGGTGACAAAGAAGAAACCTGCGCCAGCCTGAGATGAAGACTTGCGTATGAAACCCCTCTGCAGGTTCTCCTTGATGTATTCGGACATGGCAGCAGTCTCGTGAACAGATAGCGGAAAGACATGACCTGTGGGAAGAGTGGCACCCGGAAGAAGATCGACAGGGCAATCATAGGGACGATGCAGTGGCAAAGTCCCGGTAAAAAGCTGGCAGACCCTCCAGAGACTTGGAAGACACAGAAGAGGTCAGGACCGGTAGTGGTGCCACCATGCATCGAGATTGGCATTCAGGACCCCTGGATCTCACCAGTCTTCCAATTGAGGACCGGAGCATGGAGTTGAAGCCAAGGAAGACCGAGAATAAAAGCTGATGTGGAGCGAGGCAGGACATAGAAGGTCAGTCTTTCTTGGTGTAGGACTCCAACTTAAAGACTGATAGGTTCTGTGCGGTACCGGACCGGATCAGAAAGAAGAAATGACTAAGGGAGACTTGAGCGGAACCACCGGAATGTGGTGCTGGGAGACCAGAGCGGAATCCACAAAGTTCCCCCTGTGGAATCAGAATCCAAAAATGATGAGACTTGCACGGGAGCACCTGTACCGACACCGGGGAGCACTGGAACAAACAGAAGTTGAATTTACACCTAAGAACGCTTTCCGGACGTTGGGTAAGGACTGGACGAGTCCTGATGAGGTGCTCAGGACTGGCACAGTACAGGTAGAGGCTTTTTGAAAATGTCTGGAACGTTCCCCAGAGTCGGGCTCTGTCAACCTGCATAGGTTTAACTACAGATTGTGCAACACGAGGCTAGAGCAGCTTTTGGAAGACCGGAGCCAACAGAGGTAGACCTGGAAGCCGGACAAAAGGTTGCTCATGCCGCAACTCTTCAGCTCGTTCTAAGAACCGCACGTCTATCCAGGGTGATGAGACCACTCAGAGTAGCTGGCAGATCACGGACAGCCAATGCATTTTTAACCCATGAAGACAGTCCTTTTTTAAAGGTCCCAGATTAGGCAGCATCAGGAGAGCTCGGACACCAAGGTGCGGAACTTGACAGCATATTCACCCACAGATGAGTCTGCATGGCATAGGTTCAGTACTGCTGTTTCTGCTGAGGAGGCTCGTGCGGGTTCCTCAAACATGGAACGGAATTCAGTCAAGAAAGATGATGAATGCCACCTTGGAGTGCCCGGTGACAAACTGAGATGGCATTAACTCTATGTGGAGCGAGCACCGTGTAATGAAACCATTGCACAGTTTGGGATCGCTATCGTATTTATCAGGCATAGATAGTCTTGGCCTAGGCGCTGGTGCCAGCGGACAAGCTGGGATGACAGGAGAAGTCACAGGGTTAGTTGCTGGAACTGCTGCAGGGGTAGTCACAGGAGCCTGATGCTTAGGCTAAGAGTTAAGCAGCTGTTGGAGAGCAGAAGCAACTTGGCCTAAAAGTTCTCCTTGGGCACCAATCTGCTGAGAATGCCAGGCACCATAAAGTTCAGCCAGTATCTGACATGGCTCCTTGGCGGGGTCCATGGCTGGATCTTACTGTAAAGGCTCTGAGTCTGTGGACCCTCTGAACTACTGTGGGAGATGGTACAAGCCTACACCTGGGATTAGAATCTATGTGGCACCTGGTCTTCACCAGAGCCCACCGCAAAGCAGGATGGTCTTACTATGGCAGGGTACCACCAGGTCATTCCACAGGTGTGATTAGCCCACAGTGGCAGCCAAGGTAGCAATGAGGTAGACAGTCCGTACCCGTGGTAATAGCGGGAGAACAGAGCAGTAAGAAGCAGAAGGACTCACGTCAGGAACCCGGAGCAGGCACACGGAACAGGAATACAGGAACAGGACCACAGGAACACACAGGAACGCTGGATACACAAGAACGCTGGGATACACATGAACGCTGGGGTACACAGGAATGCTGGGATACACAGGAACACTTGGATACATGGGAACACTTGGATACACAGGAGGGCTTTCTCTTCACAGGAATGGCTTAAAGATCCGGCAGGGAATGATGGGAGCCGCTAGAATAAATACAGACCAAGAAGTGGCCATCACCAATCACCTGTGGGCTGTCCCTTTAAATCTCTGAGCACCGTGTCACACACGCGCCCCAGAGAGGTGTGCAGGGCCTAGTCCAGGCGGGAGCGTGGAGAGGTAAGTCCATCGTTGGGGAAGTAGGGCCAGCACGGGGGGCATGGGTGCACCCGCAATCCGTGACATGGATCGCGGTGGTGCCTGTGAGAGGTAGATTGCAAATTATGGGATCCCTGTGGAGGATCTTTCAGTACCCGCTGAACTGAGACAAAAAAAGACTGTCCATAAGACAAAGTTTAAAGTTGTTGGTGTGGAGAAAAGTTGAAAAAAAAAATTGATGTACTTTCCTCTCCAAATGGAGAAAAGATCGCCTCTGGCATCCAGAGCAGTGCCCTGTTAGACTCCACCCGCTTGTCCCATATAACAAGAGGGGTTGGATTTATGGAATCAGGAGAGAATTGTGGTAAATATATACTACCCCTTCACCATGTCACTAGTCACACCCGTCATCTAGTGATTAGAGCAGATGGCACGCCCCACCGATTATCTTAAATCAGTTGCCTGATCCCCTGGCAGCCATTTTAGTGTCAAATTATGTGATCTCTCAAATACTTGAAACTAATTGCCTTTAACTCTACTCTACAGCTAGAGAAGCTTTGAGAATAGTATTTATTTTTGAAATTCAAGAGCAGAAAATGTCAGTGATGTTTTTGAGGGTGAGAGTTATAGAACGATGGGAAAGTGCAAAGATGACATGATGGAACATAAATGATGGTAGCATTGTGAAAAATATTGCTGGGAAAAACGGATAAATAGAAAGTATTTCATACAGAAAGTTTTAGTAACACCTGTAAGAATCTATAAATATCTGAAATTCTGGCTAGGTGATTTTTCACCTTTTTCTGATTTTTATAAAGAAAATTGTTGGAGTGGACAGTATTTTGTTTTGCTTATGTTCCAGTTAAAACTAAACACCCACTGTGGTATGAAACAGTACTTCTGTATTTCTGGGAGACAAGAAGTTGCATTTTTATATTGTGATAAGACAGGGGTGGCAGCAATCCAGCTCAGAGACCAGATAGTATAGCCTTGAAGTATAGATGAAAAAGTGTGTGCTTCTCGTCCCTATTCACAAAGAAAGTGCATTTGGTCCACAGGTTTCTGCCTTTGTGAAATAATCTATAAAAGGGCAGCCACATCATTTTATGTATATTGGTACCCAACCAGAGGTAGAAGAAAAAAGAAAGATTCAAGGCAAAACTCTTTATAAAGCCAATTACTTTTTCTTCAGTTATTACTAATTAGAATTGGTAACCAGTGAAATTATAAACGATTTCAGATAATTTGTGAAAACACAATACCAATAAGGTAAGCAAAAAGGAAACTCTAGTCACAAAACACAAATTGAATATAAAAATATATCACACAGGCAGGCATAATTAAAAAAAAATATACATGTATATGTTAAAAAAGTAAGCAATTCACATGGCTAAAGAACATACCAAACGGTTGACTAGGATATAACTATCATTAATATCTGACGTGTAATAATCTGGATGTATCAGTTATAAAACATATCAAATCTGTGCATACAAATAGTCATATGATTAACATTTATAGAAAAAATGTATCTATAACATAAAAGTCACAGGTGTCATTAGCGGACCATGAAACATAATAACATATGTCCGAATTCAACAACCCGTCTGCAGGTCCACCCCACCACAGGTTTTCATGATACTGATCTTTTTCAAGGAGTGGCACCAACCAAAATTGGATGTTATTTAAAGAATTCAGTATTTTCTGTTTACAAAAGTAGTGTCCCATGATTTTAAAGCAAGCAGTTGCAGCTAGTGTACATACACTTGTTGACTCAAATACTGTACTTTTTTGTATTTTTTCGACCCACATTATTGAGTTCTTATTTGTTTTCACACATTAAAGAAAGTAATTTTACTTGGAAAGCAGCAAGCATGTATGCCTCATGCTCACTTAGAGTGGAACAAAGGTCCAGATGTTTTGTTTTTATATATGTTGATTACCTTTTATTTTGTAAACTTTTTTTTTTAAACTTGATAGTTTAACCCCTTCGGGACTATTTTGGCCTTTAGGATGCGGCCCCATTTTTCAAATCTGCCCTGTGTCACTATAAGTGTTTATAGCTTTGGAACGCTATAAGATATGCAGGGGATTTTGAGATTGTTTTCTCGTGACACATTGTACTTCTAATTAGTTTAAAAATGTGGATATCTTTTGTGTTTAGTTATAGAAAAAAGTGGAATTTGGCAAAACATTGGATAAATTCTTTATTTTCAAAGTTCGAAATTCTCTACTTTTGATGCAGTCATAGCATCCAAATAAATTAATAACTTACATTTCCTAAATGTCTGCTTTATGGCATGGTTTTTTAAGATTCCACATATTTTACCAGAATGTTTTGAGGCTCAGAATTTGGGTGCCATTTTTCAAATTTGTGGGAAAATCACCAAACCCGTATTTAGATGGACATGCTCAACTTTTAATTGACTGCGGGAGGCCTAAATTATAGCTATGGAAACTACACCCCTCAAAGTATGTAAAGCACTTTTAAGAAGTTTGTTAACCCTTTCTGTTAACCCTACTGTTTCGTGAGCCAGTGCCAGAAGCAGGAGGTTATAGAACGTCCCCGTGCGGGAACTATCATCCCGCATGGGGACGTACTGTAACGTCCTGGCCCACGTAGGGGTTCATCCTGAGAAGGTGCAGAACACCAGGATCAGTTTATGTTTTGTATGTTTGTATCCTTTGAAACGATTGAAGAAACTGTTGAAAATTTCTATTCCCTGAGATAGATAATTCCAAAAGTCTAGTGAGCCTTTCAAAGGTTACCAAAATCAAAAAGTATTGGCTCTAAGCCAATGGCAGGAAAGAAAAAGATTATAGCTCACTATTTAGTTGGATGAGAACCTTTCAGATTGCTAGTTACTGATTATGTAACATTTGATATTTTAGCTGTGTGCCCATAAGTTCAGCCCAAACATTTATCAATAGCTTGGTACTAATGCTTACAATATGTTTTCTTTCTGAGCAAGTTATGTTATTTTTTATATCCAGTTGACTTATAGGGAGAGGAGCTCCAGGTATTTAGTTTAATTTTCATTAAATTTATGGAAGACTATGATTGTGTGGCCCATGTGGCCCGGGAGATGGTGGGATCTTCACGCGTCAAAGATTCAGAGCCCCGATCTCATAGTTTTTGTGGATGCCCATAACACCAGCAGCAGGAACACTAAGTGAAAAGTGAAGATACTTATGGAGAAGCTACTATAACCAACAGAGGTGAACATAAACACAATAGAATGATTTAACAGATGGAAAAGCCTGAAAAGCTGTCAGGATGTTTAGTTGCCACGATGACTGTGCTGCCAGCTGAGGAAACTCCTGCCTTGCAAAAGGTTCTGCAGAGACAAGCGGTGAAAGAAGAACAGAAGAAACAGAATGAAGAAGGTGCCATTCTACTTCGTGGACAATGGACTCTGCTTTACAATTTTACAACCTAAAATTACCCAAGTTACCAATGGATATACCCACCAGTGAAAACAGCCATGTGCCTCAGTATTTGGTGTAGTAGCCTCTGTGCTACAGACGATACTCTACTGTAGGTGCCACCCTGGTACACTGCAACACTTTTGTTGTATCTATCCTAGAAAGACTACCTATTGACTATATTCAGTTGCCAACAGTTGGAGTTTATGAGTATATTTTGGAGAAGATCGATTTATTTAACAAATAAATCCTAGTCAAAAGTGGTCTTCAGGTGCTGTGACACTCATATTTATTTCACATGCTGTCCATTTCCTTCTATTCCTCTATGACTGTGGTGGCGAACCTATGGCACGGGTGCCAGAGGTGGCACTCAGAGCCCTTTCTGTGGGCACCCAGGCCAACACCAGAGGACTCTAGGTATCTTTCTGCAGTCCAAAACAGCCCAGGACTTGATGTGCACAGAGCTATTTTAAAGTGACAGGACTAGCTGGGACTACTGGATGAGTGGGAAGGTAAGGACAGATCTGGCAATTCTTCCTGTTTATGGGACCCTGGAGGGAAGCTACAATGATCATCCAAATTTCTTCTAGCTTCTGCTTAATTGGTGTCTTCAGGGTGCTGATATGAATGAAAGCTGTGACAGAGCAGGGAGTATAAATTACAAGTTAAATTTCTGCGTTGGCACTTTGTGATAAATAAGTGGGTCTTGGTTGTGGTTTGGGCACTCAATCTCTAAAAGGTTCGCCAACACTGCTCTATGAGCCAGCTGTGCTTAATTAAACTGATTGGACTTGATTAGCAAACGCACAAACATGTCTATATAAGACCTCACAGCTCACAGTGCATATCAGAGCACACAAGAATCACGAGGGCTAAGGAACTGCCAAAAGAGCTCAGAGACAGAATAGTGGCAAGACACAGATCTGGCCAAAATGACAAAATAATTTCTACAGAACTCAAGGTTCCTAAGAGCACAATGGTCTCCATACTCCTTAAATGGAAGTCTGGGATGACCATAACTCTCCCATGTTCTGGCTGTCCAGCCAAACTAAACAGTCCTGGTGAGAGAGGTAAAGAAGAACCCCAAGATCAGTGTGGCTGGGCTCCAGAGATGCATTAGGAAGATATGAGAAAGTTCCACAGTCAACTATCACTGCAACCCTCCCTCAGTTGGGGCTTTATGGCAGAGTGTGCCAACAGTAGCTTTTCCTCTGTGTAAGCCTGCAAACAGCTTAAAAAAAAAACATGAAGGGGGGGCGTGGCCTGTGCGCTGATGTGAGTAAACGTGTGTGAGGAGAGCTCTCGCTTGCAATCCTCCGAAATTCTGCATTTTGGCCCGATTCAGGGGTGAGGAGGCACATACAGCACACGGCAGAGATCCCGAACCCATTGGTGGCAGATTTCGGGCTGTTCAAGAGGAGAAATGGCGCGCTACGGCTCCAGAAAAGAGAGGCTGGGAAAGAGCAGCGTGCAATATGGCGGCGGATCGCCGCGCCAAAGATAAAATGGCGGAGATCGCGGCCCGCCTGGAGAAGTATGCCAGGGAGAGTGGGGCAACTGCACCAGTACCCAAGGAGACCTCACAGCAGGAATCGGCTCCAGCAGTAGCACAACTACAGGTGCAGGCAGACATCCACGCAGAGGGGATGCGTGAAGACAGCAGGGAGCGCTTCCTGCAGACAGTGAGGAGGAGGATCAACTGGAGATCACTCCACTGGGGACCCCTAAGTTGTTGAAGATACCTGAGGCCCGCTCCTAACTACACAGCCCGGAGGCTGCTGCAGAAGAGGCGAGCCAGCATGATAGAGAGCCCACACTGAGAGACGTGCTGCGGGCAGTAACGTCCAGTAAAGCTAACTTTAGCAAACAACTAGGCTGCCTCACAGAAGAGGTTGTAATGATCCGTCATGACATGCATTAAGTCAGAGAGCGGGTGAAGGAGGTGGAAGACAGGGTGAGCAAAGTAGAGGACCAGCTCCCTCCTATGACAAGGGATAAGCAAAGAGTTGTATCTACTACACAAACCCTCCTGTCAAAGACAGACGACCTAGAAAATAAGCTTCATAGGAATAATGTCAGAATAGTGGGGGTGCCAGAGAAATCTGATGGCAAAAACCCTGTGGACTTTTTTGAAAATTGGCTACGAGAGATATGTGGTCCTGATGTCCTCTCACCTTTTTTTGCCATTGAAAGGGCGCATCAGGTCCCTACCCGACCACTACCACCAGGCGCTCCATCCAGGTCTATTCTCATTAAATTACTACATTTTAAGGACAGAGACATTGTTCTCCGTAGAGCAAGAGAACTTAAAGACATTTCACTAGATGGGAAAAGAATATCATTTTATCCTGATTTTTTAACTGAAGTCCAGTAGAGAAGGGCACAATTCACGAATGTGAAACACTGATTGAGAGATGCAAATGTGATAAACTCCATGCTATATCCAGCGCGGCTGCGTGTGGTAGCACAAGGAACAACACACTTCTTTGAGGCACCCAAAGATGCCATGGAGTGGCTGGATGTCCAGGGGAACCGGATCCGCGCCGAACACCGCAGATCACCAGAACAGTGACTTTTAAGGCAGATTGACGCGCCATGTTGTGAGATTAAAAGTTTAAAGCAAGGGCTAAAATTATCATTTACATGTACCAAGTGGCAGGATTTTTCCTGGTTATTCATGCAACTAATAGTTTATTTTTAGGATTGTTAGCTATGGGAGACACTCATCCCCCAACTCCTACCTCTGGTGGGAAATGTCATTTGTGTCGATGGTTTTTTTTTTTTTCCATCTCGGGAGTTAATGCTTTTCTGGTTATTGTATGTTTCGCGATTAAGTGAAGGGGGGAGGGACTCAGACCGAGATGTCGTATAACACATAAGGGTATACAAAAGGTATCACCCATGCTGAGTATTCAAAATTTAGATACATTTGGCTATAGCTAAGGTTAATGTTGTAGCATGGAATGTTAGAGGTACAGGGAATGGTAATAAGAGGTATGCCATCTTCAGGTCCTTACTAAGTTTGCAGCCTGCAATAATGTGCCTCTCCGATACACATTTATTGAAGGAAAACATCCCTTTTCTAAATAGAGCATGGGTGAGGCACCAATACCACTCAGTTTCCTCCACACACGCGAAGGGAGTGAGTGTTCTTATACATCGAGCTATACCGTTTACTTGTGAAAGAAATGTGATAGATAAAGAGGGCAGGTATGTATGCTTACAATGCTCTATATATGGAATTCAATGTTTAATAACAGCTGTGTATGTACCTCCACCATATTCCAGTACAATAATCAAAAACGTATTTTAATTTGTGGCCGGGTCCCCGGTGCTGCCGGTAGTCGGAGATTTTAATAACTACTTACATACATTTTGGGCACCATTGTGGAAACGGCCCCACCGACCATGCTATGGCGATTGATAGATGAAGTGGGCATGTGTGACGTCTGGAGGGAAAGGAACTCAGCG